>NC_042617.1:182213183-182529212 GCF_901001135.1 Rhinatrema bivittatum | reverse complement strand
GCTTCCTGCTGTTGCTGGGGGAGTCGATCTGACAACTCTTGAACCTATTTCCAGAGGTTGCAGGTGCACTGGGTCATGTATAGCTGGTAGAAGGCAATCCAGTCGATCAGCATTGCACCCTGGTACACCTTCCTACCTAAGGCATCCAATGTTCGATGTTCCCAACATGGAGGCGCAGAAGCGTGGGTGCGGAAACGCTTGGCTTTTTTGAGGGCAGGCTCCACCACCACTGACTGATGCAGAAGCTGATGCCTCTCAAACCCAAAGACCTGCTGTACCAAGTAGACCACATCCACCTTCTGGTTCACTGGAGGCACAGAGCTGGTGTGTTCCCAAATCCGAAGGAGTAATTCCTTAAAGATATCATGGATGGGAACAGCCACTACTTCCTTTGGGGCAATCACGAACTGGAGAACTTCCAGCATTTTGTGACAGGCATCATCCTCCTCCGTAAGGAGCTGGAAAGGAATGGCCTCTGCCATAGCCTGCACAAAGCCCACAAAGGTTAGATCCTCCTGTGGGGTCAGACATCTCTCATCTGGAGGAGATGGGTCCCAGGGAAGATCCTGAGTCATCCGAAGAAGACTCCAAGGTATCATCCCACCGGGATCATACGGGACTTCCTCCTCACTGAAGTTTCCTGAGGACCCTTGTGGAGGACCTCTGCACAAGCCCATCGGTTTTGGCATTAAAGGGACCAGTGGCACCGAGGTCCCCGAGGAACCAGGGATCGGACCAGGAAAAACTGGGAGCAGTACCAGAGCTCCCAATGGTGCCCCCGGTTGCAATACATCATCCTCCTCCGGGGAGGAGGCACCGATTGAGCCGGCGGTTCGATGCCCTGAAGGGCTTGGAGCACTGCCTATTGCACCCTGCAGTCCAGCTCCTCCTGAAAATCCACCAAAGACAGGATGGATGGACGGAGGAGGAAGAGGCGTCAACTTTCCTGGAGCCCCATAGAAGCTTGGTGCCTGGCACCAGTATTGGTGGGGGAACACCTGGGACTCCCAGGCTCGATAGAGGTCATTGCCTCCTCTCCACAAAATCGCTTCGGGGGCATCTTGGTGATCGCTGGTGCCAACCCGAGCCCGGTACCATGCAATGACTGTGACCGGTGATACTTCCGAGGTTTCCCACGATGCTCAGCCTGGTCTTTCCCCAGCGCAGAGGATGGAGACAATCCCGATGTCCTGGAGCACGACACCGATGAGGGTTGATCTCCGGCCCCTCTTTCTCGCGAGGGCCCCGGTAGGGAAATAGACAACAATGGATCCACATCCATCAGTTCCCCCCGGCCCTTGGGCATCGAAGCACGTGATGCCAGAGGCGAAGGATCAGACTTTCTAGATCCAAAGAGCTGTTCTATCTTGTCTAAATGGGCCCGAATAATCTTGGAGGTCATTTGAATACAAAAAATGACACCCCCGGATGTCGTGTGATGCCCCCAGGCAGAGGATACAGACCTTGTGAGAATCCATAATGGGCATGGTCCGTGGGCACTAGGGGCATCGGCAAAATCCCAACGATGCCATGAAAAAGAGCTAGCGAGCGGTCAATGACCAGTGTCAACCAAAGAGCAATACTGATGGGAATCTACCACAAAGAATGAAAAAAAACTTACCACACCACCCTATAGAAGCACTGATGGGGAAGAAGGGGGACCTGGTGCAGATAGGTCGCAAAAAGAACCAGGAAAAAATCTGAAGAGAACAAAGCTCCACAACCACAAGGTGAAAGCTGCTCGGAAAAGAAGAGACTGAAGGGGAACACTGCATGGGCACGTGTGCTCACTGGGCATGCTCAGTGTGCCAATCAAAGTTTTTAGAAACTTTGACAAAGTTTTCCGTGACGGGCCTCCATCTGATGGTGTCACCCATGTGTGAGGACTACCATCCTCCTGCTTGTCCTAGGAGAAAGGGAATAAAAAACAAAATCATATATAAAAGATAGCACATTAAAAAAAAATTAATCCATAAACAGGAAAACAAGCAAACTGAGGAGCATTCAAAGTAACAAGCTGATCTTTAGTACTGTAGCTTATAGCTACTCTGTATGGACTTATAGGGCCCAATTCAAACCATCAAATCCACTGGTGTTTTTTTCTCTAATTAGCCAATGTGTTTATTTTTGTTTGCAGCATGTAAAATCTCTATAACCTAAGAACATGGATTGGGTCCTTAGCCTTAGCCTACTGGTCATCTAGTACATTTTTTTTTTGCATAAAATGCATGCAGCAAGCAAATCAACCTTATGACCTTTCCAAGGTGGCTCATGTATTGTTCTTTCTAAAGAAATTTTATGCAAGCAACCCATTTTTCTCCCAAAATAAAATGCCATAAACACAACAGCAGGATATCATTTTCCAAGGAAACACGAAGAATGAACATCAGTATGTGCACAGCAAAATATTTTATTTTTACACCATTTCTTTCTTATTTTGGCTAATTATACTTAATTATATCACTTAGGGCCAAGCATGTCTTCGGGCTTTACCCACTGGTTAAACTCTTCTGCTGTTACAAATCCAAGTTTAATAGCAGTTTCTTTAAGTGTTAAGCCTTCTTTGTGAGCTGTCTTGGCAATAATGGCTGCTTTATCATATCCTGTGGTGAAAACAGAACAAAAAAAAATGCAGTTGAACTACAACATTCAAAACACTACTTTGGGTCAAGGAGTAGGTAGAGGATAAATGACCTTTTCTCTAGTTTGCACATCCTCGACTTTGAAAAAATGTAAACATGCATATACATGTAACATCAATCTCATAAAATACAAACATGTGTTACCTATATCCTGTGTACATACACACAAACTCCAAACATCCAGGGTATGCATAACATATCCTGTGATCAATATTTAAATAACTTCTCTGCATTTTACTTTTAAGATAAAATGTTATGAATTGTTCGTTCCCATTTTGTCTGCAAGTCTTCAGGAGTAAGCAGATATGAATTTGGGCTTTCGTGCAATAAAAAAAATCACATCAAGTCTTTGAACAAATATAAAATGAGGATACGGGCAAGCTTTTCAGATTAGTTAAACAGTTAAGCAATATCACTCCTGAGCAAATTTTGTTCAAAACAATTGAAACACGAACATGGCTAACTTGCATTAGGTACAATAAGAAAAACCGTGACAAGGAAAACTGCTGTTTATCTATCACATGCAGAAAGAAAGTCTCTCTACTCACTCTCATTAAACATGCTCAAGTATATTGAAATTCCAAGCGCTTTACCTGCATTACCCAATCAAATATTCGTTTCTATACTTCCCAACAAAGACATGCTGTACTTACATTTGTGTAAGCATAACATGGATCTGTGTAGTACTTTTCATCCATAAAGGACCTCAAAGAGCTACACAAACATCAGTAGTGCAGTGCAGTGAGATGGAATAATGCATCCATTAGCTTTCTGCTAGAGCACTGAGCAAGGGTGGAGGAAGAAAAGATTTACTATAGATGGGTCAGCAGCATGGTGACATATGTTTGCATGAAAAGTGACAGGTGATATTAATGGCTACTGTGTAGACAGAGTCGTATATTAACAACATGTCTGAAGGACAATAGCTGAAACAGTGACCCATTCCCCCAATACAAATCTGCAAGATCGGTCACATAAACCGCTGGCTATCCCTCTTTCTGTTTTACCCACACGAGATGACAGCGCAATAGTTTCTTGTGACAGACAGAAGCTAAGAATTTACTCGACAGCAATGCCCACTGGCTGTCCCCACTGAATGAACTACACTTTCTCTCCCCCACTGAAGCTGCAGATATCCCAGCATCTTCCTCAGGGGCAGGAACTGGAGTGAAGAATAAATTCTGATGTTTCACAAAGCAACATGAGCAGATATTTCGATTAAGCATTTCTTTTATTCAAGTTTTTAAAAATGTTTTTTCTACCACTGGCAGAAAAAGAGGGGTGGGGGGTAGGGGGGGGAATAAGGTGATTAATCAAAATAATTGAACTAAACTAAATAAGCTCCAGTTCTAAGCATGGCCTTAAGGGGGTCTTTTACAGCAGCCTGTTATGCACCCAAGTTACACCAATTTTCAAAGGGAAACGATGCATGTAATTTCGTTTGAAAATTATCCTGGCACAGACAATTACATCTATTTGGTGTGTGTAGTTTTGCCAAGAAAATGTGTGTGGTATTTTTTTTTAAATGAAAAGTAAGCATGGAAGTCCTACCTCTGCCCAGACTCCAGGCCCTGAATATCTCTCACCTGTGCATGTAAAAATGTACTCATACAGAATGCACAGAACATAAGAAGGTGCCATGCTGGGTCAGACCAAAGGTCCATCAAGCTCAGCATTCTTTCTCTATCAGTGGCCAATCCAGGCCGTAAGAACCTGGCAAGGTCCCAAAAACTAAGTCTATTCTATGTTACAGTTGCTACTAAGAGCAGTGGTTATTTTCTAAGTCAACTCAATAGCAGGTAATGGACTTCTCCTCCAAGAACTTATCCAAACCTTTTTTGAACCCATCTACACTAACTGCACTAACCATATCCCCTGGCTACAAATTCCAGAGCTTAATTGTGCGTTGAGTGAAAAAGAATTTTCTCAGATTAGTCTTAAATGTGCTACTTGCTAACTTCATGGAATGCCCCCTAGTCCTTCTATTATCCAAAAGTGTAAATAACCAATTCACAACTACTCGTTCAAGACCTCTCATGGTTTTAAAGACCTCTATCATATCCCCCCTCAGCCATCTCTTCTCCAAGCTTAACAGCCCTGACCTCTTCAGCCTTTCCTCATAGAGGAGCTGTTCCATCCCCTTTATCATTTTGGTCACCCATCTCTGTACCTTTTCCAGTGCAACTATATCTTTTTTGAGATGCGGTGACCAAAACTGTACACAATACTCAAGGTGCAGTCTCACCATGGAGCAATACAGAGGCATTATGACATTTTCTGTTTTATTAACCTTTCCCTTCCTAATAATTCCTAACATTGTTTGCTTTTTTGACTGCTGCAGCACACTGAGCCGAAGATTTCAATGTATTATCCACTATGATGCCTAGATCATTTTTCTGGGTGGTAGCTCCTAATATGGAATCTAACGTGTAATTATAGCAGGTATTATTCTTCCCTATATGCAACACCTTGTGCTTGTCTACATTAAATTTCATCTGCCATTTGGTGCCCAATCTTCCATTCTCACAAGATCCTCCTGCAATTTATCACATTCCGCTTGTGATTTAACTACTCTGAATAATTTTGTATCATCCGCAAATTGGATAACCTCACTCGTCGGATTCCTTTCCAGATCATTTATAAATATATTGTAAAGCCCCGGTCCAAGTACAGATCCCTGAGGCACTCCACTGTTTATCCTTTTCCACTGAGAAAATTGACCATTTAATCCTGTTTCCTGTCTTTTAACCAGTTTGTAATCCACGAAAGGACATCGCCTTCTAGCCCATGACATTTTAGTTTTCTTAGAAGCCTCTCATGAGGGACTTTGTGAAACGCCTTCTGAAAATCCAAATCTCTACATCTACTGGTTCACATTTACCCACATGTTTATTAATCCCTTCAAAAAAATGAAGCAGGTTTGTTAGGCAAGACTTGCCTTGGGTAAATCCATGTTGACTGTGTTCCATTAAACCATCTTTCTATATGCTCTGTGATTTTGATCTTTAGAATAGTTTCCACTATTTTTCCCAGCGCTGACGTCAGGCTCACTGGTCTTTAGTTTCCCGGATCGTCCCTGGAGCCCTTTTTAAATATTGGGGTTACATTGGCCACCCTCCAGTCTTTACAATGGATGATTTTAATGATAGGTTACAAATTTTAAGTAATAGATCTGAAATTTTATTTTTTAGTTCCTTCAGAACCCTAGGATGCATACCATCCAGTCCACGTGATTTGCTACTCTTTAGTTTGTCAACCTGGCCTACTACATCTTCCAGGTTCACAGTAATTTGGTTTAGTTCATCTGACTCATCACCCTTGAAAACCATCTCCGGAACTAGTATTTCCCCAACATCCTCATTAGTAAACACAGAAGCAAAGAATTAATTTAGTCTTTCTACAATGGCCTTATCTTCCCTAAGAGCCCCTTTAAATCCTCGGTCTTCTAATTGTCCAACAGATTCCCTCACAGGTTTCTTGCTTTGGATATATTTTTAAAAAATTGTATCATGAGTTTTTGCCTCTATGGCCAACTTCATTTCAAATTCTCTCTTCGCCTGTCTCATCAATGTTTTACACTTAACTAGATAATGCTTATGCTTTTTCCTATTTTCCTCAGATGGATCCTTCTTCCAATTTTTGAAGGATGTTATTTTGGCTAAAATAGCCTCTTTCACCTCATCGTTTAAGCATTCTGGTAATTGTTTTGCCTCCCTTCCACCTTTCTTAGGGGTAGATTTTAAAAGAAGCGCGATCAGCCTACTTTTGCTTGCGCATCAGACTCAAGCAAAAGTACGCTGGATTTTAGTAGATACGCGCGGAGCCGCGCGTATCCACTAAAATCCTGGATCGGTGCGCGCAAGGCTATCGATTTTGTATAGCCTGCGCGCGCCGAGCCGCGCTGCCTCCCCCCGTTCCCTCCAAGGCCGCTCCGAAATCGGAGCGGCCTCGGAGGGAACTTTCCTTTGCCCTCCCCTCACCTTACCCTCCCTTCCCCTACCTAACCCACCCACCCGGCCCTGTCTACACCCCCCCCTTACCTTTGTCGGGGGATTTACGCCTCCCGGAGGAAGACGTAAATCCCCGCGCGCCAGCGGGCCTGCTGCGCGCCGGGCCGCGACCTGGGGGCGGGTACGGAGGGCGCGGCCACGCCCCCGGGCCGTAGCCATGCCCCCGTACCCGCCCCCAAAACGCTGCCGACACGCCCCCGGAACGCCGCGACGACCGGGCCCGCCCCCCCGACACGCCCCCGACACGCCCCCCTCCGAGAACCCCGGGACTTACGCGAGTCCCGGGGCTCTGCGCGCGCCGGGAGGCCTATGTAAAATAGGCTTCCCGGCGCGCAGGGCCCTGCTCGCGTAAATCCGCCCGGTTTTGGGCGGATTTACGCGAGCAGGGCTCTGAAAATCCGCCCCTTAATGCGCGGAATACATCTGGACTGTGCCTCTAGGATTGTATTTTTAAACAATGTCCACACCTGTTGAACACTTAACCTTTACAGCTGCACCTTTCAGGTTTTTTTTCTAATTTTCCTCATTTTATCAAAGTTTCCCTTTTGAAAATTTAGAGTTAGAGCTGTAGATTTACTTATTGTTCCCCTTCCAGTTATTAGTTCGAATTTGATCATGTTATGATCACTATTGCCAAGTGACCCCACCACCGTTATCTCTCTCACCAAGTCCTGTGTTCTATTAAGAATTAAATCTAAAATAGCTCCCTCTTGTTGGTTCCTGAAACAATTGCTCCATGAAGCAGTCATTTATTACATCCAAGAACTTTATGTCTCTAATATGTCCTGATGTTACATTTACTCAGTCAAGATTGGGGTAATTGAAATCTCCCATTATTACTGCACTGCCAAATTGGTTAGCTTCCCTGATTTCTCTAAGCATTTCATCATCTGTCTGACCATTTTGTCCAGGTGGACAGTAGTATACTCCTATCACTATACTCTTATCCAACACACATGGGATTTCTACCCATATAGATTCTACTGAGCATTTAGTCTCTTGTACGATCTTTATCCTGTTGGACTCTATACCCTCCTGGACATAAAGTGCCACACCACCACCAATTTGATCCTCCCTATCATTGAGATATAATTTTTATACCTTGATATAGCACTGTCCCATTGGTTATCTTCCTTCCAGCAGGTCTCTATGATGCCAATTATGTCAATGTCATCATTTACTGCTATACACTCTAAACTCTCCCATCTTACTTCTTAGACTTCTGGCATTGGCATACAGACATTTCAAAGTGTGATTTTTGTTTTTATTAACAACCTGTTTTTCATTTGAGAGGGATGATTTGGAAATCATTATCTTTGGTGATTTTTTACATATAGGTATATGATCTATGTTTGCATTTAATGGAACCTCTCTGTTGGGATGCCCCAACTCTCCTGTTTCATTAGTATCCTTCAAAGATACATTCTTCCGAACCATGCACTGCTGAGTGACTGTCTGCTTTCCCCCTTGTTCTAGTTTAAAAGCTGCTCTGTCTCCTTTTTAAAAGTTAGTGCCAGCAGTTTGGTGCCACTCTGGTTAAGGTAGAGCCCATCCTTTTGGAAAAGTCTCCCCCTTCCCCCAAAATTTCCCCAGTTCCTTACAAAACTGAATCCCTCTTCCCTGCATGAGATTTTGATGGCTGAAGATGTAGCCTGTTTTTAGAAGGGATGGTTGCATAAACCTTGTACCCTTTGGAGAAGGGTCCCCCTTAACACAAAGGACAAGATCTGAAGACCTGTGAACTCTAATCCACTCCCTGGATGGAGCAAGACCAGTGACAGTAAAGCAGCAGTCAGTGCGTGATATTTGCATTAAGCAAGTATTCCTAAATTGTTTTGTGGGGAGGTTTTTGACTCACCCCTCCCCATGGGGATCCAGGACTGGGATAGCCAGGTTCCTGGGCTCTAAAGACTTTTCCTGCACGAGAAGGTACAGGCATTAATACTGATAAGTAAGGACCAAGATCTCTGGAGATTTCAGACCAGATCTCCACCCTATAGGACCCCAGGCTGGGTGGCTGTGAATGAACTGGATTCAGGTGGGACTTTTCTTGTTTGAGGGGATCCCCTCCAATAGGATTCCTGTTTGGCTCGCTAGGAAAGCTGTAAAATCACCATGGGCAGCTTTACCCAGATACCTGAGGTAAAGGACGCCTACCCAGAAGAAGAAAATTACCGCTGTACATCAATCAGCTGTAGTGTCACTTTTATGGATAAATGAACTTACACCCACTGGCCTTGACCTGCCTGGTATGTCCCAGCATCTCACCCTTTCAGATGCAGCATCTAACACCACACAGGGAGCAACAACACCATCGCCTGGGCCATAAGCGAGAGCTTCCCCCCACAGAAAGGATCCACTTATGGGATGAGTGCTAGCCAGATGCATGCCTTGAAGAGTAAAAATAAGCATGCGTGCCCCTTGGGACTTAAACCTCCCCTGAAAGAGTTACACATACATAACAGAATGCAAAGCATGTCATAAAAGGTAAGACCAAAACAGATAAAACTCAAGATAAAACTGGACTGAAATAATGAAAATGTGGTTAAGGAAATAAAAAAAAAAAAAGACATTCATTTGAAAATTCATAAACAAATACCTCTGATAAAAAAAACTTAAAATTCAGCTGGATAAAAAAACAAACAAAAAAAAAGCAAACATGCTTAAACCTAAAAATTTCATGTTAACCTATAGTTCTATTTAAATACATAGAAAGCTTTTTATAAAAAAAAAAAAAAATTCCTGAAAACATGGCCTGTTTGTGACTCTTGGGGCTTGGAGCTGGCCACCCTGCTCTAACAGATGAAGATGACTGCAGATAAGGACCAGTTGATTACTGATGTTATGTTCTGCCAAGGACAGTGATGCTGTTCTCTGAACAGCCAGTTGCCCCCTGCTCGTTAAATGTTAGGTTTCTAACTATGGCTGCTCTGCGCAGGTTACCTCAGCCTTACCGCCCTCTGGCTTGTATTTTCCCATCTTTGGCTCTCTTAGAGTTCCATATGACTTGAGTAAACTCAAGTCCCCTCCTTTATTTCTTCTACATTTCACCTTCATCTGTAAACAGACCATTTTGCTTTGCACATCTGTTCCAACCACGTTTAGATTCCCTTGCTCTTCTGGCTGCTATTGCCTCTGCAGGTAGGATATTCCAGGCATCTACCTCCTCCCCTCCCCTCCTCACTATTTTCTCATGTTTCCTCCCTGCAACTTAACAGCCTGCCCTCTCATCTGTGAATTGTCTTTCCTGTGTAAACTGCAGTCTCATCCTACTTTTATGTCTGCTTTACTTAAAAGGGGAAGCATACAACCAAATTGTAAATTTACACTGCTACCTGTGAATGTCATTAGCACAAAGTCACATCCCCACTGACACAATTAATCTCCCAGGTTGCAGATGAACTTAAATGTCTATTACCACTTTAATTTATTCCAGTTGTCTTTGTGAATAGTCATGTGGAAATGACTCTAACTGCCCATGTAGAAAAGATTCCTAACCACAGTCTTCTTTTCAGGAGGCGTAGATGAAGAACTAGCTTAAACTTCGGTTATAGTACAGACAGTTTTAGAACAAAACTGTTAAAACTGAATAGTAGCAAGTCACCAGGACCACATGGCATTCCCCTGTGAACTCCAAAAAAACTTAAATATGAAATTTCACAGCTACTAACAGTAGTGCATAACCTATCACTAGAAAGTCTTGATGCCAGAGGACTGATAATGTAATAGCAATCTGGAAAAAAAAAAAAAAAAGGCTCCAGAGGTGACAAAGAAATAAATCTAACCTATGTTCCTGGCAAACTGACAGTCTAAAATTAAAAAACAAAAACCTATTAGGTAAATAAGTAAACATGTGAATGAATGGCTTCTGAAAAGTGAAGTTCTATCTTATTAACCTACCAAAGCAATCAGAGGTTTTTAAATAAGCACATGGACAAAGGGGAGCCAGTTGACAGCAAGAAGACCACTTTCCTAGAGATGTCTCTCTCTTGCTTGAGGCACGAGGATTACTCTGCCTGAAAAGCTCAGTTTGAAGACTGAAGTATAAGGGCTTTATTTGAAAGCTACCAGCTGGAAAGAGGATTACTGCTCTGCTCTCTGAAAAGCCACGTTACATTCCACGGCGCTTCCAATCACTTCCGTATTGATTCAATGTCAAATCATGAATGTGGACAAAGCAAAAAGGGCATGGGCTTCTTCCTATTTGCCCTGCCTTCCCCCAATCCTTCCCAGTTTTAACCTTTTTAGCAAGTATAAAAGGAAAAACTGTTTGGAGCAGGATGAAACAGTTACCCTGAAAGTTGGCTGTGCTAAAATGGATGCACCACGTAAACAAAGGAAATTTACTTTTTTTTTTTTTTTTTTTTAATATCTACAAAGTATTTTTAACCCCAGAGGATGAATAGGGCCTAACTATATATCAGCAGCATCGAGTTTCGAAAGAGGCAACATTCGGTTAGTCATTGGGAGGGGTTTTTCCA
Source organism: Rhinatrema bivittatum (assembly GCF_901001135.1). Lineage (NCBI taxonomy): Eukaryota > Metazoa > Chordata > Amphibia > Gymnophiona > Rhinatrematidae > Rhinatrema > Rhinatrema bivittatum. Next base: position 182,518,079 of record NC_042617.1, on the reverse strand, counting down.
ACAACCCGTGTAACTAATGCATTGCTAAAAAGCTGATAAAGTAGATTTATTTTCAAAGCGAACTTGTGCGCAGAAGTTTGCTTTGAAAATTATCCCTAAAGAACCCACACAAACTAATCCGTATAAGATTAGACCTCCTCTTGTGCTGGTTAATTTATGTACATAACTTTAAAATGAGAAATCCAACACACAATGGAAGAAAATCTGCTCTCCAAATCGTGAATAAACACACCAAAAAAAGCAAAGAGCAGAAAATTGAAAGAGTCCAATACTTCGTGGAGTAATAAACAAGTTTCTTCTTTTTATTATTATAATCCTTTTTAAGCGGCTACTCCCAGAGCTCAAGTGCAATAAATCAGTTTTCAACCAGGTCCCCCGACACGGACCGTGTTTCGCTTAGAGCTGCGTCGGGAGGGACTGAGTACAGTGTATTATTTCAACCACTTCAAAAAACAGAATAATTTATATTAATAAATAAACTACAGGACTCATACACAGGCAAAACATATTTGTTAAAGCCGGGACACATACCTTCACTCAGGTCCTGTTTAGTATAAAGGGAGAGCGAGCACTGCTTATGCTCTTTGGATGGTTGCATTAACTGTATTTTGCCCTTTTCTATCCATACGCGTGACCTAACTACCATCATTAGACGCCATTGGTATATATTGTCATTACATACTTGTTTGAATTTTCCATTGACATTTTCTTTCCGACGTGGCTGAAACCTGAGGGATCGATTGGTACACACACACTTCACCAATATTACTCTGGCTCACCCTTTAAACTTCTGGTTTTAACTCTTGCGGTCATTCCCATGCAATTTCTGGTAATACTTTTCAACATCCTGTTACCCAGCATACATACGATTTAAAATTTTCTGCCACATGTTCTTTGCGGGGGGTTATCTACGTGATTATATGTCCATGCCCAAAGTTATATGTAGGCAAAACTATAAGATCGATCTGCACCAGAATAATTGAACATCGATCTAACATACACACTAATCGAGATATGGCCCCTTTGGTCCCCCATTGGACGGCATTTGGACACTCGGAAATGGATCTTACATTTCTGGTTATAGACATTATGGTTCCCCCATCACGCTGTGGGAACTTTGCTGAAATTCTTACACACAGGGAACAGAAATGGATCTTTCAGTTGGATTGTTTAGCCCCGAATGGGTTGAATAATGAAATTGAATGGTTCCGCTTCCTTTGACTGTATTCTTTGTGTTAGTATTCCCTGATTGGTTGGAGTCACTCATGTTGTCATCCTCTGATTGGTTGTTTGCTTTGCGCCAATTTTACAGTTCTTTAAATGAGCGTTTCTGTAAGCCGTGCTCACTCTCCCTTTATACTAAACAGGACCTGAGTGAAAGTATGTGTCCCGGCTTTAACAAATATGTTTTGCCTGTGTATGAGTCCTGTAGTTTATTTATTAATATAAATGATTCTGTTTGTTTGTAGTGGTTGAAATAATACACTGTACTCAGTCCCTCCCGACGCAGCTCTAAGCGAAACACGGTCCGTGTCGGGGGACCTGGTTGAAAACTGATTTATTTCACTTGAGCTCTGGGAGTAGCCGCTTAAAAAGGATTATAATAATAAAAAGAAGAAACTTGTTTATTACTCCACAAAGTATTGGACTCTTAATTTTCTGCTCTTTGCTTTTTTTGGTCTGTTCATACTTTAAAATGAAAAAGTATGTCCATAAATCCCAACTCTGCCCCGAGCACATAAAAGTACATGTGAAATGGGGTTACGTGCACATTCTCATGTACAAATTCCCTATGGAATTTTATAACAAGCTACTCAAGAAAATACACACTGTAAAAAAAAAAAGGTTCTGGAAGATTCTAATGGAAATACGGTCACTCCTTGCATTTATTTACTCATTCTCTCTGTACTGTGCCAGGTTGCAAGGAGCTGAGAATGTAAATGCCCGTTTTCCATGGGGCACTGCGTTTGCAGCAGATATAAATGGTTGCTTTAAAAGACAAATTGACATAAAAACAAAACTACATAGACTCTCTGCAGGCCACATTTTAAGTTTCACACAATAGCAGGGCAAGGAAAGTACAAAGAAGCCTGCCAGTCAGTTTACTTACACGGTTTTGAAATATAGCCCCTGTTGCCCAAAGCCTGGATTTCCTACAGATTCTCAAAGAGAAAACAGTCCACAAAACTGATTACTGGAATCAAAAACTACTGCAAAAAGCACTTATTCTTAATTTTAACACTGAGGCAATAGTGTCACTGAGCTTTTTGCACATGTTTCTGCTTGGATGAGCGTTTTCTGAAGAACGTTTTCCCTTCCAACATTCACAAGACATTATGCATCTTTTGACCCAGGATTTAATTTCAAAAAGTTCAAATGAACTGACTTGCAGGCTTTTTGCACTTTCTTGCCTGAAAATTAAATATGGTCCTTAATGTGGTGAGTAATCTAAATGCTGTTAATTTCTAATTTTAATGCACAATTGAAAACTACTACTAATTCGCTTTGAAAAGTCACAAAAAGTGGAATATAAATACAAACATTTAAAATTAATTTAAAAATTGCTACTTTTCTGGCATTGCTTTTGGTTAACACTAGTGATTACCAAATGCCATGGATTTAAAAGAGCACTTGTTTTCATTGTATTATTACAAGCAAATTATACATGTCCTGTCCTACGCAAGGACGATGATGATGTGTGCCCTATTGGGATTGCTGTTTTGTGGATTTTTCAAACTGTTCCTGATAAAAATGGGGTCACTGTTGGTTATAGATTTGCTGCCACCTACTGGTAGGATTCAGCACAGACTGCTGTTGCTTTAGAAATGATTTAGCCTGTACAATCCAGATAAAGTATTTTACGTCACTCAATGTCTTATGTTCCCTAGGTTCGGTAATAAAAATTGCAACTGACCATGATGCACTGAATGATTGATCATACAGGTGAGCACGGCCATAGGGAGGGCAATTTTATAACTGTGTGCGTACCTTTTGTGTGCTAACTTTACCTCAATTTTCAAACTTAACCAGGTAATTGGCCCAGTTCACATACAGAATAACTCACACAAAGTTGCATCTCCCCTTTAGAGGGCATAGCTTGGGCAGATTTATTTACACATACTTTTCACATCAGAAAGTATGTGCCTAAATTCAACTCCACCCTAATTCTGCCTCCCAGTGCGCTTATCTGGTTTTATGCACATAAATGGCTTTGAAAATTCAGCCCATATAGTATAACACATCTAAATCTTGAATGAATAAAACTGATTAAAAAAATGTTAAACTCTTTTCATATGCACAGACTACCTCTGCAATTCTGTAAACAATGCATGAGCTTCCTAAATTCATAGCCTGTTTGTGTTTAGTCATCATCATACATGTACACTTGATCAAGCCATGGAAATCTTGTAATTGCTTATTTTAATTTTACTTGATGGCCCAGCATGAACAGAGCTGAAGATAAATTTACATTTATAAGCAACAAGCTAACAGAATTAAACTATGTGCACCCTGCCAAAGCTGCATCCTCCCCTCTTCTGCCTCTCTGTTTCTCCTCACCTCTACTTCTCCTTTTCCCACTCTCCTCTCCCATGCATGCAAAAACTGTTGTGTTGACGACTGTCAGGGAGAAATTTTATGGTCTCTTAGCAACCACTTCTGATAAAGGGTAATCAAGGCCGGTGATACATCCCCCGCTGTGAAAGCACCACATCTTGTAAATCCACAGTTGAAAAGTCAAGGAGACATTTGGTTCAATGCTTTCTCAACGGCATTTGTTTTTTTTTTCTTTTCTTAAGATACTGAAATTTGATCGTGTTTTCAGGAATTGTACTATGTTTCGGCAAACCTCCAGGACATACATGACAGAATATTTCAACGATATTCCTCCAGTGTCTCTCCTTCATAGGGATTTTAATATGAGACATTTTATATCAATATTTTTTTTTTTTTTAAATCAATGCCTCGTGATCATAATGGTAGACACGTTTACCTTTTAAAAGCTCTAGTGCACAGCAGACACTACGCATCATTGTTTAGGAGACTTTGCGCATACATCCGGTGCGTGTTCACCCCAAACAAAATACTTTGGGTGGCATATGAAAACTTTAGGAGAATACCATGGTGGGGGGGAGATAGCACTGAATTGTGGAAAATATATTATAACAACCAATAAATAAAAAACAAATTTACCGAGCTTAGCAAGGAAGCTCTAGCTCTCTCTCTGGGACTATTCTCCAAAACTAAAAAGCAAGTTCATGCTCTCTCCCAAGCTGATGGTGTTGTTAAGAAGAAACAGAAGGATGACTTCAGAGATGAGCCAAGTGTTTAACAGTACACCACGGATCATCTCGGCGACCTTTAACATATTGTTTATCATCTTAATAGAAATGTCTTTTTCAAACAAGATGCAATAGCTTCAGTTTTTACCTATGTGTGGGTTGAGCGCTGTCACCAGCATCAAAGACTCGCTCATTAGCTTGTTGATCCGTTCTTCGTTTGCTTCGATTCCATTCACACAGTTGTCGGTGAAGGAAACGGAGGCATCTCCTAACAGTGTCGCAGAGTGTAATACGTTCTTAATCTGGAAAGAAAACCCAGGATGTTAACGGATGCTGCTGCCTCGTTTACTTTTGGATGGTGGGCAGGGACTGCAGAAACAGTTGTGATGACTGGGGCTGCAGAACACAAGCAGTCTCAAACATCACCATCAAGCTTAGGCGTTTGGCGGGTGTGACATTTTATGATACTCTATAGAGCATAGTTCCCTCTTAGCTGAGCGCATGAGCAATCGCTCATACATTTCAGAGCATCGCTCACAATTTACATGGTCGCTCACATGCTCATTTCCTTTGTGCTGTATACAGAAATGCAGTGGTAATACTGGTGCTCAAAAATCATGGGTTTAGAAAAAATTGTTGCTTACACACACAAAAATAATTGCTCATACCTAGTCACTCCTTGGAGGGAACATTGCTCTAGAGTAGAACAGTTCAGTTCTGCCAAGTCTCTTGCTGAGCAGATTGCTGCTTCTCTGTGTTTAGAATAACTACAAGAAATTAATTTTGTATAATGCCTTCATATGGAATTTCACTTCCTAAATGTAGTACTTCAAAAAGAGACAGATATAGTATGGACTTGGTGAGTAGTGCTCGAGCCTTATCAGCAAATTCACACAAATATACACGAAACAACTTTTCGGAACACACGCTATCTTACTGGTTACTCTGCAAACTTCCTGCTCCTTCTTCTGGACTACAAATTAAAAAAATAAATACATAAAATAAAAAACTAAAAAAATAACTGGGTCAGCTCAGATCAGAGCCCTGCTGGGATCTCAATGCTTTCACGGCAGAAGAAGATAGAACACCACGGTAAGTAGGAACAAAAAGTCAAAGTTTGCTATATTTGTGCAACAATTATAACACTTAAGTATGCTGTATGATACTGACTTCTGAGCTGCAGCACCATGCTATTACATGTTAAAGTCCAACTTTAAGAATTTGCGGTAAACAAAGAATGATGTGGAAAACTGTGACTTTTAAAAACTTTTTTTTTGCAGTAAGCAAGTGACGCTACAGGATTTATATCCAAAAGGGTCTTATTTAGCAATGGGCAAAAAATAAAGATAAAAAGTGCAAATAGCCTGAAAGTCAGTTTTAAAATGCCATGAGGTCACTATTCCCAAGAGCTTGTCCGGCTAAGAGTGGAACTAAAAATCAGACAAGCTCCAAGTTTTAAATATTGGCTCCTGCTGAATGGCTCAGTTTTAGCCTGGTAAGTCATTACCTGCCTAAAACTTAACCCAATTAAAAAAAAAAAAAAAGGTGGTGCAGGGGTTTAACTGTAGCTGGATAGCAGTGATACTCCGTGTTTCCTCGGCTAAAGTTAATCGGATAACGGAGGACGGGCAAATACCTGCCATAAAGTTACCTATCCATTAGCTGCCACCTCCCCGCCACCCTCTGGTCTCCTGGTTTCAAACAGAGATTAAAAAAAAGCAAAACAAAACAAAATAAAACTCTTTTACTGTGTCTGCTCTTCTTTCTGTTGTCCCCTCACTACAAATTCCTAGAAGTCCCCATGGATGCCTTCTCCTTCCTCCTGCCCATAAAAGCCTCCACTATCCTTTTTTTTGCTTTTTAAAGACATTTTGAGCAGTGAGAGAAGCAGGACAGGGAAGGCACAGCTGATAGAGCAGGAAGATGGAAGTGGGGGGGGAGGGGAGAGGATTGCTTGGGGGATGTTTTCCTTTGACTTTTTGGGTGCTGGCACATCTAGAGGGAAGAGGAGCTGGAAGACTTAGAACTCTTTTACTGCTGAGACATTGGGAGGGAAAGTGAGGGACCCGTAGGGACCTTTTAGAAATCTTTTGTTGAAGAGACATCAAGTAGGGGGCAACAGGGACATTTTAAAAATCTTTTATTGTTGGATAGCAAGAGAGATGGGCAGGGGACCCGCATGGATTTTTAGGAATCTTTTACTGAGGGGACATCGGGCGTAAGGTAGGATGGGGGAACCCAGGCAGGTGGCTTCAGGGCCTTTTGGCTGTTTTTCAAGTCGAATGGTGGAGACAGAGAGAAAAGCAAGGGAGAGGGGAGGGTTGGTGGTTTTTTTTGTTTTGTTTTTTTAAATCAATATTCAGGTAACCGGTGATCAGCAAAGTTACCCAGGTAAACTTTAGCCAAGCGTATCCAACAAGAGACTTGTCCTGCTGAACATTCAACTAAAGCCATCTGGGTAAGCTCACCTGGATAACTTTGCGGCTCTCTCGGACTTACTGAACATTGACCTGCATATTTTTTTGTCTAAAGATTTAACATTTCCTACAGTTTTTGGAGAGCAGAAAACAATTTCTCAGAAACATCAAGAATAGATGTGTAAACATTTCATGAAGGGTAGTTTCCTTCTTTGGTTCAGAAATTTGCATGCCACGGCAGCTTTAAACATCATTCAGTATCACAATGCGCTCTGACCTGCCTGAGATTTCAACTTTTTTTTTTTTTTTTTTTTTTAATCTCTGAAGAGCTGATTTTTGTGGCAAATGAGGTGATCAAGAACCTAAAGGCATACCCCAAACCTCAATGACACTACAATGAGCTTTGACCTCTGAGATTACAAACGAACTGAATCGGTCTGTTTCCCTAAAGGTAACTAGGTGATGAGGAGGGCACTAGCGAGCAGCATGAGAATCTGGTGCCCAAGATAAGCTGCTGAAACTTATTTTCCATCTCTTGCTATCCTTGGGTTGGTTTTACTTCTCCCAATCTAAAGACGATTTTTATAAAGAGAATGCCACCATTAAATGGAGTCCTCCTTTTGGTACACATGTTATTTGGTTAAATGGGGACTTTCCTTTCTTTAATAAGTCAATGAAAAGCGATGCTATACAGAGGACGCGTTAAACAAGATCCCTCAACTCCTGCATAAAAATGGCAGCAGGCAAAGATTCTGAGATTTCACTACATGCCATGACGACAGAACTCCTTACAAGTCAAAAAGCTACTGAAGGAGAATTCGGCAAAAGTATATGAAACAGGAACTGATGTTTCTGAGTTGAAAAGTCAATTTGAAGGGATACAGAAGATAGAAGTGTTGGGAAAACGACAATACCTTGAATGCTGGAAGGATACTTATTTATGTAAAAATATGTACAACTTGCAAATTAGAAACCTTTGTTTTCAGCAGGGTACAGCTTACTTGAACTTCAGTGGAAAGTTAGCAAGATTCAGTATTTTATTATTTTATGACATGTATTTTATGTGATTATTTGATAGTTTTATTTTGTTGGAAATCGCTTTGGAAGATTTGATCTGTAAAGCATTAATAATCCTTTTAAAGAAAAAAAGAAATAAAATGTGGAGCACTTAAATAGAAGGAGTCGAAACATCTTGTCCTGGGAGTTCCTGAAAATATGGAAGGAGCAGATCCTATAGTTTATATGCAATTGCTTTTGACGAAATTGCTGGATTTAGAATCTGATCAGCTGTTTGAAAGTTGAATGAGCACACAGAGTTCCATCATTTAGGAGTTCAATGCCAAGATTTCCCTGGCCTTTTGTAAAGATTTTATACTATCCAGAAGCATTGGAAATTTTACAGAAGGCTAGACTGAAGTCACCACTCCAGTATGAAGATCACAAGGTTATTATTGTACTGGATCTTAACAAAAATGACTGTACAATGTTGCAAGCAAGTTCTAGTAATGTGTGGCCAACTGAGTTATGAATTCAAAATATGGACTTTTCTATCTGGAAAAGATGAGGACTACAATCAATAATATGACAAAAAACATTGACGATTCAGCTGCTCTTAAAGGAGTTATCAGGATTTGAGATGGAAATAAAGTGACTAATTTTTCTGAAACCTCAATAGTTATTTTTGGACTTTGGACTGTACACGGTTGTTATATCTGAGACTGCTTTGCAAAGGATAATTTTTGTTTGTTTTTCCATTGCTTCTCCTATGCTTTGAACCATTTAAACAACCACTGCAGAGTCTGTACTGTTTGTTCATGGTATGATAGTATTTGGTATAAAGTTTATTGAAAGCATGAGTACGATTGTGCTTTGATGAGTCATATTGGTAAGTAAGGAAGGTGGCCGGATGTGTTGGCTGCAGGATAAAGAGAACAAATGGTGTTGTACTTGTCATGCAGATATTATACTTTCATTAAATTGGTTTAAAAAAGTAATTGTTTCAAATTATATGGATGGGATAATTGTATGAATACGGAGGCAGTGGTTTTTCCACTACTTTGTGAATCCCACACTGGAATTTAGAGTACAGCTGAAAGAGTATATGTATGAATATGGTTGTGTTACTAGAGGATCATTCTGATGAGTAAGAGATAGGATCCGTTCTGTGGATTGCAAGAAGAAAAAGAAAGGCTAATATCATGGTTGATGGGGACAATAATATAATTTCCTTTTTACACTGGCTTTAAGAGTAACTGCTTTAAATACATGGACGGTCGGTAGTATGAATACTGATGTAGCAGTTTCTACTTTTTCTTAAAAATGTAGCACTGGAGAGTACTTAGATTTGATATGATTGAGGGGGCTATTTTATAAGCTTGGTAAAGAAAAAATGAAAGGGAAATTGTAATACATATGTGAATAGAGATTGAATGTTTGCTAGTTCTTGGGTACATTTGTTCTGCTTGTTGCAGAGTGTTATGTTATGGTTTATGTATTTTTTTGGGTACATTTGTTCTGCTTGTTGCAGAGTGTTACGTTATGGTTTATGTATTTTTTCCACATACGCAGTTACAATCTGAAATGAGGATATGTATGGCAAGATGTTCAGTTGTGGACACAGCCAGTCTATGGAAAATGTCACCATAAAATGGGGTCCCTCCTTTTGGTACACTTATGTTATTTGGTTAAATGGGGACTTTCCTATTTTAAATGTTAAAAGAATTAATAACTGCAATAAAGTGAAGAAGATACTAATGCTTCTTATGAAAAGAGAATCCAGATGTTTTTCTCTGGGAGACTCACAAATAAGGAATCCTTGAAGTTAATATGATATGGTTTTGTGTTTAATGCATTTTCTCCTACTATGGGTAAAAAGAATGGAATAATTTTGTGTTCTGCAATAAATCTAGTCTCACAAGAATCAGATAATGAAGATAAATGGGTCAAGATTATGTGGAAATTAACAGGTCAGCAATGGAGTTTCTAAATATATATGTCCGTACTGTGGATACTCCTAAATTCTTCAGAAATATAGCTTGAGTGTTTATAGTTGGTAATGCCCCAATTATTGAGAGGAGATTTAAATTTACCCCTTGATCTAATTTTTAATTGTCTGTCTACTGTCAAATTAAAACAAATCTGGGAAGGTGTTATGTTCAATTTTTAAAAAAATTAGCATTGGTAGATGCTTGGAGATTACAGCTTCTGAAGGATATGGATTATACATTTTATTCAGTTCCACTATATTTTATTTTATATATTTTTTTTTCCAATAGTCTATTATTGGCTTTGTTTTATTCCAATATTAACAATCTCAGATCGTGCAGCTGTTGCAATTTCTATTAAATTACATAGGTGGTCAATCTCTTAAATCTCAGTGGCAATTTAATTCAGGATTACTGACAACCTAATTTTGTGGGAGTAATTCAAAATGCCTGTGAGGAATATTTTCTTTTTAACAAAGTGGTGGGATGCTTTTAAGGTTACCATATGGGAAGTAATTATATATTATGCTGCTAGTAAAAATAAAGATGGGAGATTCTTGCACAATTGGATCATGATATAAAGCAGTTGGACTCATAGTACATTCAATAGAAGGCTAATACAGACTTTGAAATGAGAACTTAAGTTTGGGGACCAAAAGCATCAAAAAAGCCAGATACACCTCTATGAAAAATCTATTAGGACTTTTGAAGAGCAATGTAGTTTTAATTGCCTTTGGAATCTCCTCAAGATTAATCTCATCCAATTTGTTCTGACCTTGTCTGAAATCAAGGGATGCTGCAATACTTCTATGAATGCTTGTAGCAGCCCCTTTAAATTGTTGTAAGATATCAAGATCTGTACATTGTTTGTATCATTATTATTTCTTAATACCTGTATTCTTTGCCTTGATATTTTATTCAAGTATTATCCTATTATTTAGCCTTTTGTGAGAAATCATTGCACCTGCTTATTTACTCAAAATAGATGTATACCTATGCTGTAACTTATGCAGTTGAAGTAATAAAAGTTTAAACTCTGTAGAATGTAAAGGCTGTTTTGGTGAGGCTAAAATTATTGTATTGGAAAAACCTGATTAAGATCTTGTTTTGGTGTCTTAATTATAGGCTTATATTACTTATCAGTGTTGATTGTAAGATATATACAAAGGTATTGGTACTAAGATTGCATAAGGAGTTGGACTGTATTCATAAACCAGCAGATATATGAATGCCAGACTATTTTGTCGGTAACCATTCTAAAGAAGCACATTTAGTGGCTTTGTCAGTTGATGCGGAAAAAGCCATTAATTGGATAGAATGGTTTTAATTTTGGATATTGGAGTGGTTTGCACCAATATTTATCAGAATCATCAAATGTTTATGTTCAGAACCCAACAGTAGATTGTATGCTATTGGTTTAATTTCTTACGTTTTCACACTGCAAAAAAGTGCTAGACAGTGGTCTCCTCTTTCCCCTCTTTTATTTAATATACAGTTGTGCTCATAAAGGGCCGGATTTTAAAAAGGCCCGGTGACGCGCATAAAGCCCCTGGACGCATGTAAGTCCTGGGGCTTGCAAAAAGGTTTGGGGCGGGGTCAGGCTTCCGGCACAGCGGCCATATTTGCTGCTGTGCCGGGGACTGCAACTTACTTCAGCCCCTTTTTAAAATCTACCCCAAATTAAATACCCCTGACAGAATTTGTAATAAGTATAGCATTTTAAGAAAACATGAGTGATCAGACAAAACAGGTCTGTTATTTTTAATGTGTTTCAAATTAAAACTATTATGCATCACAGAATAGCACAATCATTAAACAATAAAATGGTCCTGTTCAAAAGTTTACAAACCCTTGATTGTTTGGGCTGATAATATACACTCAAGTTGACACACACAGGTTGAGATGGCAATGAAGGGTAGGTATTCACACCTGTGCCTTGTTTGATTGTAATTAGTGTCTATATATAAATAGTCTGAGTTTCTTAGCTCTTAAGAAACCCTTGTGCATTTCATTCAGGGCTGCACAGAATTTGATGGCTGCATGGCGAAAGCAAAAGAACTGTCAAAGGATCTGAAAGCAAAAGAGGTTCAACTTTATATATCAGGAAAAGGAAATTAAAATAAGATATCAAAAGATTTGAAAATGCCAATCAGTGCTGTTCAAACTCTGATCAAGAAATGGAAAATTATGGGTTCTGTTAATACCAAAGTAGACCAAGAAAGATTTCAGACAACTGCCAGGAACATTTGTTGGGATGCAAAGAAAAACCCAAAAGCAACTTCTACTGAAACACAGGCTTCTCTGAAATAAAGTGGTGTAAGTGTTTCAGCATGCACAATAAGGAGATACTTGAACAAAAATGGGCTGCATGGTAGAGTTGCCAGAAAGAAATTGCTGCACCAAACCACAAAATAGCCAGCTTACAATATGCCAAACAGCACCTAGAGAAGCCTCAAAACTTCTGGAACTAAATTTGGAGTGATGAGGCCAAAACTGAACTTTATGGTTACAACCATAAATGTTATGAAGAGCAGCACACCATCCTTATCATGAAGCAAGGAGGTGGATCTCTGTTTTGGGGATGTGAATGCTACAGTGGCATAGAAAATTTAATCAAAATTGATATAGTTGCGATGGCGAAGGTACAGAAAAGGGCAACCAAAATGATAAAGGGGATGGAACAGCTCCCCTATGAGGAAAGGCTGAAGAGGTTAGGGCTGTTCAGCTTGGAGAAGAGACGGCTGAGGGGGGATATGTTAAAGGTCTTTTAGATCATGAGAGATCTTGAACGAGTAGATGTGAATCGGTTATTTACACTTTCAGATAATAGAAGTTAGCAAGTAGCACATTTAAGACTAATCGGAGAAAATTCTTTTTCACTCAATGCACAATTAAGCTCTGGAATTTGTTGTCAGAGAATGTGGTTAGGGGCAGTTAGTGTAGCTGGGTTCAAAAAGGTTTGGATAAGTTCTTGGAGGAGAAGTCCATTAACTGCTATTAATCAAGTTGACTAAGGGAATAGCCAGCCACTGCTTTTAATCTCATCAGTAGCATGGGATCTTCTTGGTGTTTGGGTACTTGCCAGGTTCTTGTGGCCTGGTTTGGCCTCTGTTGGAAACAGGATGCTGGGCTTGATGGACCCTTGATCTGACCCAGCATGGCAGCTTCTTATCAGAAAATATTGAAGGAGAATTTGCATTCATCAGCGAGGAAGCTGCACATGGGGCGCACTTGGACTTTTCAACTTGACAATGATATGAAACAAAGCCAAATTGACCCTTTCAGTGGCTGCAGCAGAAGAAAGTGAAGGTTCTGGTGTAGTCATCATAGTCTCCTGATCTCAACATTATTGAGCTACTTTGGGGAAAACATGCAGTTCATGCTAGACGACCAAAGAATTTACCAGATCTGGAGGCTTTTTACCAAAAGGAATGGGCAGCTTTACCACATGAGAAAATAAAGAGCTAATTTACAACTATCACAAAAGACTACAAGCTGCATTGATGCAAAAAAAGGGGCAATACATGATATTAAGAACTAAGGATATGCAAAAATTTTAACAGAATCATTTTATTATTTCCTTTAATGCTATGGTTTAATGATTGTGCTATTCTGTGATCCATAATAGTTTAATTTGAAACACATTAAAAATAACAGATGTGATTTATCTGATCATTCGTGTTTTCTTAAAATGCTACACATCTTAAAAATTCTGCCAGGGCTATGTAAACCTATGAGCACAGCTGTGATTTTAGAAACTTTGATAGGCTTACATCAAGATGAGGGTACAGAAGGAGTAAAGATTAATCAAATGGAGTGTAAATTATCAGCATATGCTGATGATGATATTTATGGTCTATTTGTCAGTAGTATCTACTCCAAGATCATTATATGTAATTGGTGACTTTGCAGGTATTTTGGATTATCAAGCACACTGATCTTTCTTTAAAATGGTCTGCTAATATATTAAAATGCTTAGAGATCTGGTTTGGTAAAAGCAAGTTTGCTTACCGTAAAAGGTGTTTTCCTTAAATAGCAGGATGACTTAGCCATGTTGTCTGGGAGTGCTCCCTGGTGGCCTGGTGTGGGAACTTCTCATAGAACATTCAATACTTCGCTCCTGCACGCCTGTGCGGTGCCTTCCCACACGACAGTCTCTCCTCAGTTGATTAGATAAAGGAACAGAAGCATATAGGAAGGTAAACAGAGCAGGTAGAAGGATAGAGACTGACTAGGGAGATGGGTGGGGAAGCATGGCTAATTCATCCTATCTACAGAACACACTGTTTATTGTAAGAAAACTTTCTTTTTTCCCCCCCACAGATAGGCAGGCTGAATTAACCATGCTGTCTGTGAGTCCCCAGCTAAGGAACTCTGAAGCACAGGCGGATGTTGTATTCGAAGTGTTCTGTACATTCGGGCATGAGTAGGCTTATCTGTGCTTCGCGTCCCTGTGAGATGTGGACAATCTCGTGAGTACTCTTAGGAATTCGGAGCATAATGTAGAATCTCCTGCCCTTTGGAAGCATCAGAAGTGGCATGCTGATGGAGGCAGTAGTGAGAAGTGAAAGTATACAGCAATGACCAGGTCGCAGCCTTACATATGTCTTGAATTGACACGTGTCAAAGGTGGGCGATCAAGGTAGCTACTGCTCTCAGCTGATGTGCTTTAATTCTATGTCAAGCGTTGTGGCTTGGTAGAACAAGAGAAATTGATGCATTGAGTCAGCCAGTTTGCAAGTGTCCGTTTTGTGACTGGCAATCCTGGTGCATTTGGATTGAAGGAAAGAAAAAGTTGCGAATGCCTATTTGATGCACTAGTTCTTGGTTTATAATAAGCCAATGCTCTCTTGCAATCCAGCGTGTGTAGTAGGGCCCCTTGGCTGGATGTGGGTGGGTTTAGGAAAGAAAGTCAGCAACGTTATGGTTTGATTAAGGTGAAAAGCCGACAGTACCTTCGGAAGAAAGGATGGGCAACTCCTAGAGTAACTCTGTCATGGAAGAATTGCAGCTAAGGTGAATAATGAACCAGCACTTGAAGCTCACCAACTCGTCTTGCTACTAGAAATAGAACTTTCTAGGTGAGAAATTTCAAGGATGAAGTTTGCATCGGCTCAAAAGGCGGAAGCATCAATTTCTCTAGAACGACGTTCAAGTTCCAAGGTACAGCTGGGCGAGAGATCGGAGGTTGTAGTCTCAGAGCACCTTTCATGAAATAAGATATTAGTGGGTGTATGGATATGGAAGTACCCTGAATAGTCAGGTGATAGGCTGATATAGCGCTGAGGTGTACCCGGATGGATGACACTGCCAGCCCAGAGATGTACAAGTGTAAGTATTCCAATTGTTGCTCTGGCGAGGAATGAAAAGGGTCTAATGACAGAGTCACACCAATGATGGTATCTGTGCCACTTAGCTGCATAGTTTTTTTTCTCACAGCCGGTCTTCCTGAAGAGATAAGTATATCCTGAATCTCCATTGTGATAGGGAGGTAGCTTAGTACTTCCCTTTCAATCTCCATGCTGTTAGATGGAAGGAATCGTGCATGGGGTGTAGTAGCGACCCTGTTTTCTGCGTCAGAAGGTCTACTCTGTTTGGGAGAAGGATCGGTTGTTGAACTGAGAGGTGTATGAGGTAGGCTTACCATGGTTGCCTGGGCCATGCTGGTGCTATGAGTATGAGATCAGACTTGTCTGCCATGCATTTTTGGATCACCTGAGCTATCAGTGGAATGGGGGAGGAACACGTATAACAAGCTCCCTGCCCAGTTCAGCAGAAAGGAGTCCTGAGCAAGCCTGCAATTGCTGGGGTACAGAGAGCAAAACCGTGGAAGTGTTATGTTGCATTCAGTGGTGAAGAGATCTATGCGGGGAGGACATGTTTGGAACAGGGAGGTGGGTAGATGTGAATCGGTTATTTACTCTTTCGGATAGTAGAAAGACTAGGGGGCACTCCATGAAGTTAGCATGGGGCACATTTAAAACTAATCGGAGAAAGTTCTTTTTTACTCAACGCACAATTAAACTCTGGAATTTGTTGCCAGCGAATGTGGTTAGTGCAGTTAGTATAGCTGTGTTTAAAAAAGGATTGGATAAGTTCTTGGAGGAGAAGTCCATTACCTGCTATTAAGTTCACTTAGAGAATAGCCACTGCCATTAGCAATGGTTACATGGAATGGACTTAGTTTTTGGGTACTTGCCAGGTTCTTATGGCCTGGATTGGCCACTGTTGGAAACAGGATGCTGGGCTTGATGGACCCTTGGTCTGACCCAGTATGGCATTTTCTTATGTTCTTATGTTCTTATATCCTGATGGAGCTCCCATTCTTGGGGGTGAAATATTCTGCTGAGCCAGTCGGCTTCTGTGTTCCTTATTCCTGGCAGGTAGGTAGCCTGGACTTGTATGGAGTTGGCTAGCCCATTCCAGAGTGAGTACCGCCTCCTTGCACAGTATCTTTGAACCGGACCCGCCTTCCTTATTTACGTAGAACTTGATTGTCCATGTATACCATGACAGTTTTGAGCTGAAGGAGGTGTGAAAAGACACAAATGGCATAATGTATGGCCCGTAGTTCTAGTAGGTTGATTTGAAATGTTCTCTCACCAGGAGACCAAATACCTTGAGTCTTGAAATGCAAGATGTGCGTGCCCCACCCCTTTGTGGAGGCGACAGATGTCAGCACTATCTGGTGCATCAGGAGAAGGAAAGGTGCACCTGACTGCAGCACACCGGGTTGTAATCACCAGTGAACTTCCCATAACATTGATTGGGTCAGCCTCAGTGTTGACGACATAGGAAGAAAGCATGGAAACCACTGGGATTTCAGACCCCATTGCATGAGGTGATGTGAAGACGTGCATGAGGGACAACATACATCGCCGCCGCCATGTGACCCAGGATAGTAAGTATCTGTTGAGCCGTGGGGTGCTGGTTGCGCTGTAACTGTAAGGCGAGATCTTGAAAGATTCTAATCCCATCTTCTGGAGAAAAGCCATGCAAAGGCATGCATTTTTGATTGCCCCTATGAACTGCAGAGTTTGAGATGGGACAAGGAGGGATTTTTTGTAATTTATAATGAAGCCTAGGCTTTCCAGGCAAGTAATCATTTGAATCTGGTGGGTATGGAGTAATACTGGACTCTGCCCCACAAGAAGCCAGTCATCCAGGTAGGGGAATAGTTTTATTCCATCTTCGAAGATGATACTGCTAGACATTTAGGGGCAGATTTTCAAAGGGGTATGAGTGTAAGATACGTGCGTACCCCCTGAAAACCTGCCCCAAGCTCCCCCAGCGCGCGCCGAGCCTATCTTGAATAGGCTCGGCGGCGCGCACAAGTCCCGGAATGAGCATAAATCCTGGGGCTTTCCTGGGAGGGCGTGTCGCGCCGGTGCGTCATCCGGGGGCGGGGCTGTGCCCTCCGAAATCTCTCCTGGGCCGGGGAATTGCACGCTGGCTGGCTGGTGTAACTTTTCGAACAAAGGTAGGGGGGGGTTTAGATAGGGCTTGGGGGTGGGTTAGGTAGGGGAAGGGAGGGGAAGGTGCGGGGGTGTGGAAGGAAAGTTCCCTCCGAGGCCACTCCGATTTCGGAGCGGCCTCGGAGGGAATGGAGGCAGGCTGCGCAGCTCGATGCACTCAGACTGCCGATTTTGGGCAGCCTTGCGTGTGCTGACCCCGGATTTTATCCGGCGTACTTTTGTTTGCGCCAGTTGCATGAACAAAAGTACGCGTGGGCGTAGTTTTTAAAAATCTACCCCTTGGTGAAAACTTGTGGTGCCGACGATAGGCCAAACAGTAGGACTTTGTATTGGTAGTGTTGACCTGAAAACAAATGTAGCACCAGGAAGAGGGGTGCATCGGAATGTGAGCCTAGGCATCTTTTAGGACTAGTGAGCACATTCACTCGTTAGGTTGCAAAAACAGCAAAATGGTATTCAGGGAAGTCAACTTGAACGTTTCCTGTTGAAGAAAATGATACAGGCTTCTGAGGTCCAAAATTGGCCTCAATCCTCTGCTTTCTTGGGAATGAGGAAGTATTGGGAATAAAATCCGCGAAGTTGCTGATATCGAGGCACCTCTTGAATCGCTTGCCGATGAAGTGGCAATTGGATTTCCTGATGGAGGAGAGGAAGGTTCCTCTCCCCTTTTACAGGTGGAGAAGAGTGTGGCAATGTCAGAAATGTATGGAAATTTAGGTAGTAGCCTTCGCGGATGATGCTGAGTACCCAGCGATCAGAAGTAATGGGACTCCACTCCTGGAAAAAGGAAGCAAGATGGACTCCCACCGTCTTTTGTAACTGTTGGGACTTCTGAGGTGGAGCCAGTGCCGGTTTCGGTGCTCGTTGGGTCTGTCCACAACTGCAAGTTTGAGTTTGCTGTAATTTTGGCCTTTGTGATTGGTATGAAGATGATCTGTTTATCCATGGCGATCTTGCAGGGCTTCCGGTAGGTAGTGTAAAAACACTTCCCAGTCATTTGTTCCGAAGGAGACATAAGGGAGGACACCGCTTCTCTGAGTTTGTCGCCAAACAAGTTATCTCCTTGGCATGGAAGGTCAGTGAGCTTTTCATGGACAACCTCCCGAACTGAGCTTGCCCTAAGCCAGGCCATTCTTCTGGCAGCGATAGTCGCCGAAGTCCGAGCAGATGTTTCAAAGCCCTCAGATCGTCTGAAGCAAATGCCTTAGGCCTTCTTCCATATCAGCGATAGTTTGGTGCTGTGGTCTTTCTGCTTGGTCACCATCAGCCTTTAGGGACTGCAGGCACTCGTACAGATATTGGGTTATGTAAAATTCGTGGTGTTGAATCTTGGCATTAAGCATAACCTCTGAAATACCTTTTCCACAAAGCTTCTAAACAGTGGCCATCCTATCCAGAGGGCTGTTGGAATATATTTGGGCCTTCCTGCCCTGCTTCATCGTGGATTTGACCACTACTGATGCATGTGGCAATTGAACTGGACTAAAGTGGACTGACTTCTGCATCCTGAATTTCAAGTCCATTTTCCTAGAGATGCCAGATGTAGAAAATGGTGACTCCCACATTCGATCCATAAGCCCATCAAGTACAGAGTGGGAAGGTAGGGCCATCGGAGATTTTTAATAGCCCATGGACTTCAGATCTAGGGTCTGGTAATTTTTTGGTTTCAAGGTTCACACGGCTCCTATCTTTTCTATGAACTTCGAGTAAGACAGATTCCCCCGGGGGTGATGAGGGTTCCAGGGGATCTTTTGGGGAATCTTCCGGTGGATCTGAAGGTATGCCCGTGGAAGACTCTAGCGAGGATGGTGGAGAATAAACCGGTTCCCAGCATGGTCTAGAGGCCAGCGAATGTAACTCTACTCCAGGTTCCTCCTCCTCAGATGCTATCCACACCGGAGAAGACGCTGTGGAGTCTGAATCCACTTCTGAAGGGCTCGAAGGCAGTTCAGGGTGTTGAGTAGTCACTAACATGTCAAAAAAAAAGACTGAAGGATCCCAGTTATCTGGGTCATCGTTTCTGAAGCTGCACCTTGCAAGGATTGAGAAGTAGAGGATGATGTTCTCTTCCTTTTTGCCGGTGAAGGTGCTTCTTGCCCCATGCTGGAGGAATCAGCTACTGAGGTCTGTTCCCGAGAATACTGTTGCAGTTCTCTCTTTTGCTTGCTCAGAAGTCTTTCCAAGGCAGAGGAGGAAGAGTGTGCAGAGATTCTTGGAGCATCTGTGTCAGAAGCTTCAGAACCCTCCATATCAGAGGGAGTAAGGGTTGCCGACCTACTCTGGGGATGGTGGAAAGGTCCCGTTATTGAATCCCGCGAAGCACACGCAGTGGATGCATCGATGGCACGTTATGAGTCTTCATCTTTGCATGCATCGATGCATGCGTCAGCTCTGGCTGTGTTGACGCCGTTGGAGCGGTGACTGGTGCAGCATGTGTCAGAGTTCTGTCCTGCACAGAGTGCGTGATCAATGCTCTCTGTGGGTATGGTCCCTGCAATCGTGTTCCTGCGTTGTGTTCGACACTCCGACACTGTGTTGGCTATCTTTTGATGATGGTGCAGATGACACATGGTGCTGGGCCATCCCGTTTCACGTTTGCCGACTCACTTGATGACGCTAGGGCACTGGGCTCCCTAGGATCTGTTCGCTCTACCGGCTGCTTCGGGGACCTCGGCTCTTTAGCCTTACTTATTGAAGGCTCCAGGGAAGATGACCTCTTCTTTCTGTCCAGCCGCCTGGGCTCCCAGCCCGGGGAAGAATGGGTTGAGCACTGAGTGGGGGCATAAGAGCCTGTTGGGACCTCTTCCAGTTCCCAGAGTCTCGCAATCTTCACAGCACACTGCCGGCTAAGCCCTGGGTGACATCCTGCCACAGTCCTGGCAAGATGCCTAGTCTTGGTAATGCCCTGAGTATAAATAATAATAAATAATTATAACGGACAATTTTTATGCATTGGCAGAATTTGAACCCAGGTGCCTTCAGGGCCATGGGAGCACTGAAAAGTGCTATTTTGGGGCTTACGAAGTAAGCTGGAAGAGAGAAAAAGGAAAGAAAAAAAACAAGAGGGAAGAACCTATGACTGCTGCTGCATGGGAAAACGAAAAACCGAGGAGAGAGAGTCAGTCGCATGGGAAGGCACCGCACAGGCGTGCAGGAGTGAAGTTCTGAACGTTCTATGAACAAGGGGGCGCTCCCAGACAGCATGGCTAATTCAGCCTGCTTATCTGCAGGAAAATAATTTGGATGATATCAAAGACAGGAATAATAGGAAATTGACTCCTATTGAGCAAAATGGTTTGCCTTGTATTTATCCTGATGGGATAGATTGGAAGCAATTAAGATAATTGCTCCTAAAGTATGAATCCACTGCGCTCCAGAGCTCCGACGGAGCTCTGGAGCGCACTGCTAGCCGGCATTTGGACGCGCTAGCTTTACCCCTTATTCAGTAAGGGGTAATAGCGCGTCCAAAACACGCGTCCAACTCCTCCGAACCTAATAGCACCCGCAACGTGCAAATGCATGTTGATGGCCCTATTAGGTATTCCCGCGCAATTCAGAAAGCAAAATGTGCAGCCAAAGGTAGGCACTAATTTCTCCGGGCACCGGAGGTCCCGAAAGTTTAAAAAAGTAAAAAAAAAAAAAAAATTTAAAATAGGCCCGCGGCTGGCAGGTTGAAAACCGGTCACTCAATTTTGCTGGCGTCCGGTTTCCGAACCCGTGGCTGTCAGCAGGCTTGAGAAATGACATCGGCTGCCAAAACCGCTGACAGCCACCGCTTCTGTTAAAAAAGAGGCACTAGGGACGCAGTAGTGTCCCTAGCGCCTCTTTTTACCGCCGGGCCTAATTTTAATAAATTTAAATATTGAATCGCTTGCCCGCTCTCCCGCGTTTTTACTGTATCGGCCTGAATGTTTGGTGTGATTGAAGGGGAGTTTTTGATTTACAAAAAGATTTTGATTCTGTATATTTAATCAGCAATAATTTTGATGGTTACAGTTAAGTCACTTATTAAATGTAATGTAATTGAGGAATTAACTGAGAAGTTGAAATTATAACATGTGATAGCATCTTGTCTTCATGTAATAAATGAATAAAAACAAACTCACATAAAAGATGTTCTGTTACTGAAAAGGTAGAGATGGTGTTAGATGAATCTGGTTGGGCTAAAGATTTTGGGGAAAAAATTGCTTAGAATTTCTCTTTTTGCTTCCACGTCAAACTCCTTTTCTTCATCATACACAGAGCAGTTTGGATACCAGTTCAGGTGGTTATGGTATCGAAGAACAGAGAGGACAAATGTTGTTCCTGTGATGCAGAGATAGGAACATTTCTCTCTTGTGCTATTTTATTGTTTGAATTTACAAAGTTACTAGGACTCTGAGGGGAATAGGATCTGTACTATTCTTAACATTAAAAAGAATCTTTCCTACAGAAATGTCATTTGGAAAAAGTATGGCTTTAGAATCTATGAAGGTAACATTGAAACAGCCATGCGGGTGTATATGTATGTGAGGATTTTCATTTATTAAACTTCTAAATCGCCAAACACAACGAAGGCCTGAGTGAGTATGATGGCTCGTGTCCAGAAACGTGTCCATTTTATAACCTGCCTCCCTTTCACCCCCAACTCTTCAAACCTCGCTAACTAGCCTCATTTTTTTTTTTTTTTTAAATTATACTAGTTACACGCCATCCGTGGCAGGGATAGGGACTCTGGCACGCGCTTGTGCACACAAATAGTTACAACACTGCTTGAATGCTAAAATCTGGGAGCGCCCACGCCCGCCCCTTTTTCCCCTTAAAGTTTGTGCGAGTACCAGGAGATATGTGCGTACTCGCACGCTTTTTAAAATCAGCGCGGCATGCGCTGGCCCGTGAGACGCACATATCTCCTGGCTTTGGCTGAGCTTTTTAAGTTTACTCCTGTGTTAACGTTATTTGAGAGAAAATTAGTAGATTTTTTTTACTTTCTGTTGCAGGGAAGATGATCTTAAATTATTGGAAAAATAATTCTGTTTTAGATAAATATGTGGTGGAATACAATTTCAAATATGCACAAACATGAGAAGGCTGCTGAAAAAAGAATGGCTATGTTTTATTGTACTAAGATGTGGGCCCATTCGAAAGATTTGTGTTGTAACTACTTTTTGCATATCTAATTTTTTTTTTTTTTGCGGTAATTTAGTTTTTATAATCATACTTTTTGTAAATGTGTATTTGTTTCTGCTGTTATTTATATGTTGTATTTGTTATTGTTGAAAAAAAAAAAGTTTGCAACCAAAAAAATGGCAATTATAAATCTAGGAGGATCAGGGACACAGGAAAAGTGTGAGCTTTTTTTTTTTTTTTTTTTTAATCTGTGGCAGAAATGTGAATGATACTGGATAAACAGTTCAAAATTCTTGCAATGGGCTCTGATCTCACTGAGTTTTCAAATTCTCTTTTGCTTCTTTAGAGCATGGACTTGCATAGGAGCTACCTTTCTCCGTATTTCTCTTTTTCTGCGACTGTGCATATATTGCTTCTGCATTCTGCAGACTCTCACCTTCTCTGCAGTGGTCATATTCTCCTTGCAATCTCCGAGCTTGAGCATCTCTCTCCTGCTTGTCTAGGTATCCTCTCCCCCATGCTCTAACCTATCTGAGGTTTCAACTGGACTGCACTGGATTGGCCTGTTTCCCTATAAATCAAATTAGGCCAAAATAACAAAACCCAAATAGCAATTCTAAGTGTAGTAGGGTTTCAAAGTGTGAGTTGGAGGTCAATGTGTGCTCTCGTATCCGAAGCAAAAAATTTGAATGGGGTGGGGGAAGGGAGACATGTAGGGAGTGAAATTTTTTGAGCATCCTGCATAGTTTATGCCACAAATACATGCATAAGTTACACCAATTTTCAAAGCCGACTTAAGTCCGCTTCGAAAATTACCCTTCAACTTCCTCGCACAAGTTATACCTATTTGAGGAACACAAAATTTCCCTGAAAATGTACATGAAAAAACACAAAAAAGATGCCTGGATCTTTTTCAATGTTTATTAAGACAGAGACGTGTTCACAATTTGCCCGACTCAGGCCGAGTTTCACGGCTCAAAAGCCGCTGCCTCAGGGGCTTGAACACCTCACAGTCGTGATTGAGACTCAGTGGTGTGATTTCATCCAATGTACAATCATTGATTGTCAGCAATGCATAAGACAACTTTCACAACAGTGTGCAGCTTAAGGTCTCTGCTTCTATCATCCAATGTACAATCATTGATTGTCAGCAATGCATAAGACAACTTTAAGCTGCACACTGTTGTGAAAGTTGTCTTATGCATTGCTGACAATCAATGATTGTACATTGGATGAAATCACACCACTGAGTCTCAATCACGACTGTGAGGTGTTCAAGCCCCTGAGGCAGCGGCTTTTGAGCCGCGAAACTCGGCCTGAGTCGGGCAAATTGTGAACTCGTCTCTGTCTTAATTAACATTGAAAAAGATCCAGGCATCTATTTTTTGTGTTTTTCCTGACGGTATCATAGATCGCCTACCTCTTTGTTTTCTTGGACCTGAAAATGTACATGCCTACAGTTGGATTCTAGAAAGATGTGTGTGTGTAAATCCAAAACCCCTCCTTTGCTCCCTAGGAACACTGCCACTCTCCCCAGGTAAGCTTGCACACAAACATGACATCCATGCTTAAGTTTACCCTCACATCAAGCAGGCGATTTTGTACAAGGCCACTTTTGTGTGCAAAACGCTGGTTTAAGCATTACTCCCATAGGCAAGACAAGCATGCTGATCTTAGGAGGCCAGTTTGCTGTAGGAGATTAGATGAAAAATCATGCAAGCAAAAGTGTGGGTGTAAAATACACTGTGGGACTTTCTGCCTGATCTTTAGATTTAGCCCTGAGAAGCAAAGGTCCCACAGTGTTTTTTGCACAAATACTGTACATCTGCACATTTGTTCAGATGAAATTTTTTCACCTTCCCTGGCTGCATGAAGTGCTA
This sequence comes from Rhinatrema bivittatum, assembly GCF_901001135.1. Classification (NCBI taxonomy): domain Eukaryota; kingdom Metazoa; phylum Chordata; class Amphibia; order Gymnophiona; family Rhinatrematidae; genus Rhinatrema; species Rhinatrema bivittatum. The sequence goes on along the minus strand of NC_042617.1, from coordinate 182,493,934 downwards.
GTCTATAAATGTGCAGTAAAACTGACTTGCGGACTTTTTGCACTTTTGTCCCTCTGCATTTACATTACCGTTAAATCTAGCTTAGTGTCTTTGAAAGGACAGCAGGGGCTTCAACATGACAGACCACTGCAGCTTTAAATCAGCAAGCCATTGCATCAAAGGAAAACGAGCCTTTAACAAGCACGGAAACAGAATTCTTATGAGGAACAGCTACTTCGCTGCCTTAAACTGGGTAAAGAAATTCAATTGTCATTTCTACACCCAGAGATCAGTTGTGCATGTTAAACATCTTATCACTGTCAACCAGATTTATGCAGCATTGAAAATATGCAAGCAAATGTGAGGAAGAGTACGTATCTTCTCATTATGGCATGCATTTTAATCTGGAAGCAGTTCGTTCTGACTGCGGGGTTTCATAAGTCGGCACACAGATGCCATAGACAGTAATTGGTGTTTCCAGACTGAACTTTTCTCAATTCAATCTGCCAAGAGACTGGCATCCCAAGCTAAACAGAGCCAGGAAGAGCAATTAAACAGCTTGCCCTTCAGAGGTGGCAAGAAAACCTGTCTCTGAGCCCTACCTGCCGTGCACGGGTTTTTAAATGCTGCAGCTGCCAAACAAGCCCATCATTTTAAATATACATAAAACCTTCAGACAGGTGCTGTCTGAACATACAGAAACTGTTCAGAGGGCTATTTTATGTTTCATGCTACAGGCAAGAATTAAATTAACTCAACTGTTCCTTAAACATTAACTCTGTTCAAATAATAGATTTTTGTGAGACTCTTAGGGAGTTTGCAGATGGCTCCAAGTAAACTCCTGAAATAGATAGATAATGGGAGCTTGCAAACTTACAGGGTCTCAACAGCTTTTTTTCGGGGGGGTTTCAAAGTGACCCAATCTATCAAACACGTGATAAAGAGGTTGATAAACAATCAGCATAACTCCATCCTGCTCTGGGCCTGATGAGAATTATGCAAATGAATCTCGTAACTAGTTTTCACTACCAGTTTGCCTCATAACTTTTGCAGATTTAAAACGTACTGATGTAGACATGGGTAGAACAAATGAAATAAAAAAAAAATCATTTCTGCTTTCACTTGGTTGTTAATACATGTCTGAAAATCATGCTCGTCTCTATCTTCAGGATTAATGTATAGTATTGTATATTAGGGTGCTTCAATGCTGCTTTGTCATCATAAATATTAGCCTAGTACATTAAAAGTTTGAATACAACAAAGGGTGAAAACTAAAGGTGTTTTCCTGCCGGTGAAGTTAATGAGCGATTCCTGCTTACATAACTAATAATAAAAACAGTTTTGTATTTGGTAATAAGAATTATACACAGAAGAACCCAAACATGACAAGAAAAAGCCAAGTGTGTCGAAGAACATCACCATTCAATATGCAAGCTGAATTATTTTTAAGTTAGAACTAGTACTGCTGAATCTCTGGCAGAAAACAGTCATAAGAACTTAAGAAATTGCCATGCTGGGTCAGACCAAGGGTCCATCAAGCCCAGCATCCTGTTTCCAACAGAGGCCAAACCAGGCCACAAGAGTCTGGCAAGTACATTAGTTAGGCAAATCAAACCTGATTCTAATAATCCCTAGTGCTTCATACTTGCCTGCATGATCAATATTTAAACAGGTTTGAATACAGAATGAAAGTAAGAGTACATTTGGTCATCTGAGTGGTTATGGTGATTTAATATTTTTCTTCACAGCATGTTCTTTTCAATTTGTTGGAATTCACACTGTAGCCCTAGCTGCCAGATCTGCTTTGTCTGACCTCCTCTGGCAGCATTTCAGAAGCTGCCAGAAGAGGTTAGACACAGGTCCTATTAGAATGTGTGCAGTCTAATCACGATGGATGGTTTCAAAATAGTGACTGCCTAGTATGGGCTGGCAGATGTGGCTTAGCTGGACAGCCAAAAAATACTCTTTTCTATTCACCTGAGATCTCGGGCAAACATGAGGATGCGTTCTCACCCCTCTGATCTCGCTCCTCCTTGGGTTGGCCCCCCCAAGGATGAATTTACAGTCCCCTCAACACAGCACTAATGCCTGTGGTTCCACTGGCAGGGGTGGTGAATGCTAAAGCCACTGTGTGTCCTGCCCAAGGGCTGAAGTTTCCCCTCATCCGGGCAGCAGTTTACCTCTCGCTGCACTGCTGGGCACCACTTTTGCTGGCAACCCTCATGGCTTGGATGAAGCCACTGGCTCTGTGGTCCTAAGAGGACGCTAAAGTTTTCAGCAGAAGGAAGCAGGGGAAACAGCTACCCCCTCTCAGAGGGAATCCCCCAGCTGGGGACTACTTCTGGGACTGGGGGTTGTGGAGGATGTGAGCTGCCTGGTTAGAGCATTAGGTGCCGGGGTTTGGAGAACCCTTACTCAGGCAACTGCAGTGCAGCTACAGATAACTAAGTACAAGTGTCCCTAGTACTCCAAAAGTTGTAACTTTTATTTAACAGGCAATTATAATGATAGGAATGGCAATTTCAGGTTGTATTTTTTTTTTTAAGAGCTTTAGGGGAAATACAATATCATGTGCCTGTGCAACTTGTGCTGAAGGTCAATAGAAATAAAACTGCAGTCTATGAAGGTCAAATATGTGCAGTCCAGGTACTAATCATCTTGTTGATTAAAGCATAACACTGCCCTCAATGGGAAAGTGGAAATCAGGTGCATGCCTCTAGGAGGAACATGCAGAGGTCTATTTGTTTTTCAAGACTTATGTATTGGAAATGTTTAAATCTTATGGTATGGAAGCTATTCATCTACTAATCAGGTGTGCTCTCTCACCTCAACTTGACGTAAGGAGAATGGCCATGGACACTACGGACCTCTCAGTGTCTCGCAACCTCCCGAGAGGAAGCGGTCTCCAGAGCCACTCTAAAAGTTTCATGTGTTTGAAAACAGACCAAACGTGGGTTCTCATACTGTTTTTGTCCAAAAGTGTTCTATTTATGGGAAAACGTCAGGGCTTTCCAAGATATGGGTATAATTACTCGGTTTAAAGGAAGGAAATTCTTGGAGCTTCATCAAGAAGTTTTGCTACAGGAGCAACCTTTCATCTTAAAATTTCCCGGCAACTTTTAGCCTTCCAATCGGGGAAAGCAACTTAAATTCTTTGGCCCTGGCCATTTGAAATTGTTTTTGAAGGACATTAAAGAGGCAGGCCTCAACCCAGATAAAGGGGGGAGGCCAAATCTGTGGAGGCACTCTGCTCCAGGATAGGGGAGGTGCAAAGGCTGGTGGGAGGGCCAGTGAGCTCAGTTTAGGCCAGGGCTGGTCTACCCACCAGCCTTTCAGCAGCTTTTTCACTTGCAGGTCAGGCTGGCCTCTCTCTTTTTTCTGGGCTACTGTCATGTGCACTCACTCTGAGTTGGTGCCCTGTGCAGCTGCCTTTCTTGCCCTGCTCTCAGTTGTTCTGTCCCGGAGGCTGTGTTCTGGTTGGTCTGCGGTGGCAGCGAGATCCCAGGGTTGGACAGTGGTGGACGGTGGGAGCGGCTAGTTGTTGGGTGGGGGGGGGGCAGGAAGCACATGCAGTGGGTTAGGGGCATTGGTGTGGAGCTGCATTGGAGTTCCTCTGCCACCTGATCAACTGTATCGGCTCATTTGGCAATTTTTTAATTTTTTTTTAATGGGGGAAATCAAGAGAATACTGGACCATCTGGGGGCGCAAGTAGGTGGAAAGCTTGTGGCCAAATTGGGAAACAGCGACTGGGGCCTCCAAGGGAGTCTACGGCACCTGGGTTATGCCTGGTATGTGGCCCACTGGTGGCAGGAAAAGAGGTGAGCCATGGGGACACATGTCATGGTTGGGGATCTTCATGTTTTCCTGTCGCAGTGCAGTGACAGTGTTTTTGCCCTGCCACTGAGCCACGGAACTCATGTTTCCAGCTGAAGACAGCATGCAGTGGGGCCTTTGTAATATGCAGGCTGCCAGGATCGAAGGACCCCCCCTGCTGCATCAGTTATGGTGAATATTTAATTAAATTTATTTTATTTATTTTTTTCTTTAAAAGGCTCATGAAGCATGCAGGCGACCTGTGCTCCAGTGAGTGCAGGCGACCTGTGCTCCAGTGAGTGCAGGCTCCCTCTACCCAAGTCATGCCTCGCCCAGCTGCTCAAAGTAATCCCTGGAGTGCAGCTTACAGACACTGTTCCTCCCTATTTGTGATGAAAGGGGATTTACTTTACTGAATCACAAAAGGAAGTGTGGAAGGGGAAATGATAGTTCCCAAATCCTATCATCAAAAGGTCATGCAATTAGCACACAGCCACCTTCCAGGGTTTCACCTGCGGGAGGAAATCACCCAGGAAAAAATATTGGCACAATTCTATTGGCTGAGCCTACATAAACAGGTTCAGTTGTATTGTGGCTCCCGCTCTATCTGCTAGCTCACAAAGTCTCCCGTGTACAGGCGGCACATCTCATACCAATGCCCATAATAGAGACCCCTTTTGAAAGGGTGGGCATGGATCTTTTGGGGAAACTAGAGAGATCAACTTGAGGAAATAAGCTCAGTCTCATCATGCTGGACGATGCCTCAAGATATCCAGAGGCAGTACCACTATGGAATATGAAGATCCTGATGGTGGCGACCACCCTAATGGAGGTTTTTTTCACAACTTGGGCTGCACAAAGATCCTGATGGATCCCGGTACCCGTTTCATCTCCAAGGTAATGAAATAATTCTGCATATCTTGGTGAATCATCCATAGACCAATGGCCTGGGCGAGTGCTTCAATCAGACACTCAACAAATGTTGAGGAAATTTGTGGATGAAGACGGGAAAAACTATAATGTGTTACTACCCTATGTACTGTTCACAATCCGTGAAGTACCACAGAACTCGATGGGATTTTCCCCTTTTGAGTGACTATATGGGAGGAGACAGAGAGGAATCCTGGACATAGCTCTTGACACTTAGGAAGACAAAGCGAACCCCAGGCATAACCTTGATAACTGCATGCTCAGAGTGCAAGACCGCCTAAAAAGGCTAGGAAAGCAGCCTGCCTATGTCTGGAAAAGGCTCAGAGTTCCCAAGCCCGAGCTTACAATTGGCCGATGATCCAAGAAGTATACCAGCCAGAGATTGCGTCCTTGTCCTCCTCCCATCTTTGAAAAGCAAGCTGTTAGCCCATTGACAAGGATCCTATGAAGTTTTGGAGAAAACAAGGTCCGTGTATTACAAAATAGCTCAGCCAGATAAACGAAAAAACTAAAATCTGTCATATAAACCTCCTGAAGAAGTGGGTTGCACAGGAGTGCAGAATGGTGCAAAGAGGAGAGTTTGGCCCAGAGGTCAGAACTGAAATGGACCAAGCTCATGTTCCTTTCAGAGAACACAGATAGCTGATTTAAAGCAGCTGCTAAAGAAAAACAAGATCATCTTCTTGAACCTGCCCAGTCGTACCCACCTGATGCAACATGACATCATTATGCCTCCTGGAGTTGTAGTACAGCAACGATCCTGTCTAATTCCCGAGGCCAAATGCTGCATCATCGAGACCGAAATGAAGGAGATGCTCTAGCTTGGGGTCTAACAGTGATTGCTCCTCACCCATAGTATTTGTGCCACAGCCAGATGGGAATATAAGGTTCTGTATCGACTTTAAAAAGGTCAACAAAGACTCAAATGTCAACGCCTATCTGATGCCATAAGTGGATGAGTTGATTGAGTAACTGGGATCAGCCCAGTTCATCTCTACCCTGGGTATTGGCAGGCACCTCATGCTGACAGCCAAAGAGAAGACTGCTTTCTTGATGCCAGGTGAACTTTTCCAGTTCACCAAACTCCCTTTTGAAATTCATGATGCCCCTGCAACGTTTCAACAATTGGTCATCTGCCTGCTCCACAGCTGCCTACTTGGATGACATCGTCAAGATTGGAAGACACATGTCAGCCAACTTCAGGTTGTCCTAACTAGTCTGAAGAAAGCGGGACTTACAGCTAACCCGAAGAAGTGTTTGCTGGGGGACAAGTCGTCCAATATCTTGGCTATACCCTGGGGAAGGGCAATGTCCATCTACAGTCCTGGAAGACTGAGGCAATCACCCAGGTTCTAGTCCTACAAACAAAAGCGAAAATGAGAGCATTCCTAGGCCTTATAGGATACTATAGGTGGTTTAGTCCCAATTCCTCAAAAAAGATGGAGCCTCTCACAAGGCTGTAGGTAAAGAAAGCACCAGAGAAGATTCAGTGGTCAGATAAAGCAGAAAAGGCCTTCAGGACTCTGATATGCTCTGAACCAGTCTTGATAATCCCTGTCTTCATCGAACTCTTTACATGCAGACTAATGCCTCAGAAGTCGGCCTGGGAACAGTCTTGGTGCAAGAAAGGGATAGTAAACTACATCCAGTGGCATACATTAGCTAGAAGTTGATACCACGAGAAAAACGATACTCAGTGGGAAAGAGGCCTTGTCAGACAAGCAGGCCTTAGAGGCCTTATGTTATTAACTGATGGGAAAGCTATTCACACTCATAATGGAGCATCCTATGGATGAAAAGGAACAAGGATTCCAATGCAAGAATGATGAGATGGTTCCTAGTCCTACAGCCTTTCAACTATAAGATCTGACATAATGCAGGAAGGAAGAATGCCAATGCAGTTTCCTGTCATATAGGTGTCCCTTGTACAGACAGATGTTCATCCCGGCAAAGCTGAGTTGAGGGAGTCTATAGAAAACTACCTTACAGGACTGGGCACAGCTATTTTGCTCAGTCCTCAAAATTCAGACACACAGGGAATCCTGGGTGAAGGGAGGAGTCCCGCTTAGAGTTTAAGACTCAGGGCCTGGAAAGGTTAGAGAGGCTTCAGGGAGCTAAGACCTGCTATGTGTAACAGTAATTGCGAGCTACCTGAACTTCAAGGCAAGTTGCCTAATTTGTTTCTTTTGCTTTGCACTGCCCCATTGTTTTCGTTGTAAATAAACTTCACTTAACAAGCAGCCAGATTCTGCCTCCTTTTTTCGCTGGCTGCTTCCAAGTCGCTACTACTCGAGTTACCACAGGTGCCTTGCCCTATTCATGTGGCTGCTTCGAAGGCCAGCACCCTAGGGGCATGACCTTCCAGTGGAGAGGATCATGGTCAGTCTGCTCCCCCCACCCCAACCAAGTATCTGCAGGCCAACCCATCCCCCCCTCATATGTGGGAGGTATTTGCAGAGTGGGATGGTCCTTCAGAGCATAATGATCCCTGAGTTACACACTGGTGAAGTAGTGCAGTCCTGTGTTTGAAGCATATACATCCAGACTGTGTCGGGTGAACTGTGTCCCTCTGTCCTCACCACTCCCCTGGAACCCACTAGGTAGACACTAGTTTGAATCATGGCTGTGGAGGCATGGTTATGGCTGGCCATTCTGGTGCAATTTCACTAGGAAGTGCTGGTGGGGTTTGCTGAGGCCTCCCTGCCCCCATGAGCAAAATAGCCATTTTGTGGATTTTCTCATTGGATTACACATTTAGCCACATTACAGTAAGCCTATGACTTGTACCAGTGGCAGCCATCTTGTGATGGTCACATTTATCCCTGGGAGAAGGATAGAAAATATAGATCAATTATTGGCTATGTGCATATTTATATATTGCAGCTGCCACACTGCATCAGCCCATGTATTTTTAATGGCTGACAGCACACACCCAGTGTCTTGGCAGACAGCAGGCATCCCTATTCTCCACTTCTTCACAGCAGGATATTGGGACTCCATGGCATTTTAATGTTTTGGTTCAGCAAGTCTTTGCTTCAGGTCGCCTTTCCTTCGTTCTTTCTGCAGGTCCTTCCAAATGAGAAGCACATATTAAGCTCCAGGCTATGCTCTTTAAGTGATGTTTTATGTGCGCATCTGCTACCCAGAACCCAATTCTATTGGCTACATTGAAGCGAGTTGACGAACTACGGTAGTCATCTTGCCTCTGAAGAGAAAGTTACTAATATGGTTAATGGCCTTCATTCTAAAGCAGAACTGGATATATACCCTAGAGGGAAGGCGAGATAGAGGAAACATGAGAGAGACATTTAATGCCTCAAAGGTTTTCACGCATGAGAGGCGAACTTCTTTCAGCAAAAGGAAGATGCTAGAACAATAGGTCATGGGGCAAAGCATGAGTTGGACTCAACAAGAATAATAAGAACTATTCTTTTACTGAGAGGGGTTAGTGGATGCAGCATGGAATGAGCCCAGGTGACCCTGTTATGCATGGGCACGTTCTGTGCCCTCCATTGAGGTCTCAAGAATGGTGGTGTGTGCAATTCCTGCCTTGGCAGCTATACTGCTTCCTGGACTATCTTGCTGGGTTTCCCTAGGAAGACCATTTTTTTTTTGGAGGCTATTAGGTGGTGTCGTTTGAAGCAATGTCAAAGGCTTACTTTGTTGTGCTGTTTTGTAAAATACCCCAAAATTCAAAACAATGAATCAAAAGAAAAAATGATTTAATGCTGTCTTTTTAATTTCAGAAACACAGATTAAGATGGAAACTACACATTTATCTTTGAAAATCTAGTGATTGTTCCACTGTCCATAAGAATGCGATTTCCCTGACGCAGCCTATACAGGCAAAACGCTGACAGTGATGGATATATGTTTGAAATTTTTTTCTATTAAGTTAAGTGCACTTTACTATGATGGGAACAAATCAATATATGTGTGCACTGTTAAGTTTCTTTTGGGACTTTTAGACAGTTTGGTAGTCACTCATACATAACAAGAAAATAATTTTAAAAATATATATATAATTCAAAAACGTTTTTTGATGGTGCATCCTATATCTATCTTGAAAGACTTTCTGGCTTGAAATCTGGCATCCGAAGTCTTTTCCTTCTTATTTTATAAATGCACATAATATGTTGGTGTGCTTTTAGCATCAATCACTACATACATTTGTGGACATTTAAATTTCGTACCTAAGAGGTTTTTCTTTATTTATTGGCTATTAGGTAGTTACAGGTATAGCCAACTCTATTACATTCTGGTGAGCTCATGCACATTTGGGCATGTATGCTGTGCCATACCTTTTAAAGCCTCGCATCTACTTCATGTGACAAGTCCCTTGTATACAGATACACGTTCTGTAGATTGCCTGTGAGGGCACTGCTTGTGTCACTGTGCCTGTGCAACCATTTTATGAGTCAGGATTTCTTTGCATGGCTACCTTCTTTTGCTAGACTAGCCTTTACGGCACATCCTTCTGTTTGATCATATGTTTTTGTTCAGCCAGTTTTTACTGCACATCTTTCTGTCTTTTCAGTTATCTGTTACCTGGCTCAGCTTCCTTCTGACAGAGGCCGAAAATTAGTAGGTACATGTCTAGGTTCTTATGCTTCCCAAACTTAGGAAACTGATTCTTATCCTTCTGGTCTGTAAGTTATTTCTTGCTCACCCTAATATTTGTGCTGCATCCTGAATAAGTGAGTCCTGTTCTTGCTACAGACCAGGATGTTGGAGGGCAAGGCTTTGATGGTTCTACGTCCCCAAAGTCAGAAAATTGCATTAGCATGATAAATGGTGAGCTTTTCGAACTGCAACTCAGGAGAGGGTATGGTCACCCTTTTGGGATTACATAATGTGTTTAATGGTTTGATTAATGGTTGAAGTTAATTATGTAGCTTGAGCCATACTGCGGCCATATCCATCCAATCAAGATCTTCATTTGCCAGAGTTTGTGTTTGTGTTTGTGCCAGAGTTTCATTCAAGACTTAACACAAATTAGAGAGGGAAGTGAGTAGATGGGGAGGGTGGCAATGGAGATTATATAGAATTGAGGGAGGAAGACAGCACGTGCCTGAAACTGTTGAAACTGTTGCTAACTCTCCCTCTTGAATTTCCTGTCTCCTTGCTTTGAAGGGTTTTAAAAGTTAGTGATCATATCTTGCTGTATTGATTTGATATTGTTTGTGATATCCTAAACATATTCCATCAATGGACTTTTCTTATATTTGTATTTTCTAAAGATCTGTTACTAATTGTGCCATGCATTCTCCCTTTCTTTTTGGGGGCTTGATTGATCCATACATAGAAGTAAGTGGTCTGTATCTGTGTTTTTCCTGTGGTTTTTTTGTGACTCCACGGCAACATTGCTTTTTTTTTTTTTTTTTTTTAAGTATTGTGTTTGTAGATATGAATTTTATCATTATGTAATATTTACAAAAAAGTATTACTCCAGCAATACATCGTCAAGAAATATACAAGCAAAGCAACAAATTTGAAGTCAAAACATTTTCAACCTAAAAAGATTTGGGGCTTACAATCATTGGCTTGAAAACGTTCAGTTCAAAGTGTCCATTGCTGGCTCCTATTGTTACTGCAACATGGTTTCCCATTACTTGAGCTGCCACCATGGTTAGAGCCTCACATTGTGTAGGGTTCACCTTTCCTTCGAGAATGGGAAAGAAAAAGAAGAGATATCAGTGATATTCTATTTTTACTGGCTGTACTGAGCAAAGGCCTTCTGAATCAGTATGTTTCCATAGAGAGTCACAACTGCAGTAAACATTCCTGTGGCAAATGTAGATAAGAGAAAGCAAGTGTGCTTATCTGTAAAGAGAGTTCTCTGTAAAAAGCAGGATGAATTAGCTATAATGTCATCCAACAGCACCAACATGTTCCCAGCTCTTGTAAAAGTCCCTCACTCTCTCTTCCAGAGTTTAAGCTTTAGCAAGGTAGTCAATTCTCCAGGGAGGTGGGCAAATATTAAGTATGACTAATTTATTCTGTTTATGGGAAACCCTGTTTACACGAAAGCAAACTTGCTTTCTCCATCTACAAACAGGCATGAATCAGCCATTACACATGAGAAATCACAAGTTATGTGTTGTACAACAGAGCACCTACTTAAAGACAACCCAACCCTACCAGGTGGAGAGTGGACAACTGGATAAACAGTCTACTTAGAACTGCTTATCCAAAGTTGTCGTCTCCTCAGGTCATGTGTGCTGATAGTAGTGGGATACGAAAGCATGAACAAATGTCCAAATAGCAGCTTTACAAATGTCTTCAAAAGCAGTGGCCCAGAGATGAGTCACTGAAATCACCAAGGCTTTGACTTGATGAGCCTTGACAGGCTAAATCTATAACAATCTCCATACAGTCTGCTAGACAATTAGAGTTCATTTGGCAACTGCCTGTCTCAATTTATTGGTATCAAAGCATATGAACAATTGAGACGTTTTAACAGTGAGATTAAGGCTTCTTTAGGTAATGCGGCAGGGCTCTCTTCAAAAGAGTAAAATGTCTGATCTCTGTGCATGTGCAGTTTTGTAAAGAACACAAATGGCTTCATTAATATGAAAACAAAGATACTACTTTTGGAAAAAGCTTGGGATGAGTTCAAAGCACCATCCCATTATGAAAAACCAGAGCCTGTAGCTCACTTAGTTACTCTTTGTCACAAAGTGACAGCATGAGAAACACCATTTTCCAAATGAGAAATTTCAAGACAACTGACTAGAGGTTTGTGAGGAGGTTTCATGAGTTGAGTTAGAAGTACATGGAGGTCCCAAGACACTGGAGTTTTACTAACTGAAGGTTTGGAATGCCACAGTCCTTTCATGAATTTTGATATCAAGGAATGGAGAGAGATTGGAGCCCCTTCCATCTGCTGGCGATATACCATAATAGCATGGAGAGGAACTAACTGAAGAGGCATTAAGGCCGGAGGACAAGAGGCAGAAGAGATACTGAAGCAAATGCCTTGGGCCACAGGCAAAGGGATCCAGCTGGCTGGTTCTACACCAAATAGAGAACCCTCTTCCATTTGAAACTAAGATCTTCTGGTTGAAGATTTCTTTGTGGAAATCAGAATACCCTACACAACTTTGGCAAGGAGTAAGGATGCTACTGTGCTTTCAACAGTCATACTGTTAAGACCAACAGTGGCAGATTCAGATGGCAGAGCATGCCTTCTTTCTGAGTTATAAGAGAGAGATATTGTCCGTGGAACCAGAGACTTAGTAGACAGGTAAGATATGGATATCTCAGTCGCCGTGACCAAGCTGATGCTATGAGTTATTATCCTCACCTTGTCTTGAAGGACCTTATGGACAATCCCAATTAGAGGAAATGAAACATGCCCAGAGTAGACCGATGCCCTAGTCTAGCACAAAAACATCAGCAGCTGATGTGTAACTGTTCACATGCATGGAGCAGAGCTCCAACTTTTCAGTTGTACTCGGAGGCAAATAGATCGATCATGGCCTTCCCCAGTGACTAAACTAGTTGCCTGCAATTTCTTGATCCAAGTACCACTTGTGGAGCTATAACACTACTGAAGCAGTTCACCAACATATTCTGAATTCCTGGAAGATAGGTCACTTGCAGATGGGCGCTGTGATATCCTATCTATGACCAGATTCAGAGGCCCTCCTTGCAAAGAGTGTAAGAGTTTGCACATCCCTGTTTATGTAGAAGATGACCACTTGGTTGTCCATATGGATCAAGATTTTCTTTCCCAAAAGAAGGTGAGCACAGCAGATTGCTCACAGCTCCAAGTGGCTGATTTGTAGACAACTCTCTGCTGGGGACTACAATCCTTGGGTTCAAGCTACCCTGGTATACAACTCCCACCCTTTGATGGAGATGTTAGTACACAGATTCACTTGATGTGCACATGCAGTTAGAGGCCCACATTTAGAACTTCAAGATTTGTCTTCTACTAAAGGGATGCTCTCATTCCAAAGGGTCACAGAGATTTGGTGGGATAATTGTTGATAGAGCTGATCCAATTGGCTTCGGAGGCCCCACTGAAGGCCTTGTATGTGCAAATGAATCAGAGGAACCATATACAGCGCAGCAGCTATGTGTTCGAGAAAGACTAGGCCAACCTTGCTTATGCTTAGTTGGTTTGAAGAAGAGACCTTACTAGGCCCATTAATAATACTGCTCTTTCAACAGGGAGAAACACTATTTCCTGATACAAGTCTATACAGGCTCCTATAAACTGAATCCTTTGAGAGGGAACTAGGTTTGGCAAAGTTGACCAAGAATCTCAGGCACAGAAGGAGCTGTATGGTCTTCTCAAGGGTCTCTAGAACTTCTGACAGAGATGGAGCTATCAACTAATTGCCCAGATATGGGAACATGCAGACTCCCTGCTGATGAAGCTGTGCTGCCACTACTTTAAGACATTTTGTGAATACCCTCAGGGCTACTGAGAGGCCAAAGGGGAACACCTTATAATGATAAGTGCTTGCCCTTCACCACAAACCTCCAATGGGTGGGGTGAATGGGAATGCATGTATAAGCATTTTTCAGATTCAGAGCACAACATCTAATCCCATGGTTGAATGAAAGGAAGAATCGTCTGGAAGAAATTTATCTTGACTATCTCCCACTCTCAAAATCTGTTCACTCTCCACATGTCCCCAACGTCTTGGGGATTAGGAAATAACTGAATAGAATTCCTGACCTCACTCCTGAGGAGGAATAGGCTTAACTGCCTTCTGCTGAAGGAATGACTTCACTTCCAACTGAAGTTGGGTGGATTGAGAAATCTTGAAAATCCATTGGGTCAAAGGAAGGTGAAAGCAGCATAAGCAGCAACATACACCACAATTTTCAGGACTCATCAATCCTTAGTAACATGGAGCCATTCTAGGAGGAAAGGCCTGAAGCCTTCTCCCACTGGAAGAGGTGGAACTCCAGGCTGTCAAAAACTAATGCTTAAGTTGCATCTGCTGCCGAGCCTTAGGTTTGCATCTTTCCTTCTGTTGACCTGCTGTTGGTAAAGAGTGAGAGGAGCTCAATGATGCTGAAAAGAGAGGAAAGGAAGTCTTAACTACTGGTGATGGGTGGGAGCCAGCTGGTCCCCCTCCGCAGCTAATAATGATTACAAGTAAGACTGATGAACTTTAATCAGAGCCACCATCTTTTGAACTCTATCACTGAAAAAACTGCCTCCTATACAGTGCATATCCAGAAGATAATCCTGCAGAATCCCCTGCAGGCCACTCGCTTGCAACATAAGCCGATTGGCTCCTATAGAAATATTCGAAGTCCTAATTGCAAAATCAAAAGCTTAAAAAAACCCAAGAATTGATAAAGTGTTTCTTACATTCCTCCACATCTTACACTCATTTGTAGTCAGTCTGTTCTGGGTCTGTCAAATGCTTTTCCTTATGCACACATTCATACAGATACTGCTTCAGATATGTTTCAAACTTGTATAATGGCTAATGCTTTTTAGCCTTTTATTGATTTTAATTTTGTATAATGTTATATCTGTATTGTTACGTATTTCAATTTTATGAATGTCCTACACTTTTTTTTTTTTTTGAGGCATGCCCCATCTTATCTGACCCTTGATGCTCCTCTGATGCTTCCTTGGCACGGATTTGAGTGTGCCGACTCTCTGGTACCCTTTGATCGGGGGTGCCCTTTGAGTTTTTTCTTAGCTAGTGTGTCTCCCCTTTCTCACTTTTGCTTGTGTGGAGACTTGGGGTGTACAGATGGTGTCGAAGATGACGAGCCGATGGGCTCATCGTACTGCTCGAGGAACGGAAGTAAAGCGACTGAGGCCTTCTTGGGCCTGACGCAACTCTTCTGTTTTCCATGCTCTTTTCTCTGAGCTCATGGGGATATTCTGCCACAGGCTGAGCAGCAAGGTTGGTCGTAATCAGGCCCCAGTCAGTGCTAGTACTTGACCACAGGCACAGGCCTTAAAGTCAATTAGTTTCTTGGAGGCCATTAATTAACTGTTTTATTGGGGGGTTTTTTGTAATGGTACTGAAAGGTACTATTTGGGGACTGCAGAAGCAGTGGATAAGCATAAAAACATAAGAAACTGAGGAAAACATTGAAGTGAAAAAGTTGAGAAGAGAGAGAGAAATCTGTCAGTGTTCCTGCGCGGATGAAAATTGATGAGACTGCAGGCACTGACTGTGTTGGAACTCCTTCACATACTCAGGGGAGCAAAAAGCTCTACTTATGAGAGAAGTCTGTTCATTGCCAACAGGTGACATCAGCCCAGAGATCATGGCTAATTCAGACTGCTTATCAATGGAAAACATAAGATGGAATCAGGGGGACAAATGGCTAAAGAAATTTGTCAAACCTGGAAAGAGGTACTAACAGGCAACCCAAACCCTAGACTATAGGACACCCAGGAGGATTATGTAAAGATCTATGAATCTTAGGCAATACATAAATAATTGGCGTGATAGGAAAATTTTCAAGTAAAAGTCAGCCTCGAAGAGGCAAGATAGTGATGATCCAAACCTTCTTGAATTAGAGAAGAAACTGCTGCAGACAGCATAGGTGTGGGATTACTTGGTAAAGGCAAGTTATCTATAGACTTCAGTGATATAAGTCGATTTGTCCAAAAGAACAATACCCCCCTCCCTTATCTACCAGTTCAATAGTAATAGAGTTATTGGACGCATGTGAGTTGCTATTTTATAAGAGATTTACATGAATACATTAGGTAACCTACTGCACAATTTTACACCTGCTAATTATCTAGCACAACGGATATCAGACTTGTCTGTTGTCGGCTATTGTTGGGTGGGAGGTCTGTGAACTGGGAGGGTCTTGAAATGGACTGAGTGAACTGGCGGAAAGTATCGGCAAACTGGCGATTTCAATTAAGCACAATTTTTAAATATATCAACTGCGTATAAATCAGAGTTTTACACAAGTTCTATTTTTCTGCATGTAAAATATACATGTACATCTATAATAGTTGGAAAAGAACATGTTTTCAATGCATTGCAGGTATTCATATGTAACCAAATTATGTGTATTTAATCATCTCTGCATACCTGATATGCGCAGGATATAAAAGTGGGCGGCCATAATCACGCATGGATATGAGGCTGCGGGGAGTTGTTTGAAAGTTATCCTCTACATGCACACTTTTACCTGAATTCAGAAGAGACATTCCAGGACACAGGATCTTGGGTAGGGTTTTTAAGTTATGTGCCTACATTTTGATTTGAAAAAGAATGTTCATGGCAATCTATCCGCACTGAACAGCAAGAGTAATTGTGTGCAGGCAATTTTCAGAAGTGAACTGTGCATTTAAAAGTTTGCTTAGAAAAGTGGTGTAATTTGTGTGAGCTGTTATAAAATTACCCCCTTAATGTCATTTCAGAAGGTACAGTTAATTCCCTCCTTACAGAGCGCTCTCTGCTAGCTTTGTCATGGGATGGCTAAAGAATCTACAGTAACTTCATCACCTTTCTGGCCTTACCACTTAGGTAGCCTATTACAGTTGGGAAAACCTATGCGCAGGTATAGCACAACAAGTCACCAAAGGTCACACAGAGTAAAAAAAGACAGTCTGCATTTAACTCTGGAGTTTCTCCCTCCTAACCCCATCTTTTACCATCTACCCCTAATCCTATTTCTCTAAACACATTTTCCTAAATCAGCCTTTGATCAACAAGGACAGTGCACTACCTGGCATGATGCTACTTCCTGGTTCATTTTCAGGCAGGATGAGCTCTCCCAGACCCGAGCGGGGCCCTGATCCCAGGAAACGGATATCATTGGCTATCTTCATCAGGCTGCACGCCACCGTGTTCATGGCACCACTTAGCTCGGCTAGAGCATCGTGAGCTGCTAGGGCTTCAAATTTGTTTGGTGCAGTAATAAATGGCAATCCTAAAGAGAGGGGCAGAAATAGGGGAAAGGGAGGGAAAAGCTGCCATGAGAAATGATACCATTTCGACTCACTCACAAGAAATTAAGAACATTAAAAAAAAAAAAAATTAGATCATTTCAAATACCAAGAAAATGAGTTAAAAAAAGAATGACAAAGAATAAGAACATAAGAAATTGCCATACTGGGTCAGACCAAGGATCCCATCAAGCCCAGCATCCTGTTTCCAACAGTGGCCAATCCAGGCTACAAGAACCTGGCAAGTACCCAAAAACTAAGTATATTCCATGCTACTGATGCCAGTAATAGCAGTGGCTCTTTTCTTTTTTAATTTTTCCTTGATTAAAATTTTCAAAATTAAACATAAGCATTTAATACATGCCATAAATTCCAAGCAGATTATATAAATTTCTACCAAAAGCAACATTATATACATTTATAGATCATTTGATATTTCAAATAAAAGGCAAATTAAATTATTTGATATTTTAATACTAAATTAACTCAGTAAACTCTGCCTGATTTTACTATGCAATCAGGAGAGAACAATAAGGAAATTTAGGAGCAAATGAACTAGTCCTAACACATAAACAATAGTAAGAAGAGAGTAGTGAGAGTTACTTAATTATGCCGGTACTAGTAGGCAGATCAGGTCTAGACTGACTTTTTGAATTCAAGAAAATTTCCAGTTGATCTGGCTCCATAAAAACATATCTGGTGTTTTTTAGATTTAAGACACATTTACACAGAAATTTTATCATTATTTTTGCACCAATTTGTCGTGCTCTAGGATAAAGAGTGAGAAACGTCCTTCTTCGTAATTGGGTTGGTCTAATTATATCTGGAAAAATCCCTATTTTCCCACCACGGTAAAGCTTATTTCTATTTCGACAGAAACTCTTTAATACCATGTCCCTCTCAGGAGATGTTGCAAATTTCAGTAGCAGTACACCTCTCTTTTCTATTTGCTCTTCTTGAGTTGTTTCAAGAAATCCTGAAAGATCTTCAAGTGGGGATGACGACTCCGGAAGCAGACCTCATTCTTCACTGTCCCGTCTCTCCACCACCTCTCTGGTCTAACCCAGGTATATAATAAGCTTTCAGGATCTTAGGCATTTCACCAATCACAATAGATAATGATTCTTGAAAAAACTTCTTAAGCTGTTCCATAGGAGATATTAGTTTGCGTTTAGGAAAATTGATAATTCTTAGATAGTTATATTTAAGAATATTTTCCAGAATTTCCATCCTTTTCTCTATCCTAGAGTCTCCTTGAATCAAGCCAGTTTGAATTTGCTTGATCTGATTAATTTGTGCATCCATCTCTTGAATTTTTGTAGAATTCGCAAGGACAACAGGATTCACCATATTAAATTGATCTTGAAAACCTTTAACCATTACCGTCAAGGAAATTATTGCTTTTTCAAGAGTTGATATACCATTCTAGAGAGAGTCTAAAGCAGAGCTTTCCAAAGTGTGTGTCTCGACACTTTAGTGTGTCGCCTGCAGTGTGCCGGTGTGTCGCGCAAGCCCGGTACACGTGACACACCGGCAAGTGGGAGCCAATGCGGCCACCGGTGGACCTCATCCCACTGGCGGCTGAGCAGTGAAGTTTCGCTGGGCTGGGCCGAAGACGCACAGCAGGAAGATCGGCAGGGCCGTGGTGGAGTGCACGTCACCACGGCCCGAAAAAAAAGGTCGCGTGTAAATGTGCAGGTGCTCCTCCTCCTTCCTGCCCACGCGGCCCCGGAAGAAAAATGTTGCCGGAGCCGCATGGGCAGGAAGGAGGAGGAGCATCAGCCGCGTGCAGAAGAGGAGCAGCGGGCTGAGAAGAGGAGGAGGCCCAGTAGCAGGGTCCCCACCGCGGATTGGCCAGAGAAGATCAGGGCCGCTGCTGCCGCAGATCGGCCTGCAAAGATCAGGGCCGCTGCAGAGCCCATCCTGCAGCGACCCGTGAAGAGGAGGCCCAGAGGTAAGAGAGAGGCTGAGGGCCCGTAGAGTGTGTGTATGAGATGAGTTGAGAGATTGTGCACGTGTATGAGATGAGTTGAGAGATTGTGTGTGGGAGTGAGGACCTGAATGTTTGCAGAGACAGCATGTGAGAGCCTGTGTGTGTGTGTGTGTGTGAGAGAGAGACAGCATGTGACAGTGAGAGCCTGTGTGTATGAATGATTGTATGAGAGAGAGCATGTGACAGTGAGAGCCTGTGCTTGAGCAAGACAGCATGTGGGAGTCAGAGAGAGCCTGGGTGTGTGAGAGTCAGACAGCATGTGCAAGAGAGAGACTGTGTATGAATGATTGTATGAGAGAGAAAGCATGTGAGAATGAGAACCTGACTATGTTTGAGGGAAGAAGATAGATGGAGAGAAAAGAAATAGAAAAAAAGACAGTATGAAAGGAATTGGCAAAAAAATAAGAAAGGGGAGGTGGAACAAAAAAGCTTATGACCAACCGATTAGAAAACTAAGATCAGACAGCAAAGGTAAAAAAAAAAAAAAATTACTTTTTACTGATTGGCACATGTAATCTTTGGTAATGTGCAAGAGTAGCACTTTCTCTATGTGGATCTCACAATGTACGAGATCAACATGGAGGAAGTGGAAACCCACAGGGCCTGCACAGAGGAGGCAGCAGATGGGCTTCAGTGCCAATAGCAGCAATCAGCGCCTCCCAAATAGCCATGCGGCATCAGTGACAGTGGCAGCAGAGGAATGAGAGAGGCTCCGAGGTTGCTGGCAAAAGAAAGAGAGGGGGTCTGCCTTTAGTGTGCATGTGTATGAATGGGAGTCTGCCTGTGGGTGTATGTGTGTGAATGCATGTGTGCCTGCCTGAGGGTGTGTCTGTGTATGAGAATGTATGGGTGTCTTCCTGGGGTTTGTATGTGTGAGAATAGGTGCCTGCCTGTGTGTGGTGTATGTGTGTGTGTGAGAATGGTTTGGTGCCTGCCTGGGGGTGTGTGTGTGTGAGAATGAATGTATGCATGCCTGGGGGATGGTGAGGGAGTGGTGTGAAAATGAATGGGAGCCTGCCTGGGTGTGTGTGTTTGTGTGAGAATGATTGGGAGCCTGCCTGGGTGTGTGTGTTTGTGTGAGAATGATTGGGAACTTGCCTGGGTGTGTGTGTTTGTGTGTATGTGAGGGAGCCAGAGAGAGTGAGAGCATGAATGTGTATGAGAAAATCCAGGGGAGTAAGTTTGTGTGGGGGGGTGTGTGTGGAGGGGGAGAGTGTGTCTTAGAGCCTGAGAGTGTGTCAGTGTCTGTGAAAGCAAGAGATTATGGTGGGTATAAGAGCATGAATGTGTATGTATGTGACAGTGTATGTGTGAGAGAGAATGGACATGTGTGAGAGAGGATAACCTCCTAATCCTTGACAATATCAGGATGACTGGAAATCAAGAGCTCCCACGTATAGACAGCAGGGGCTTTTTAAAATCCTTATTAGTTTTAATTATTGGGTGTTATTTGATATATGTGCTGTTTTGAAATATTTTATTGGTGTTTGGGAAATTGTAAAAAATGTATATGATTTTTATTAATAGAAATTCTATTTATCAGTAGTTTTAAAAAATTATTTTATTAGTATGGTTTTACTATTATAACTGATGCTTTATGTTTCTTGATTTTATTTGTTTTATGAGGAATGGTGGTTCTGTTTTTCCATTGTTAATACACAGAGTCTGGCTTCTTGGGGTTTCCATTTCAGTTTTTGTCTAATTTGTGCTCCTTTATTTTGTATTCTGTATTTGGTGAGGGTCTGTCTCTGCTCTGTGTGTGTGACCATGATGAGAGATTCTGCTAGCATAGGGATCTATAGCAATCTGATTTGTTTTGTTTCCTCAGTAGGTGGTGTATTGGTATTCTAAGACCCAGTGTAATATTTACCCTTGCTTTTTCACAGGTAGGGTTATTGTTGTTTGAGTCCTTGGTGTCATTACTGTTGTGTTACAATGGGATTGCAGTATAGATTTTGAGTGTCTTTTTTGCGAGGTTTTGAGTTAGTTCACAATGTGCCTGGCAGTGGAAGGTGTTTGTGCTGCTGTTACTGTGAGGTGACACCAGAATTTGAAAATATCTTTTAGTATGATGAGCTGTAAGGGAAACATCCAAGCTCCATTGTTTGGGGGAATTTCAGTGGATGCACAGAGTTACAGATCTGGAGGTACAGGATTTATATTGACATTCTGTCCCTTCCTATAAATTCCAGACTTCACTCTCATAGCCATATAGAATTAGTTGAATGAGGCTATCAAATAATTATATAGTGTGAAACTGGCCAGCTTTTTAAAATTACGCAGAAGACCCTTTGGACTTTCTTATTAACACCAAATATTCAAAAGCTGTGTTCATCTCATCAAGCTCATATATCTCATTAAAGAGGTAAATTGAATAACACAATAACTTTGTTTTATTATTGTTATTCATAAATAACAACAACATTAATCTTGGAATATTATATATTTTTAATATAAATGAGAGGTTTTCACAAGATAGGTTGTGTCATGAAACATTTTATTATGTATATATTTAAGGAAACATACATAAATTGTCGAAATACATTTCGTTCGTTTAACCTTTAACCTCTGGTTTGCTAGTAAACTGAATTACTGTGTCCCGAAATTATGTTTGTCTAAAAAGTGTGTCACCAACATGAAAAGTTTGGAAAGCTCTGGTCTAAAGTAACAGTTTCTGGCTTATTTAAGAGCTTAATCTCAGATATATTTACCGTTGTAGCTCGCCTTACATTCTCCAGTTCAGCCTGATCCGACCGACTCCTTCCCAAGGCAGTGGTGTCTGGCAGAGAACTGCCCCCTCCGCTCAACACACAGATGTTCAGCTCCCTCAGGGAGATTAAGGTCCCATTGCCTTGGGTTTGCCCCGTCGCGCCTGCAGCTGGGCCCTCATCGATCGTTTCTTCCAAATGTTGCATCATCGGCAACAAGGATTCCACTGGCTCCGACTCTGGCAGGATGAGGTGTGTCCGGTGCTCCAGGATATCTTGTCGAGAGACATGGGGGTCTGCTCCTCCTCACGTGTCAAAGCCGACTCTCCTGGAGATTCACCCACCGCGGTGAAGAATTCCCGGATTCTCGTTTGAACAGGGGTAGGCTTAAGGGGGGGGGGGGGAGGGTGTCGAGGTTCCCTCCCTTACTTTCTCCTTTCTGTTTTGTGAGGCAGTGTAGTTTTTGAGGCAATATAGAACACAAAAATGACACCAAACCGGGAGCTCAATCAAACGCATCCTCTCTTCAGCAGTGGCTATTTTCTAAGTCAACTTGATTAATAGCAGGTAATGGACTTCTCCTCCAAGAACTTATCCAAACCTTTTTTAAACCAGGCTACACTAACTGCACTAATCACATCCTCTGGCAACAAATTCCAGAGCTTTATTGTGCGTTGAGTGAAAAAGAATTTTCTCCAATTAGTTTTAAATATGCTACATGGTAACTTCATGGAGTGCCCCCTGGTCCTTCTAGTATCCAAAAAAGTAAATAATTGATTCACATTTACCTGTTCTAGATCTCTCATGATTTTAAAGACCTCTATCATATTCCCCCTCAGCCATCTCTTCTCCAAGCTGAACAGCCTTAACCTCTTTAGTCTTACCTCATAAGGGAGCAGTTCCATCCCCTTTATCATTTTGGTCGCCCTTCTCTATACCTTCTCTATCACAACTATATCTTTCTTGAGATGCGGCAACCAGAACTGTACACACTATTCAAGTTGCAGTCTCACCATAGAGCAATAGAGACATTACGACATTTTCCGTTTTATTCACCATTCCCATCCTAATAATTCCTAACATTCTCTTTATTTTTTTGACTGCTGCAGCACACTGAGCCGACGATTTCAAAGTATCATCCACTATGATACCTAGATCTCTTTCCTGGGCGGTAGCTCCTAATATGGAACCTAACATCGTTGAACTTCAGCATGGGTTATTTTTCCCTATATGCATCACCTTGCACTTATCCACATTAAATTTCATCTGCCATTTGGATGATCAATTTTCCAGTCTCACAAGGTCCTCCTGCGATTTATCACAATCCGCTTGTGATTTAACTACTCTGAATAATTTTGTATCATCTGCAAACTTGATTATCTTACTCATCGTATTCCTTTCCAGATCATTTATAAATATATTGAAAAGCACGGGTTCTAGTACAGATCCTTGAGGCACTCCACTGTATAACCCTATTCCACTGAGAAAACTGCCCATTTAATCCTGTTTCCTTTTGAACCAGTTTGTAATCCATGAAAGGACATTGCCAGTTATCCCATGACTTTTTACTTTTCTTAGAAGCCTCTCATGAGAAACTTTGTCAAATGCCTTCTGAAAATCCAAATTCCCTACATCCACATGTTTATTAACCCCTTCAAAAAAGTGTAGCAGATTTGTGAGGCAAGACTTGCCTTGGGTAAAGCAATGCTGACTTTCGGGCCGATGGAGCGCACTGTTAACCCGCCATTGGACGCGCGTTTGACACGCTAGCGTTACCCCTTATTCAGTAAGGGGCCGAAAACGCGTGTCCAACCCCCCCGAACCTAATAGCACCTGCAACATGCAAATGCATGTTGAAGGCCCTATTAGGCATTCCCACGCGATTCAGAAAACAAAATGTGCAGCCAAGCCGTACATTTTGGTTTCAGAAATTAGCGCCTACCCAAAGGTAGGCGCTAATTTCTTCGGGCACCGGGAAAGTGCACAGAAAAGCATTAAAACTGCTTTTCTGTGCACCCTCCAACTTAATATCATGGTGATATTAAGTCGGAGGTCCCGAAAGTTTCCAAAAGTAAAAAAAAAAAAAAAAAAATTGTAAGTCGGCCCGCGGCTGTTGGGTTGAAAACCGGACGCTCAATTTTGCCAGCGTCCGGTTTCCGAACCCGTGGCTGTCAGCGGGCTCGAGAACAGACGCTGGCAAAATTGACCGTCGGCTGACAGCCGCCGCTCCGGTCCAAAAGTAAGCGCTAGGGACGCGCTATTGTCCCTAGCGCCTCCTTTTGCCTGTTTTTACCGCTGGGCCTCATTGAATAGAGAATCGCGTACTCAGGAGAGTGGCCTGTGCGCGCGCCGGGAGAGCGGGCGTTTGCTCGTTCTCCCGCAGACTTTACTGTATCGGCCCGTTTGTTCCCTTAAACATGTCGTTCTATATGTTCTGTGATTTTGATCTTTAGAACACTTTCCACTATTTTTCCTGGCACTGAAAGATTCTAAAGTGTATCAGTCTGTAAAATGTATGATTTAAATTACAATACAGGACTATAAAGTCAACAGGGAAAATCCAGAACACCAAACAGCAAACCATCAATTTAAAAGGTGAATTTTAAAAGCCAGATATGCTCCAAAATCATGGGATGTGCAAATATGTTGGGCCGGCGCAGGCAGAGCAGATTTTAAAAGCTGCCTGGATAAGTGTGTATTTGCCGCTATGCGCCCAAATGAAAAGATCAAAAAAATGGGCAGGGCGTGGGCAGGGCATGGGCATTCCTGGATTTTAACTTTAAATTAGTACACAAATGCTTATGCGCACAGGTGTACACCTGGGTCCCCTGCAGTGTAACTTTACTTCTGCTAAAGATGACATGTAAGTTATAAAATAAAAAATTCTAGGCAGATCAGCAGGGTTTTAAAGGTTGGGGCTAACAGGGGAGAAGACAGGCTATTAAACTAAGGGGGTTTGGAAGTCCTATCCCTTACACCTGGGCGAACTGTGAAATCTGGTAATGGCGATGGTACAGTTGTCTTAAAATCCCCCCCCACTTACGTGGTAGAAGCAGCATTAGCGAGCATAAGCGTGCATCCACTTAAAACTGCAGACACATGTGGGCATGGTCAGGCTATTTTACAACATGCAAGCATTTACGTGCATACGTTATAAAATACGGTTTAAGAGTTACTGTCCCTGATTTTAAGTCCTCTGGGCAATTTCAGGTATACTTACTATACCTGAAATTGTAACAGGCCTTGAGCATAGGTTTGGGAAGGCAAGTTATGAAATCCAAAATCCTAATTCTTGATAATACTATTACATTTTATAATTGGACTCAGGGGCATGATCACAGCATTACAGAACCTTTCACCTCTAGGCCACCAGTTCAAATCTCGGCTCAGGTGGCCTATGTGAAATGAGATGTGGGGGGCAATCTTTATCTACTTGGTGGCTTGCAAAGTTAGCCAGAAAAAAAAACTTATTTGGTTAACTTCAATAGGATAATTGATGGTGTAGGCACACCACCGAATATACCCAACTATCTTAAAGATAGCCAGTAGCTTTATCTAACTTTGGGATTACCCTATAGCATGACTAGAGTTAGCTAGCTAACTTAATACTGCCCCTAAAATATCCTTGTGTTATCCAGCTAAAATTTAGCTTGATAAGTGCCCAAAATATTCAAAAGTTGGCATTTAGCAGATAACACATAAGAAAATGGCTGCAGGAAGCCAATATTTCAGCATCAGTGAATCAGCTTTGGCTAAAACCATGAGGACACTTCCTACAGTATCTCCCAATTACCTATGGATAGGATTTCAACTACAATACAATGGAGGATAATAATGCAGCACAGGCCTGGGCATGCATTCTAACCACTTGCTGTGTCCTCTGGCAAGCAAGCACTTTCATGTTTGGAAGAGGTGGGCAGTGTTCCTGTATTTCATCTCCATTTAGGGATACTGCCAAACATTTGGGCACACTTAGAATCCAGTTCTTGGCATTTGGAATTTTATATATTTCCCCAAAATTTAAAGAGAATGACAGCAAAACAAAGTTTTAAAAGTATTTAAAAAAAACAAGAGTTCTCTTACTGAACTGCAAGTCCAACTACCTATAAAGAAAAGATTAAAAAAAAAAAAAAAAGCTTGCATTGCAAAACAGACATTTCTTGTTAAAATTTAATATCAAAACATTTTCAAGGGCAAATGCCAAGGACGTCTCTGTGATGAACTTTGCTTACCTGTGAGCTCTGCCACTTTAACAGCAACCTTCTCAGCAAATCCAACTCTGGTATTTAATCCTGTGCCAACCGCTGTGCCACCAGCTGCCAGCTCGTAGACTCGGGGCAGGGCTGCTTTAATTCTAGCTATTCCATACGCCACTTGTTGCACATAAGCACTAAATTCCTTATTTTTTAAAAAAGGGAAGACAGACATAGGAGACAAAGTCACTGACCACTTTTCAGCTTTGTCATGGCTGGTCAAAGTGCAGTACAGATATGTTGCAAACTGTAAGGAGCCCAACTCAAATCTAAACCTTATTCTTTATTTAAAACACAACTGAATCTACATGTGCTCTGGAATACGTGTTTGTACTTGCTTTTATACATTTTCAAAATATCTCAATTAAAATATTCATTTTCCTTTCTTGGTGCTGGGGCCTGTGAAATCCTCCAATGTTCCTGCAAGGAGCCTCAAGACACATTGGCTCGGATTGGTTCTTACCACCTGTGTCACAGTGATGTCAGACATGGTGAGGCAAATCAAATGCCAGCCTGGGTGAGGTGCCATATGTAACACTGCACTCAACAGGGCTGCTTGCCAAGGACTCGGGATAGTTGTGGTGGAGATACTTAAATTCAAAGTACCAATTTCAGAAGAAAAAAAAGTCTTAATTGGTCCAGGATGCTTATTACTTGATATACAGAATTTGGAAAAAAACATACAGACCATGGTGGGCATTTAACTAATAACATACGCTATATTTGTACATTCTGGTATTTTACAAAAAAAAAAAAAATGCTTGTAAAAGTGAATTCATAGAATGTAATTATCTTTATTTGCTGGTTTCTGTCAAAAAAAAAAAAAGCAAATACGTATGGGGGCAATTTTTGAAACTGCCAGCATTGTTGCAGATTCCGTGGGTACTTTTTACCTGTGGTCTTTGTACCAATTTTCAAAGGAAAAATCATAGAGCGAGTCTGCCATGAAGGCGACCCCCTCAGCTCCACAAGCTTCAGCTCCTCTTGTGTCACGTGAGAACCTCTCTCTTCTGCCTGGTGTGGACACGCTCAGCTCTTGCTACCAGTTTTCCAGACTGCCACCTGTAAGACCGAACTTGAAGCCTCGAAAAGATTGTTTTAGCAGTGCCTACAGCTTCCAATCCTGCGGGTCCCTTCCACGTGGGATGTGGTTTTCCAGGTAGCCGCTATGACCAATGCATCCATCTTAGAAAATTGAAAAATTCCCTCTACCACTTCCTTAGGAAAAAAATAGATCTTAGCCATGGACCTTGCTCACTTCAAATATAAATCTAGGGTTTCCCACATCGATGTTACTATGTCTTTAACGGTCTGGGGAAATGGTCGGCTTCCTGACCTCTGACAAAATAGGGTCCTCTGTAGCCTTACCCTCTGGCTGACTCTCAGCAATGCCCAGCACAGCCCACTGTTCCCTGAGGAGCAATCTTACCACAGCTATCTCCTCTTCAAT
Source organism: Rhinatrema bivittatum (assembly GCF_901001135.1). Classification (NCBI taxonomy): domain Eukaryota; kingdom Metazoa; phylum Chordata; class Amphibia; order Gymnophiona; family Rhinatrematidae; genus Rhinatrema; species Rhinatrema bivittatum. The sequence goes on along the minus strand of NC_042617.1, from coordinate 182,466,905 downwards.
GAATGGATAGATTTCCCATTCTCCAAATCCACAGAGTCAGTCTCACTGAGTTCCCTCAGGCTTTCCTCATGGGAATCCCACCCAGAGAACACAGACTACTGGGAAATATCTGAGGAGACCTCTCTTAACAACCTGGGCATCTTAGGAGTCAGGCCCTGATTTGAGGACCCCTCCACGGAAGTCCAAGAAGCCTCTACAGCCATCATAGAAGGCCCTGCAGTCTGCTGCAGAGAGCAAACAGCCTCATGCTTTAGCACAAAATCTAAAGAGATGGGCCTTCCCAAGGCAGCAAGGTCTCCTGGCCCAGGATCAGCACACTGCTCTGACTTTAAATATACCCCGTGATTTCCCTGGCCCACACTGGGCTGCAACAAAATGGCACCTTTTCCTGCCATTGTCAAAAGCGCTTCCGCAGCCTTCACCGAAGCATCACCACCACGTTCGCCCATGGGAAGTTCCTGCATGTGATTCTCTTTCAAGGGTGCTGTGTCCACGACTTCTCTGCACCAGTCCCAGGATGCCACTTCTCCAACCGCACACGGCACAAAAAGGGGAGAACTACTGCCAAAACGTCCCTTGTCTGACAGTGTGCTGCTCGCTCCCTTCTCACTGGACATATCTGAATGGAAGGGCTTTTCTCCCCAAACCTCCCTGCAGTGGCTCTGGAGTTAGCTACAGCATCCTTAGCAAGAGGAATCTATCTACTATTTAGGACCCTGCCAGGTATTTGCAACCTGGGCTGATCACTGTTGAAAACAGAATACTAGACTTGATGGGTCCTCTTATGTACATGTGCTACAGCCACTTGTTTACTCTCCCTTTTTTTCCTTAAACTTGCAGCCTGCACCGAGTAACTGCTGCCCTCCTGAACCAGTACCCTTCTTTGCTCCTCAGGACCCTGGAGAAATGCTAGGAGGATCTAACCCCTCTATCTGGTCCTCTCAAAGTGAGAGGAGAAGCAGCTGGCGCGGCTGTCGCCTGAAAGCCCCTAAGGTGTCTATCAAGCCTCTTCCAGGGGTAAGCGGAACCACGAATCCCCTGTCCCCAGGACCTATCTTCTCTCCTGCACCATCTGAGAGAGATAGAGGATTACTGGTTATTTGCTCTGTTGCTTCCGCTTTTAAGGGAATACAGAGGCAGCTTAGAAAGTTTTTCTGTCTCCATTTGCTGGCAGGGAGAACAACCCACTGGCCTGGACTGGTCTGGTAGGGACACAGAGGAAGAAGAATAAAGTGGAGATTTAAAACTAATTCATTCATAGTCTCTTTAGATTGCAAAGCTGTCTTTAGAACATAACAGACCCAATTTTTAAAAAAAAAATATTGTAGCATGCAAGCATTTTTAGTTTAGAAACAGTTTATGCTCCAAAATGTTCCATAGCCAGCTGTCTTAATTTATTCATGTCAAATCTAGAAAATCTTTGTAAAAGTATCAAGCAGTGCTGATGGCACCTTGTGACTGCACGTTGCCCTGGTTTGGGCCAGGAAATGTTATGGCTGTGGAACAGTCTCACAGTTTCCAACACTGCTGTTTTTTCCCCCCCTTTGGCAAAATTCTGTTTTTATTACCACATTTAATAAAATTGGAGCTCCATATTCAATAAGCTGGCGAATGGCAAACGTTATTTCGGGTAATGTCATCTAGATAACTTTAGCTGAATAATCAGCTGGAGAAGTCTCCCATTGAATATAGCCATTTAAAAGCTACCTGGATAAGTCTGCTGCTCACTGGTTTACTGAACATTCTAGAAAAAAAAGCAGCCAAGTAGGGCTGACCCCTCCCCCTCTCAATGGGGATTGGTCCGTTCACAGAGTCATTCAGATCTCAGTCCTGAAGGGGGATTGGTCAGCTATAACTGAACTGACCAATCTCCAGAGTGCCGTGAATAAATGAATATCTAGATGCCAGTAGCAGTCAAAGCTATCAAGATATTCAGGAGCAGATCGCCGGCTCTGCTCTGCTTTTGGCACAGTGTGGGCGAGAGGGGGCTGAGGGGTGCTGATCTGTTGCAAAATGTTTTGTAAAGGTTTGGGCTGGGGGGGAGGAATATGTGCACTTGCTGAGACATGATTTTTTTTTTTAATTTTACAGGGACGGGGGACAGGATGGGGAAGGTTTTTCCAGCGGCACATTTTAAAGTCTACTTGGGAGTGGGGGAAAGGTTCTGGCTGACTCTCCACCACTAGTTACATTTTTTTTTGTAAGTTGTACAGCTAAAGACGGCTCTCTGGCAGTAAGTTGGTCAGGTAATGTTGAATATCCGCATTATCCGGCTAACTTAGCCAGATAAATTGACTCCACCCCGGAACATCTCAGAGTTATTCAGATACATTTTATTCAGCTAACCAGATAAACTTAGCCAGACAAACCTTTTCAATACCTTTTGGTTCCCAGAGAGAGAAGCGACAGCAAAATTCTAAAGACAAAAAAACATGAGGAAGCTACATTCACAGCCCTGGAGCCGGAGAGAGATCTCCGCTAATGAACAACGGAAATATCCAGTGTTCAGACTCAGGGCACACGATCCTGGAGCTCTGGAAGGCGCTGAGGTCTGTGAGCCTGGGGCTAGGGCCTGTTGCTGCAATTGCTGGGCTTAGCGCTGTCCAACTGACTCCACCTTTTCAGTACAGGCTGTGCCAGGTCCTGGTTTTACTTCCTTGCATGCACAGACTTGCAGTTATTATTGCCCTAAAGAAATCAGAATCACACCTTAATGCATGCAGTGGGGTAAAACCAGAACCGGATTAACATGCCCTGGAAAAAAAAAAAAGAACAAAAAACGGAAGCCAGCTGACAAGCCTAGCTAGGCAAAATGAAATGCAGCAGAGGGAATCTATCATGGGTAGTTGCAAATGAAGGTTTACAGTGCCATAGTCCAGTAAAGACTGTTTCAGATAAAGCCCATAAAGCAAGAGGAAACTGCTGGGTCAAAATAGCACAGAGGGCAGAATGTGCGTGTGTGTGAGAGGAGGGAAAGGGGAAGGGTTACTAGAAAGGCACGAGATACCTATCAGCACATTAGACTTTCACCCTGTTTTGAAACCTATTACTCCATAACAACCAGAAATGCAGGGATGATCTGGGTCAAAAACAGTCAGAAGGGGACTTTGTATACATAGTAAAGAAACTTTCAGTTTATTTAACCTAGCAGTGGTTAATCTTCCCTAGGCCGTCTCTGCTTTTCCAAACTGGAACATGGAAATAAAGTGACTGCCATCAAATACAATTAAGTGCCTAGCGGCTTTGAATCCCCAATATGACAGTCCTGTGAGCAGGACCATCACCAAACTATACAATGCCCCCATGGCAAGTCAGTACAGCCATGTGGGAGCACTGAAACTTACTTCTGACATTCCTGGAGGTCCCTGCTCTCTCCCCACATTCCTTAGTTTCAGGGCAGCTCTCCTCTTCATGCCCCAGCGGATTGCTCCTCTTGTTGTAGTGTCTGCACCTCTTCTCTGTTTGCTGTGGCCCATGCGATTCAATGATCAGCTGTTTGAACCAGAAGTACAGAGCACTGTGTGGTTCAAACAGGTGACGAGTGAGCGACATGAGAGGAGAGCTAAAACCAACAGAGGGGCACTGCATGTCTTTCTGACACACTATGGGCCTGGCATCCTAGGTGGTCGCCTGGCTGGCCTATCCCTTGCAATAGCCCTGCCTATGAGAAATGGAGCCTTTGGCACGGGAGGAAAGATTAAGGCAAGTATGGAATACTTTTCTCTGGATTTTGGAATGAGATTTGAGCATGATAATATGTTTATGCTTGAGTTATTTTTAGGGCAAAGGACTTGAATGTACCCTGATTTGGAGCGAGTCAGACAAGAATGTAAGAAAATATTTCTGGGAATGCGACAGGATTTAGATTACACTATCCATGTAAATGGATAATTAAGTATGGTAGTATTTGATATAATTTTCTTTGCCCCAGAACAAAATCGAAGAAAATTCTTTCACTCAATGCAGAGTTAAGCTCTGGAATTCATTGCCAGATGATGTGGTAATGGCAGTTAGGGTAACTGGGTTTAAGAAAGGTTTGGATAAGTTCCTAGAGGAAAAATCCATAAACTGCTATTAATTAATAAGCAATAGTAGCTTGAGATCTATTTAATGTTTGGGTACTTGCCAAGTACTTATGGCCTGGTTTGGCCTCTGTTGGAAACAGGATGCTGGGCTTCATGGACCCTTAGTCTGACCCAGTATGGCATTTCTTATGTTCTTATGAGTCACATTGTGGGAAGGGAAGGGGGTAAGAGTGGGAGTGACATAAGACAGAAGGGAAAGGAGCTAAAGGGGGAAGGAAGGGAAGAGAGTGCAGATGCCGTGCGATACAGCTTCGCAAAATGGTAAACCCAGCCCACTCCCGCCCCTTCAAAGCAGATTACATTCAGGTGCTTTTAGGTATTTCCCTATCCCCAGAGGGCTTGCAATCTAACCCCCTCATTTATCAAAATGCGTTAAGGGCTTATCACATGTTCATCAAGAGTCCATCAAGCTAGGTTGAGAGAACATTGCACAAATCTCATCTTTGGGTGAGTGTCCTCACTCCGAGGGTCATCAAATCTTCACTAGAGAGCACTGTTCTGTTCGTACGTCTCACTTTGAATGTCTAATTGGTCCCTAACCCCTACACTAATACCTAAACCTCACCTCATTGGTTTCCAGTTTTGTCTGCACCTTTCTGTTTTATACTTTACAAGCCGTTAAGCCCGTCACAACGGGCTACATTACATTTTTGTTTTCGGTCCATTTTCGAAAACAGCACCCTCCTACACTTTTTCTCCCTCATTCCCCCTTCCCCTCAGTCACTCACCCCGTTTCCCACCCCTCAGTCTTACTCACTCTGTCTCCCACTGCCTCCTTCCCCTCACTCTCACCTCCCTCCCCTTCCCTCAGTCACTCCCACCTCTCTCCCCTTCCCTCAGTCACTCCCCACCCTGTCTCAATCCCATCCCCTCTCCACTCCTTTTCTCTGCTCCACAACTTCTTACCCTTCCACTTACTCACATCCCTGTCTCACCTCTCCCTCATTCTCCCTCTCCCCTCACTCTTCCCCCCCTCTCAGTCCCTCCCCCCTCCCTCCTCCCTCCCAGTCCTCCTCCTCCACTCAGTCCCCCCCTCACTCAATCCTCCCTCCCTCAGCCCTCAGTCCCTCCCCCTCCCCTCCCTCAGTCCCTCCCTCCCCCTCATTCCCTGCTCCCCCCTCACCTCAGATTCCCTGCCCTCCCCCCCTCACTCAGTCCCTCCCTCCCTCCCTCCTCACTCAGTCCCTCCCCCTCACTCAATCCCTCCCTCCCTCTCACTCAGTCCCTCCCTTCCTCCCACTCAGTCCCTCCCTCTCACTCAGTCCTCCCTCCCCCTCAGTCCCTCCCTCCCTCTCACTCAGTCCCTCCCTCCCACTCCCTCCCTCTCTCTCTCTCCTCCCTCCCTCTCCTCCCTCCCTCGCTACTGGCCGCCGCTGCTCCTCGTCTTCGTTCGCTGCCGCCGCTGCCGCCGCCGCTGCCACCCGACGCCGCCATCGCCGCCGCTGCCACCCGACACCGCCATGTTTTTTTTTTTTTTACGCTGGCTAAGACCGACGTCCTTGCCCGCACATGCGCAGTAGAGCTGTGCTCTACTGCGTATTTGCGGGCCGTCGGTCATGGCCCATTTATAAGGTAGATGGCCTTTTTTATTCTTACTTGGTGAGAGAGTTTGTCTGTGTTCTACATTTGTGACAGAAGTGAGGTAGTCTACTAGCTGGGAAAACGCCTTGTACCTCTTGGGTTGACGGTCTTGCTGATTTTGTTAAGAGGCTGGGATCTATGATTGAGGGAGCTTGTTGGGTGCTAAAATGATGGTGTTTAAGCCTGCTGGATACTGAAATGCCTGCAGCAAGTGTTGGCGGTTTGGTTGTCGCAATGAGGAGCTTGAAGGGGGAGGGGGGACCGCCCCAGTTCATCGTTGCGGTCGAAAATTTGTAATGTGGCTCCAACACAAAAAAAAGTTGCCTACCTTGGTTTATAAAAAATTTTTAAAAGGTCAATACACAGACCAGTTAGACAATAACGAATACTTATACTATGCAATAGGGAAAGGACAAAAAAATTTAGGCTAATGAATTACTGCAGAGGTAGGACATTCATGCAACTGAATTTTCTATCTAACAGGGTTTATATTTAAAAAGAAAAATTTCATATGCATAATTTACTTGATTCACCCAAATTGTTTTCTATTTCTCCAAGGTGAAGAGTAAAAAAAAAAAAAATCCCGTTTAGCAGCTGGTATTTTGGAGGTATTTGGCACACATAATACACACAAATTTGTTGTAGCCTGAAATGGGAGGAACCTCCATGGGCACTCTGTTTATGCTGTCAAAACATTGCCAACAAACATCTATTCACGCAAGTACATCCCTGTTATCTAAAAAGACAACTATGGCCTAGATGTATCAATCTGTTGTAAATATTGCATGTGATAGGAAAAGGGGCGTGTTTTATGGTAATAGCCTAATTATGGCTTCGCATAGGTATTACCGCAAAGTGCAAAAACGCACTTTGTGGTAATACCTACATCCTACCTGCAAAGTGCTCATTTCACCACTGGGGAGAGTGAGAGCCTACCTACAAGGCCCTTGTAGTAGTTAGCTATTTATATCTCTATAGGAGGCCCACCTAGTAACTCGAGGTGAGGTTTAGGTAGTAGTGCAGGGGTTAAGGGCCACTTTTACATGCAGAGTGAGACGTACAAACAGAACAGTACACTTGTGAAGATTTGATGACCTTCGGAGTGAGGAAACTCACACAAAAATGAGATTTGTACAGTGTTCTCTCAACGTAGCTTGATGGACTCTCTAACCTGGGTAAGACCAACACAGCCTCCTCAGTCTGAGAAGACCTCGCCCTATCAACGGATTCATCCCTCTTGCTGCCTGACGTGAGCTGCCACAGATCCTCGCTGATACTTCCACCCTTATCCTGATACTTCTAGCCTTGAGGGCCCCCTGTCCACTGACTACACGCCCGCTTATCCTTCCACCACAATGCTCCCACTTAATATCCCCATCATTCACAACCAAAGGTGGAGAGCACCTAAGCTCCCCACACCCCACCATAACCGACAACAGAGAATCAGGCCCATCATGCTGACACCCATAACCCAATGTCTAGGCCTGGCACTTTTCTCAATCACACTGTTCAACGCTCAATCCATATCTAAGAAAACTACCTTACTCAATGACTTCCTATCTGACTCAAAACCTGATATCTGTGCCATCACAGAAACATGGTTAAAACCCACCGACATAGCCCTAATTAACCAGCTGCCTATCCAGACTTACGACATACTGTCCATACCCAGACATAAAAAACGAGGAGGAGGCCTTCTTCTAGCAGCCAAGAAATTGCTAGGTCTGACACTGCAGACATCCAACTCCATAGCAAATATTGAATTTGCACTTTTCAACTCTAAACATTTGATCATTGCACTAATCTACGCTCCCCCCGGACTTCTTGAATCAGACCCCTCCCCTATCATAGAACTAACAGCAAAACACCTAAACTCTGGAAAACCAGCCATCCTGATGGGAGACTTCAACCTCCATGTAGATGTCCAACCTCTTTCCCCCAACTGCAATACTCTTCTCTCCTCCCTCAACCATATGGGCTTCAGACAAATTGTAAAAGAACCCACCCACAAAGCGGGTCATACTTTAGACCTTATCTTTATAAACGAAGGTTTGTCATCTCACTCCACCCCTACCTGCACTGCGGTACCTTGGTCCGACCACAGAATCATCTCTTCTATGATAGAGATCTATGAGCCGCCTCACCAAACAAATCAATCTATCACCATTTCGGTTAGAAAACAATGCTCAGGAGATCTTCTCAGCAAACACCTGACTAAGGAACTAAGGAACCTGGACCTTACGGACACCAACTCAGCAACATCCTCATGGATCAATATCTCTAACAAGGTCGCCGATCAAGTGTGTCCAAAAAAAAACAAAATCCATCAACCCGGACAAAGACAACAGAAAACCCTGGTTCACCACAGAGCTGAAGTCTCGCAAACAGGAGCTTAGATGCAAGGAAAACCAATGGCGAAAAAACCCAACTACAACAACACTCCTCAACTACAAATCATGCCTTAACACATACAGAAACGAAATCAACAAAACCAAGAAAGAATTCTTCTCCAAAAAAATTCACCACTTCTCATTCGACTCAAGAGCCCTCTTCGCCTATGTCTCAGCCCTTACTAAACCTCCTGGACAGAGCATCCCTGATGACCAAGCTCTCAAAAAAGCCAATGAACTAGCCAACTTCTTTGACAACAAAATCACCACACTCGTAGCCCCTCTCAAAGGGACATCTCCACACACAAGCCTCACAAGCAACCACAATTCGCAAACATATATAGCACCCGTTCTTCAACCCAACACACATACAGCAGAACTCGAATCTCTGGAACCCACATCCACCTTAGAAATAGCAAACATCCTTAAGAAGCTAAAACCATCTTCTCACCCTCTAGATCATATCCCATCAAACCTGCTGAGTTCCATCCCTGACACCATAGCCAAGCCAATGGCAGATATCATTAACCGTTCACTCGCCCAAGGCCAAGTTCCCAACCAACTCAAGTTGGCAATACTCAAACCGCTCCTCAAAAAACCCAACCTTCCCACCACAGATCCCGCTAACTACAGACCTATAGCAAACCTTCCAATGTTAGCTAAAATTATGGAGAAAGTCGTCAACCGACAACTATCTGAATTCCTAGAAGACAACAATATCATCTCCAATAACCAATTTGGATTCCGGAAGAAAAAGAACACCGAATCGCTATTAGCCACACTAGCGGACACCATTATCTTCAATCTTGAAAAAGGCCAACCTTGCCTCCTCGCACTTCTGGATCTTTCCGCAGCGTTCGACACCGTGAATCACTCTAGCCTACTACAACGTCTAACAGACATCGGCATCACAGGAGCAGCCTTCAACTGGTTTAAATCCTTCCTGGAGAACAGAACATTTAAAGTCAAGATAAACAACGAAGAGTCTCATCCCATTCAAGCCAAAATGGGGGTACCACAGGGCTCCTCACTCTCCCCCACCCTCTTCAACATTTATCTTCTCCCACTCTGTCAACTTCTTACCAACCTCAAGCTTACCCACTTCCTATACGCGGATGATATACAAATTCTCATCCCCATAACAGACACCCTACACAAGACCATGAACTACTGGAATAAATGCCTCTCAACCATCAACGAGCTTCTAACCAGCCTCAACCTGGTCCTAAATACTAACAAAACGGAAATCCTAATAATAGCACCGGAACTATTTACACCTAGCTCCAGCAACTCTCCAGACACATCAGGATACACCACCTCACCTCAAGTCAGAGATCTGGGTGTACTCCTAGACAACAGACTCAGCCTCAGTAAATTCGTAAACAACACCACAAAAGAATGCTTCTTTAAATTACAAGTTTTAAAGAAACTAAAGCCACTTCTACGCTACAGAGATTTCCGCACAGTACTCCAAGCCATCATTCTCCCGAAGTTGGACTACTGCAATTCACTCCTGCTGGGACTTCCCGCCTGCTCCACAAAACCCCTACAGATGGTCTTAAATGCCACAGCAAGAATTCTCACCAATGCCAAAAAAAAAGACCACATCACCCCCGATCCTCCAACACCTCCATTGGCTTCCCATCAAATACAGGATACAGTTTAAAACCAGCATGATGATTCATAAGGCCCTACATAACATCTCCCCACTCAACCTAACATTCCAGCTCCAACTACACACTTCTAAAAAGCCGACGAGAAGGGCATATCAAAACAGATTGATCACCCAACCCGCAAAATCCTCCCTGAGAAAAACGCGCTTTATCCACAGCGGGCCCGTCACTCTGGAACTCACTACCTCCAGACCTCCGCCTCGAGCCATGCCATAACACTTTTAAGGTGAAACTCAAGACTTGGCTCTTCCTTCAAGCATTCCCAGAGAGCTAAGAACAAGATATAATCAACCTACTGTCCTATAGCATTAATGCAATGTTTATTTTACACTATTTATTATTGGCCTTATTTATATGTTTCATAGGTGAACTTAGTTTGTTTTTTCGACTTATTATATAGCAATCGTTTGAAATGTTCTATGTAAATCGTTTGATATGTTCCATGTAAACCGCCACACGGCGGTAGTTATTTCAGTTACCTGTGAACCGGAGTGATATGTATTTTATACAGGAACTTCCGGTATATAAAAACCAAAAAAAATAAATAAATAAATAACAGTACACTTGTGAAGATTTGATGACCTTCGGAGTGAGGAAACTCACACAAAAATGAGATTTGTACAGTGTTCTCTCAACGTAGCTTGATGGACTCTCTAACCTGGGTAACATCAAGCTAGGGTGAGAGAACATTGTACAAATGACATCAAATCTTCACAAGAGTGTAATGTTCTGTTCGTATGTCTCACTCTGCATGTAAAGGTGGCCCCTAACCCCTGCAGTACTACCTAAACCTCACCTCGAATTACTAGGTGGGCCTTCTATAGTAGCATAAATAGCTGCTTACTATGGTACCACCCCCAGAGGCACTCTCTCTCTCTCCTCTCCCTATCCCTCTATCCACTTTCCTCCCACATCTCAGGCCCTTCCCCAGCCTACAAAATTCCCAAGGGAATTTGCAAAAATCGCAAATTGCGCTACAGTATAATGCATGAAATTGCACAGATTAACGCAATTAGTTATTTTCGGCGTTAAAATTGTGCAATACCATGCGATGTTTCTTCGCAAAATGTGAAGCCAGCCTACTTTTGCGGAAATCCCTCACCTTTTAAAAATTTGCATAGCACCATGTGTTATGGTGCTTATCGCATGTGTTAAGGCGCTTTTCAAATGCGAAAACACCTCAATGCATGTGAAAATGCCATAGCTCAATTTGATAAATGACCCTGTATATTTGCTCCCACCCTAGGCTGGTTTAAGTCCGCCAGGACTGACATGTTCCAGTGTGCTGTTTATTCCTCTCTATGTAATGCTCTTATTGATTGGTCCTTGAGAGATTTTCCAAGGCTCTGGCAACAACTTTTTTTTTTTAACCACGTGTTTTGCTTTTTCTCTTGTTAGGTTTATATTTCCCTTTAAGTCTGTAGATAACAGGCCTGACTGTGGCTCTGCCAGGCATTTGCAAAGGCCAGGGTTTGAGAATGCTATACTTTCCCTGCTGCTGCTAAACAAGCATTTCTGGTTTTATGCTGTTTGTCTGAAATGACATCAATGCGGGAGCAAGGCAATATAGGGAAAGAGACCATGCATATCAGAGAAGAGATCATTAGGTTTGTACATACTGCGATTCCAAGTGGGGACTGTCTAAGATAGCACTGTAAACAGAGTTTATTCATTAATTCAGAGATCAGCAGGATTTCTGAGCTGTGTTTTCAAACACAGCATGTGATTATTTGTATTCACTAAAGCTGCTGAAAATCCACAGGCCAAAATTTTTTTTAAGTCCTGATTTTGTTAATCGAGCACAGAGCAGAAGCCGACAGGGTAAATCTCATTGGCTGAAGGAGGCAATCAGTAGAATGCCAAATTCTATCCAGGCACCACTTTATCAGTCTAAAACTCTAACCATGGACCCAAAAGGATTAAAAAAAGTAAATAAAAACTGGGAGGTCTACATTCAGCAACATCTATCCAGCTAAGACTTAGCTGGGCAAACACCGGAAGGTGAAAACCCTACCATGCTGTCTGGCCCCCAAATAGTCTGCTAACTTTTTATTTTGGCTAAAATGCTATCCAGCTAGCGTGGGGGGGGGGGGGGGGGGTAGTTTCTTAGGATGGAGCCGGTTATCCTGCTAAGCCAGATAAATGCCGATTGTCAGCATTACCTAGCTAACATAGCCCATAACTCTAGGACTGCCAGTCCTGAAGCTAGCTGGATAAACTTTATTCAGCTAACTGAAACAGACGGGTATAATTCAGCAGCACAGATGCGATGCTGAATATCCTGAGACAGTTAACCAGGAAAGGTTATCCAGCTAACTTAGCTGCTAGACACAGACTCCTAGGGTACCCAAGTTAGGTACCTATTTTCAGCTGAAAAAATTCATTTAAATTTAGAGACCCATAAAACTTGGGATCCTATTAATTTGCCTAGATTTAGGATCTTAAGTTAGTAGCTTAGTGCCAAATCAGTGCAAAATCACGTAACATTTTTCCCCAGATCCCAAGGTCAACAACTCTTTAGACTCTGAAATTTATCAGCTTAGAGAAACTAGGAGCCTACATTTAGGTGCAAAGCCTTAATACTTTTTTTTTAAACTATCATATTACATAAAGCATATCACTTGACAAAGCAATCTAGCAATTAAATATAAAAGAAAGAGCCATAAACACATCAACAACAAACAGAAGAAAAAAAAAAAATCTCACAGCCCACAAACAGATCCACAAGAAAAGGTCTCAGAAGCTGACCTAATCAAACACTAAAATAAAAAAAATAAAAATAAAAAAGAAACTTAGTGTGGACACTAGACCTTATTCCCATACGCCATCACATCATGTGCTTGACACTTAACATGCTGTTGCTCTAGGTTAGCTTCATCTACATTTATTATCCAGGAAATATATTAACTGAGAAGGCTCAAAAAAAGACAGAAGCTTCATCGCCTATTCTAAGCCAACATTTACAAGGACAGCATAACAAAAACATCACACCAAGAGAGACAGCCTCCTGGTGCATTGCAATGAATTTTTTCCGCCTTTCCTGTCAGGAAATCTGGTAAAATCTAAATCTTTTTCCATAGAGCAATGCGTGTCTTTTACCAAAAGTGGAGGCATATTATACTGTCCCAATCTTGTATACAGGTAAAAGCGATCAACAGGTTAACTGTTTCCTTCATCCCTGAAAGACACAGGTAAGCCCAAGCTATCCACAGTCACAAAGAGCGAGCGTCCTCTCCTCCACCCTGACCTTCTCCCAGTAGGCAAGAAATAATTCTTGCTGATTGGAGGATTAGACTCTCCTGGAATTTTAAAGACCTTTTGCAGATATTTTTAAAAAAGGTATAAGGAGGATATCAGGGGCACTTTGGCGAAGGTGAGCACGTGCAAATTGAGCTACTTGTTTGAATTTTAAGTTGTTCTCTGCATAACGTTTCAGAGAACATTTCTGTCACAGAGGAAATAGACTGTTCTACGGCAATCCAAGGTTACCACATCAGCCTTTCATGAAGAGCCATCACTGACAGGACCCAGGGGAGAAGCACAGTCCTGCCTCAGAGCAAAGGTCAGGCTCAAGGGATGAAACATCGAGCCAGTTACCATACCTCTAGTTTCAGCCCCAGAAAAGCTGGCAAAGCTTCCTGGAGCTTTTCCTATCTTACTAGCACATTGCCGCTGCTCCATTTCACCCAGTGAACACAGACTGCACCGTGGGTTTATTGGTGTTCCCGACTGTACTTTGATGCCTTGGCCAGGCAAAAAGGAGGGATGGCTTAAACAACCGGGCTGAGTGATACCTCAGGATCCAGTGGGCCTGCGGCTTCCAAGCCAAGCCCGACCCAGCAACAGAGACATTGGGGGGGAGCTATATATGGGATCACAGGTAAGTTGCTCGATCATGGTGGGCTGTCAGAGTAGCATAGGTTGAAGAAACAGAGGGAAGGTCCGTCACTTGCCTTTCCACTTATGAGACATTACAAATAACGAAGCAATATCAGACTAAGTAATAACCTCTGAGGCATGCCCGAACCCACGGTTCTTCACTCAGACACCATCTTGGATCTGCCTTAAATTTTCAAAAGGGCGAATTTAGGAGCCTAACTCCCAAAGTTAGGCACCTGAACCCTTTGGACAATCGGCATCTAGTATTACAAGGATCCCAAGCCAAGGGCAAGAAGGAAATTTGATTGCCTGATAAATTCTTATAGGACAGACTGCACCCACTGCATGTATTAAAGATACCATTAGCAGGTTTGGGGGTTTTAGATTGAGAATTCCAGAGGAGGAAGCTCCTAAGGAAGAAAAGCACATTTTGTGTAAGCAAGGTTACTTTACTGTGACAAAACATCAGCTAAGGAAGGTGGATGAACTGGTTGACAATTCGTATCAAGTTAACATTGCTCATAAAACAAATACATTTGCTAAGATTCTGTGCATCAACCTGGTTTCGTACCTGGCCAAGAGTAAGGGGAACGGCATCCTGCGTATGAGTGCGACCAACTTTAATAATGTTAGAAAACTCTTGTGATTTCAAAGCCAGGGCAATGTGGAGCTTCTGCAGCCCAGGTAGCAGCACTTCATGGACTTCCTGCGCAGCAGCGATATGCATGGCTGTGGGGAAAGTGTCGTTTGAGCTCTTTTGAGAAAGAAAACACAAAGAAAAAAAAAAAAAAGTCAAATCACACAAACCCACAAATCAAAATTGTGAAAACCCAATCTCATTACTATGGATTCAAACAAGCTGCCAGAAGGTGAAGTCCGATTGCGTGGCAGCTTTATCTTTCTGGCACAATACCATATATTGCAGAAGCACTAAATCTGACATGACAAAGCTTTAAAATAAAATGTAATCCAAAAGAATAAACACAAATCGATGCTGACACAGCAGGACTAAGACGGTGTAGGCTGTGTTTGTCTGGCTCTGTGCCAGTGCCTCAGACAGGGGGGCTTGCTGTAACTAACAAAAGTTCCAAGTGTTTTAAGGCTTAACCAACATTTGTCATAATGATAGCAACGCGTAAGGGGGTTTTAAATTTGCAGATGGGAGGGAGGGTAGGCGATCACAGGAGAGCTGATGCTGAAGATTTTCTATCAGGCAGAACAGGAAGTCATGGAGGGCTGGCAGTTCCCCCTGCTGAGGTTTTTGCTTTGAGTAGGAGAGAGGGGGAGAATTCGGCATGGGAGAGGCAGGATAGTAGGCCCTACACTTCTAATTTAATTGGGGGCAGGAAGGAGATGTTCGAAATGAAATCCTTGCCCCACTTTCAGTGCAAAGCAAAATTGCTTACCTGTAACAGGTGTTCTCCCAGGACAGCAGGAT
Organism: Rhinatrema bivittatum; assembly: GCF_901001135.1. Classification (NCBI taxonomy): domain Eukaryota; kingdom Metazoa; phylum Chordata; class Amphibia; order Gymnophiona; family Rhinatrematidae; genus Rhinatrema; species Rhinatrema bivittatum. The sequence goes on along the minus strand of NC_042617.1, from coordinate 182,451,859 downwards.
GTTAGTCCTCACATATGGGTGACATCACCGGATGGAGCCCTAATCACGGAACACTTTTGTCAAAGTTTCTAGAACTTTGACTGGCATGCTGAGCATGCCCAGCATGGCACTAACCCTGCAGCCAGCAGGGGTCCCCCTTCAGTCTCATTTGTAGCAAAAAGTACGAGCGAAAAAATAAAATAAGAAAACAAAAGCGAACCCAACACCGCGGGATGGCGGGCGGGTTTCTTGAGGACTAACATCCTGCTGCCCTGGGAGAACACCTGCTACAGGTAAGCAACTCTGCTTTCTCCCAGGACAAGCAGAATGGTAGTCCTCACATATGGGTGAATAGCCAGCTACAGGATGCCCAAGTAGAGTGAACCAAAAGCACCCAACAGGGGTGGTTTTGGGTAGGAGGGCAGCCTGAGTTTCACAGTGGGTCGCAGGAAGGAAGCTGGGTTATTAGACTGTAAACAAATTACACAGGACTGGCCAAAGATGGAATCCTGTCTTCCAGCCTTGTCGAGACAATAATGAGCTGCAAAGGTGTGGAGAGAGCTCCATGTGGCAGCTCTGCAGATGTCAGCAAGAGGTACAGAATGGAGGTGCGCTATTGACGTTGCCAAGGCTCTTACCGAATGTGCTTTCACGCATCCTTGTAGCGGAAGGTAATACAGTCCGCCAGCCAGGCGGACAGGGCCTGCTTGCCCACCGGAACTCCCAGTTTGGTTTTATCGAAGGAGACAAACAGTTGGGTGGACTTCCTATGGGCTGCAGTGCGGTCCAAATAAAAGGAATGCAGGGCCCGCTCACCTGGGTGTGAGTGAGGTTTTGGAAATAATGCGGGTAGTATTATGGATTGATTTAAGTGGAAGTCAGACACTACACCTTTGGTCCTGCTGTGCCTTTGCTGTTTTTCTCGTATGGAGTATGAGGGAAGAGGGAGTGGAGGCAGGAGGGAGAAGAAAGAGCAAGAGGAGGGTTGTGGGAGAAGGAAGGAGGCTGAGAGGAGGTGGAGAAGGGAGGCCAAAGAAAGAGGAGGGATAAATAAGGGAGGCTGAAGAGAGTAAGGGTAGAGAGAGACTGGGGCTGAGAGGAGAAGAAGGGAGAAGAGATGGCTGGGGGAAATAGTTGGGATGCTGGTGGGAGGGAATGGAGAGGCCTGCTCCCCCACTCACCCTATTTTCCCCTCCTTCTCTCAACAAACCCTGGTTCCTTCCCTACCCCACCCCCAGCTCCTCACTTTCTCCAGTTCATTCCTCCCCCCCTACAAACCCCTTCACTCACCCTGGTTAATTCCCTCCCACCCTACAGGGATCCCCAGTTCACTCCCCTCCCTGCCCCATCTGGATCTCCTCACTCACCAGCTCATATAATTCTGAAACAAAAGAAGAGCTCTTCCATGGTGTCCTTCCCTGCTTGGGGCAGGGCCTGAGTGCTGGGCTTTGAACCACGTGGTTCAAAGTGCACCATTCAGGCCCCAGCAGGGCAGGATGCCACGGAGGAGCTCTTTTCTGTTTCAAAGTGATATCAGCCGGTGAGTGAGGATTGCACTGTCCACTGCAATCAACGCCTTCTTTTTCCCGAGGCGAGCAAGAAGGAGAGGGTGAAACACTAGTGCTTGCTGGCTGAAATTGGGGGGAGGGCTATGGCTTCCAGGACTACCCACTTTATAGCGGCTACCATAGCTAGGGAGCTCAATTTAACTACTCAACTTTTAACCGTTTTTACTGAGACCAATCAAGCTGTGAAGCTCCTAAATAAAGGTAGGTGGCAAGATTGTTTGAAAATGGTCACCCTTTTTGAAATTAGCGTTGCAACTAATATAACCAGTAAAAACATGCTACATTCATTTAAAGGACCACCAAGGGCCACATGAGGAGGTCTGTCCTGTACCGACCTGGCTTTTGTTAACATGATCATTAGGATGCACTGGAGTTTTGCTTCCCAGTTTGCCTCCCAGGATCTCAATGGCCCTGTTGCTGATGACTTCATTGACATTCATGTTAGTCTGAGTTCCCGATCCAGTCTGCCACACCACCAAGGGGAAATGTTTATTCAGTTTGCCTGAAGTTACCTACAGCGAATAAAAAGGAAAAAAAAAACACCACATTTAGGAGTTCTAGCTCGTCCACAAAAGAGAAGATATCATATTATCGCCGCAGTTCTGAACCTTGGGATTCCAGGAAAGATTGGTGGGAGCAAGATGGCTTCAGAGACCCCCACTGAAGGAATCACTGGCATCACCTGTAGCGGAGAAGCTGTCTCCAGTATGCACTAACACGGTAAAGCTTGGAGCGCTCTCAGCTGCTTGCTGCTCTGCCACAGGAGGAGAGGGTAATAAGAATATAAGAAATTGCCATACTGGATCAGACCGAGGGTCCATCAAGCCCAACATCCTGTTTCCAACAGAGGCCAAACCAGGCCACAAGAACCTGGCAATTACCCAAACACTAAGAAGTTCCTATGCTACTGATGCCAGTAATAGCAGTGGCTATTCCCTAAGTAAACTTAATTAATAGCAGTTAATGGACTTCTCCTCCAAGAACTTATCCAAACCTTTTTTGAACCCGGTTACACTAACTGCACTAACCACATCCTCTGGCAACAAATTCCAGAGCTTTATTGTGCGTTGAGTGAAAAAGAATTTTCTCCGATTAGTCTTAAATGTGCTACTTGCTAACTTCATGGAGTGCCCCCTAGTCCTTCTATTATTCGAAAGTGTAAATAACCGAGTCACATCTACTCATTCAAGACCCAGGCCCAGGCAGTTGGGCAGGAGGAAGCAGCTCTTCTTACTTCCCTCCATCTTTCGTCTCCCTGCTGGATGCAATTCGAGCTTTAGTACTCTTTCTGACCCCATTTCAACTGCCAGGCTTTATTTAACATGCAGCACTTCTTCCATCCCCCTTTCAAGCTAAAGTTAGCAAACCACTGCTCCAGAGCCCAGCAGAGCCTTCCTCCTACTTTTGATAGGCGAGATACCATAAGCTATGCCTTGGCAAATAAAGAAAAATCTGTCAGGCATGGCTAATGAAGGCCAAAATTAACTTTGAAAAGGCTCTAACTACTCAGGGGTAGCAAAGAATTAAAACTCTGCAGTTCTAATCCATTACAATGGGTCTTCTGACCTTACCACAAAGCAGGATTCAACTAACTTTTATTGTGCTTTTGATTTTTTATTTCTTAGCCATCAGTTATCTACAAATGTAAGGTGCAGAAACTCATGGGAGAGGTACAGTCTATGGGATGCAATTCCATTCTTCTTTCATGTTTAGAAGAATCATGCCTGAAGATCTTAAGGTGGCCAAACAGGTGGATAAGGTGGCAGCAAAAGCTAGAAGGATGCTTGGCTGCATAGGGAGAGGAATGGTCAGCAGAAAAAGGGAGGTGATATTGCTGGTGGAGTTGGTCCAGAGAGTGGCTACTAAAATGGTCAGTGATCTTCATTCTAAAGCATATGACAGACTTAAAAGATCTAAATATGTATTCCCTAGAGAAAAGGTCAGATAAGGGAGATATGACAGAGACATTCAAATATCTCAAAGGTTTCCAAGCCCAGGAGGCAGGCCCCTTTCAACAGAAGAGAGGCTCTACAACAAGGGGTCATGGGATGAAGGTGAAAGGAAGTAATTAAGATTTTTTTTTTTTTTAAACACAGAGGGGTGGATTTTAAGAGCCCTGCTCGCGTAAATCCGGGCGGATTTACGCGAGCAGGGCCCTGCGCGCCGGTGCGCCTATTTTACATAGGCCTACCAGCACGCGCAGAGCCCCGGGACTCGCGGAAGTCCCGGGGTTTTCCGAGGGGGGCGTGTCGGGGGGGCGGGCCCGATCCGCGCGGCGTTTTCGGGGCGGGACGTAGCGTTTCAGGGGCGGGTCCGGGGGCGTGGTTACGGCCCAGGGCGGTCCGGGGCGTGGCCGCGCCCTCCGGACCCGCCCCCAGGTTGCGTCCCGGCGCGCTAGCGGCCCGCTGGCGCACGGGGATTTACGTCTCCCTCCGGGAGGCGTAAATCCCCCGACAAAGGTAAGGGGGGGGGGGAAGGTGAGGGGAGGGCAAAAGAAAGTTCCCTCTGAGGCCGCGCGGCTCGGTGCGCGCCGGCTAAACGGAATCGGTAGCCTTGCGCGCGCCGATCCAGGATTTTAGCGGCTACGCGCGTATCTACTAAAATCCAGCACCAACAAAAGTACGCCAAATCGCGCTTTTTGAAAATCTACCCCAGAGAGAGTAGTAGTTGCTTGGAACAGCCTCCTCATAGAGGTGGTGAAGGGCAGTATCTGAATTAAAGAAAGCATGGGATAAGTGCAGAGGATTTCTGAGGAATGGTAAGAATTGTAAAGCTGAATAGTTAGTGTGGATGGGTAGACTAGATACTGGATGATCTTTTTTTATCATCGTGTTTCTAAGTTAAAGTGGTGGTAGTTATTGACTACATATCTTTTTGTGTTTTACTCCTTTCCCAAAGTCAGCTTCCTATTATAAATCTAAAATAAATCGCTGGAAACAATTGGTTGTACCAAAAGAATATAATTCATTTGCCATTATCCTGGACTATCACCATCCCAGCAAATTCCTTTTCCCCACGAACATCTATGGGTCAATATTCAGTAAGCTGGTGAGCGTCAAAGTTACCTGGGAAACTTTGCTGCTCACAGACTATGGGGTAGATTTTATAAATCTATGTGCGCGCGAACAAAAGTACGCCGGATTTTATAAGATACGCATGTAGCCTCACGTATCTTATAAAATCCGGGGTCGGCGCGCACAAGGGGGTGCACATTTGTGCAACTTGCGCGCACTGCCCATTCCCTCCGAGGCCGAAATCGGAGCGGCCTCGGAGGGAACTTTCCTTCTACCCCCCCCCCCCCCCCCGCACCTTCCCCTCCGTTCTCCTACCTAACCCACCCCCCGGCCCTATCTAAACCTTCCCCCTACCTTTGTTGCTAAAGTTACGCCGGCCGAAGGCTGGCGTAACTCTGCGCGCGCCATCACCCGACCCGGAGGCTGGTCCGGAGGCCTCAACCACGCCCCCGGGCTGGCACCACGCCCCCCGACACGCCCCTCTTGCGAAGCCCCATGTCTTACGTGCGCCGCTGAGCCTATGCAAAATAGGCTCGGCGCGCGCAGGGGGGTTTTAAAAGGGTTACGCGCATAACTTATGCGCGTAACCCTTTTAAAATCCGGCCGTTACGGAAATTCTTTTAAAAAAATTACTACTGCCTGGCAGCATCTGAGCATCCCCTCCCCTACAATAATTTCAAACTCATAGCACTGCCTCCCATTGTATGCAAATCTGAAAAACCTGGCCTGTTTGTGACACGCGAGGACTGGAGTTCGCCATCACTGACTTAGCCAGACAAACCCCTTTAAATTCCCTCATGTAACCTTTAAAATCCAAAAGACCAAGACACTATCTTAAGCACTGGCTAAAGCTGCCAACTTTATTTTACACTCCTCACTCTCAGAGCCAAGATGGTCTGAGGGCGCAGATTCATCATCCATTTCAGCATGGGATCCTAAGGCATTTGCAGATATTAAAGAACACGGCAGAGGGCAGCACTTTTATAATGGAGCTTTTCAAATTGACCAGCACTAATTTAAACTTTGTCATCTAAGTTGGGGAGCTAAACATATGGGTCGATCAAATCTTTCATTTAATCACCCCCAAACTTCACCCCCCCCACCCAATGCAAATATCTACAAAAAAATAAAAAGCTGAAAATATTACCAAGTATACAGGATGTTTTTATTAAGTCACCTACATTCCTTTACTATGCAAATTCCTATGTTTTCTTAAAGAAAAAAGAAGAGGTGAATACAAATGGGATTACAGTTAAAATTGGCACTTAGCAGCCTAAGTTTAGAGGCAGAGGAGTTAACGTGACTGACTGAGTATATGGTTGAAGCATCTAATGTCAACGTTTTACTAACTAATCAGTGCTGGCACTGGAAGGCTGCTCACGCCTATTGGTCAGTGAAACACCAGTGATGCGGGTAGGGTTGCTAACTAAATACTCATCATGCAGACCCTTTAGCTCTGTCCCTCAGCTCCCATTAGTGCAAACAGACACCAACATGCATACAGAAATAAAAACACAAAGTTTACACACATATAAAACGCATTCATCCACATCAATATACAACACACACATACACAAACATGAATAAATTCACACAGAAACATGCAAAGAACACAAACACACACAAATGTTATGTGGCCTGTTCCAAAGTTGAAATCTACTTTTTCTTAACATACTTAAAATACAAAACATTTAACTTTTTTTTTTTTGAAAGAAAACAAAATCTTTCACCATGCAAACAGGTAATTCTGTTAGTGACAATGAAAAGCGATAATATGATCTGGTCCACTCATCTTTGAAAATGTTGTAATGCAATGGGAGTGGGTGAAATTTCAGGGGGGGGGGGGGGGGGGGGGGGGGGGGAGATACATTAAAACGGGATTGATGTTTTTCTAAAAGTAGGAAGTTAGATCCTTGGGGATATTGTTGGACCCCACCTAAGCATGGAGAATCATGTTGCATGAGCAGTACGTAATGTTTACTCAAAAGGTAAAGATGATAAAGCAGCTCAGAACGTATTTAGAACTAATGTTAAAAACTGTTGCCTATGCTCTGATATTTTCACACATTGACTTCTGCAATGCGCTATGCTTGGGATTACCTGCAAAACTGGTACATGGGCTACAGTTCATTCAGAACAACTTCCCATATTGTCACAGGGAATTCTAGAAGAACTTTAGCCTATTCTTTACAGTTACAACTATAGTGGTTGCCAGTGCATGTGTGCAATAATTTCAAAATATTGCTGCTGACTTTTAAAATGATACAAGGTACCTGTCCACCCAATTTGAAAGGCAGACTAATATGGTATGAAGCAGGAAGAAACCTACATTCAACCACAAACCATCTTTTGCAGCTTCATGGAGAAAGGGCTTTTTATCAGAAACTACTACAAACTAGATCTTTTTCTGCCTCTGCTCCAGGACTGTGGAATAGTCTGCCCCAAGAGTTGGAGGAAAAGAATGTTAACAATTAGAAAAAAAAAAAATTAAAGACTTGATAATGTCATCAGCCTTTAGTTTTTAATTGGGAATGATTAAATAAATCTGAGAATGCTGATCTGTTAATTTGTTATTAAGACATGGTATTGTTGTTTTATTGAAGTTATATATTTCATGTTGTACATCCCTTTGAAAGATTTTTTTTTTAATCAGTAACGTGATAAGTAATTTTTAAATAGTAAATAACTTGACCAGCCTGCCATCCTGTAGCTCGAAGGCTGACCCTGCTAATGTCATCTTAAGATGTAACTCCTATGGCCAGCAGCACTTGCATAGGCCTATGCCGTGGTGGAAGGCCCTATGCAAATGTTGCAGCATACCTCTCCTGTCTTCAGGAGCCAGGGACGCAACTATCTTCACCAAGTGATCTGGTTCACTGACTGATGTGATCTTTGGGCCGAAGTTGAACAGACATCTTCAGAGATGCAAATAGGATCCTCTTCATCTGCTGTACAAGAGCTGAAATGCTTGGCTCTAATGAAAGGGAGGGCTCCAAGACACTCCATACCAGTTTAAAATGGGCTCTGCTAAGACTTGGGTATCCGCACCAGCAGAATAATATCCGGCTCCTTGCTCCTCGAAACTACAGGTATAATGGATGGAACTGGCACTAGCATTTCAAGCTTCTTTGCTGACAGTGCTGTGGAATGTGTGCTCTGCACCAAAGATGCATGGGGATCCAGGAAGAATAGCTGTTTTGGCACCATGGGGACCTTCTGCTCCATGAAAGAAGATGAGACTTGCAATGCAGTGCCAACCGATATCAGCAACAAAGGACCCCCAATCATGGTGCCATGCTGTTTCTTCTTCCAGTTCCAATGAACTCCATTTCGGGGACGAGTCCCACTTAGGCATCGACCATGCCTCTTCTAGCACCAAATGCTTCTGTGCCTCTCTCAACCCCAAGCATGCGGACATAGCAGAAAGGGAAGCTTTCACCACAGATCAGTGATAGAAGAAACCCTTGCTCAACTCTGTGCAGCGAGAGCTTGAGAAGGCCCCTCTCCAAGAGAAGTAGTAGCTCCTATGACTGGATTCAAGGGTGAATTCCTTGAGTGCCTTTTGGAGATTCTGTATTTTCTAGGTCTGCAGTTTTTGGGCGCTGGGTAGCATCCTACTAAAAATGTAGTGGTTTGCCATGTTGTAAGTCTGGGCTCAAAAACTTTTAACAGACCCTTCTATGAACATTTATTTATTTTATCAACTTTTCTATACCGTCATTCAGACATGCTATCACAACGGTTTACAAATTAAAAGTAAAATACAGGATTACATAAAATTAAGAAGTCAGTCTTAATAATAAGAGGATAAAAAGGTACACAACTCAAGCATAAAGCACATTAGTAAAATTTAAAATGTAGTGTTAATAAAGGATAAAATACCAAATAACATAAAAGCACAATAAAATAAAACATCAGTGATCGACATCTGGAACTCACAAATGCAAGACCTGAAGTTGCTGATGCCAGGCTTCTTTTTTGGTCCATCTCCAAACATCTTGGAAAAGCAACTCGTCTCTTATCAATTGAAAATAATTTATTTTTTTTTAGGACAGCATTTAAAAGTGTCTTTGAGGAGTTGCCGAGGTAACAGAAAACAATTTAAACAAGACAAGTATTATGTAAAAATACAGAAAGGCCTCAAGAGAAGGTCACCTGTCCATACAGCGGCTCAGACAGGATCAAACTAAAGGGCTCATCAGGGAGTGCATGAGCTTTTACTGAGCTATTGTCGGATAACATCACCTACATGTCATGGATAATTCAGCCCTACTTTTCAAATTGTTCTATTGTGTGTGGGTAAACTTAAGCATATAGAGTAACTACATCAGCAGCTTTCCTGCAATGTGAAGAGGTGTTCCTGGGCACAGGGTTGTGGAGTGGCTTATACTTATATGCATACTCTCAAATTTTCAAAAGTGTGTGGGTATTGCTCAGGAAAATTATACCTTCATTTGAATGCCTTATCATATTGCCTCCCCTGTCTCTCCTCTAAACATATACATATTTCAGTCCTTAAGACAAATCTTTATTTTCTGTATTCTGTTGCCTCTTCATCCAGTCATTATCAGTCCTGACATATGGGTTTATACTCCCCTATCAGTAGATGGAGACAGACAGCAGGTTTGCTGATGTAACCTTAAATATGGTCTTGTGCTGACCTCAGAATGCCAGTGTTCTCAGTTCCCAGCTGATGGTAATACAGAATAGCCATGCAGAACTGAGAGTCTAGTTTAAGCTAGACAAAGCGAAATTTAGCAAGGATTGACTGGCTCCTGAGAAGCAGGACTTAGGGTCTAATCCATTCCTGGTTGAGTATAGTTCAAGGTGGGTGCTTTCAGGAAAACTCTGACGGTGCCCTGGACCAAGATGGCCAGGTTTCTGAGCCTTCCCTTCCTTCTCTGCTATTTCATCTTTGCTCTTCCCCTCCTTCCCCTTTTCCTCTGCACCTCCTATTTGTAGAAATGGCAATAAAGTAAAAAAAAAAAAAAATCCCACAAAAACAAAAACAGAAAACAAGACTTGCAGGGGAGCAGAGACCAGGCCTGGCATGGGTCTCTTGTTTGAACCCATGAGCCACCAGCAAAGTTGTGGCAAGTACTCCTTACAGGGAGGAATTATGACAAGGAAGAGTGATACTGAGGCACGAGAAAGGCTGTAAGGGTCCAGGATCTTGTGGCGTATGCCTCTCCGCTGAGCAGCCAGAAACAATATGTCACATGTGTTCAAAGGAGGAGGGGGTGCCACACTAGATCAGGCAGCAATAGCATTGGAGGTTAGCAGTTTTCTGCTGGCACACTTTGTACCACAAGGGAACAGTGGCCATTTTGAAGCCATGAATCAGTATGAGTGGAGGGGAGCAGAAAATGGGCCTCCAGTATTGCCTCCCTATGAGGGCCATGGAAGGACAAACCAACATGGGAGTTTCAGTCGTGACAGGGGAACTCCTGGCTGCCTTTGGTTCCCTTACTTCTGCATCCCCTGCTTTTACCCTGGAGTTGGTTCTGTTGATGAACCAAGGTGTAAATAGAGGTCTTCCCTTCTCCTCATGGTGAAGGCTTTTCCAGGATCAAAGAAATGCATCAGGTGAGAAACTTTTTGATCTGGAGAGGAATCATTCTGTGACTCTACACTCAGCATTACCAGCCTGAACCAAGCAGACCCACTTTCAAAGCCAACTGCAACATTTTTATAAGATACTCCTAATCTGGTGCCTCCAAGAGATCCCTTAAACCAAAAGGGTTATGATGTGGGAGGGGAAAGAAAGACAGGGAGGATCTAGTGGAAGGAGAGGATTCTCCTAGGGAGGAAGATGATTCCTCACTGATCTGACTGTTCAGACAGAAAGAATAGCCCTCATTGACATCACAGAGGAGCAGGGGAAAAACTAACATTGCGGGGACTCCATTATGGTGGGCATGAAGAAGCTGGAAAGAGTCTTTCATATCCTTCAATATATAGGGGAATTGGTCCAGACAGAGTGGGATTCCCCAGATATACACCTTAAGGTTGGTAAGGCGATGGGAAAGCTTTCTGAAGGAATCAGTCCTTTTGAGGTGGCAGGGAAATGGGGGTGGCAGGGAAACCACCGCTTTCCATTCTTCTCACGGAAGCTTTGGGAGAGCCCATCCTCCAAAAATTCAGATAGCTGCTTCTTACCAGAGGTGGATCCAAACTACTTCACACCAGTGGTCTTAGACATCGTTAAGAGTCTGTTTCACCTTGGAAGCTTCCTGTCCTATCTCAGATGCCTTTATAATGTCTCCCTGCTACTCCCTACAGAAAAGAGCAGTGTTTCAATCCATTCTAGCTTTATTGCCCTTCACTGCTGAAGTTGGGTCCACACAAGACATATTTTACTTATTTTATTGCTCCCAAAAAATGACCCCATTTGCATATGAAGACCTTAATGTTGGACATAGTGGCCATAAGTCAGGGAGTGTTTCTAACTTCCTGAATTTGATGGAAGCCTACTTTCCTACCCCCATGAAGAAGAATCATCTAAGGTTTCTTTGTTTTTTTGCAGTCTAGAGAGTTCATGTTTGTTTCTGGGAACCTCTGTTTGGCCCGACTATGGCATAAAGAACCTTTTCCAAAGGGATGGTAATGACAGCAGCAGCGTTGTACCAGGAGGGGTTTTTGGTGCATCTGTACCTGGTTGACAGGCTGACCAGGGTGAAATCAGCTGTGCAGAACCACCATTCCACCACCAGAATGATATGCTTACAGTACAAATTAGGCTAGGTAGTGGATTTTGCAAATAGTATTCTAGAGCACCTAGAAACTCAGAAGGAATTCAGAAACTTTGGGGGCAGATTGGTAAGCTGTTTGCCATGAGAACTGTAGGGCATGAGTCTGTCTGCAAGTTCTGGGATCCATGGGTCGGTGTTGGAATTAGTACTTTGGGCAAGTACTCATGTATATCCATTGCAGAGATATTGCCTCTCGTGATGTTCTCAGTCTCAGGACTATATGGTGATGTTTCTCCTCCCAGGTGAGGTCAGGTCCAATCTGCACTGACAGCTGACTGAAGAGAATCTGGAGAGAGGAATGGATCTGTAATGATGACCAATGTAGTCTCTTCATTTGAGGATTTCTCTCCTGGGAGGCACATGGTTCAGAGAACTTAAAGTTACTTGGAAGAGTCAAAATGGTTCATCAATCCTTGGGAAACAAGAACCATTAAGAATGCTCTCCAGGAATTTGTTCCTCTTCTTCTGGGTCAGACAACCTGTATTCTCTTGGACAACACAAAGGCGATTGTGCAGGTAAATCATTAATGAGGTACAGATGACTGGAGAGGTAAGCCAGCTCTTAATGTGGGCAGAAATCAATATACGTGGACTTTAGGCAGCACATATAATGAGGGTGAAAAATATTCAATCTTAAGCTGACTATTCTAGATGCAGGAGAATGGGAGCGGTCAGATGCAGCTTTCTTCCTCATCATAAATAGATGGGGAAAGCCAGTTATGGACTCTATGCCACCAGCAGGAGAGGCATGTTGGAAAATCTTTTTCAGCCCCAGGAAAAAGATAGATTAGTCAGGGTCAGATCTCATGACTCAGTCTTGCCCAGGTTCAGGTCTGTATGTTTTCCCCCATGGCCTCTGGTGAGTTGCGTTCTCCAGAGGATAACTGGATATCAGGAGCTAGAAAGTTTGGTAAATCCTACTTGGGCCAGGCACCCATGGTAGACAGACTGATAAGATTCACGGATGGGATGCCTTTTAGGTTACCCAGGCCAAGGGACAATTATTTCAAAGTCGACTGGCTCTTGTGGATCAGTCTCATTTTGTCTTCCAGCATGGCCTTTGAGAGGGCCCATTTGACTAGGGAAGACCATTTGGATAGGATATCTACTCTTACAGTCCAAGAAAGTTCTCTCTTCTCCAGCCTATATGATGGTATGGAGAATTTTTGAAGGATGATCTCCTGAAAGGTTTGATTATCTGCTAAAAGTTTAACTGGTTTTGATCTTTGTATTTTTTGCAAAATGATTTACAGAGGGCTCTAGCGTTCCATTCCCTCAAGTTCCAGATGGTGGCAATAGCCTGTTTTAGAGGTCACTTTATGGGCAGATCGCTGGCAGTTTGTCAAAATGTGCCATGTCATCTAAAGTGGGAGACACATACATGTCTGCCCAAGAGGGAGATAGTTACTTCTTGGGAATCTTAAATTTGGTCTTAAGATCACAGGGTGTTGGCCTGTTTGAACCGCTCAAGACAACATCAATTAAGGATTCTTTCTTAAGTATTTTGATTATGAGCAGTTCAGCTAGGCAAATTTATGAGTTACATCCTGTGGGAACTCTTCTTGAAATTCTCGGAGGACTCTATTTAAGGTGATATTTTGGTTTCACTCCTTGTGACTTGGGCAGGTCACATCACCCTTCATTGTTTCTGGGACACATTAGAGGCTAAGTCCTCTGGGAATATGGAGATACCTAAAGTACCTGAATGTAAACCACTTTGAAGTATCACAAAAAGCAAAACGTAAATAATAGTAATGATAGTTTTTATTCTCTCCTTCAAAAGGAAATGATTCTCTGAGGCTTAGGAGAGGCTTCACCAGTTGGACACAGGGTCCTGTTCCTTTACATATCTATTGTTCTTTTTGAGGGAAGGGTAAAGAAGCTTTGAAGGTGCAACAAGGAGGCCATCAGCTCTATATATATTGCCAAGAGGTTGTCACTGCCCAGGTTCTTCAAGCATATTCTACCAAGGCGAAGACCTCATTGGAGGAAAGGTTCTGTTTTGAGTCTCTAGTGGAGATTGGTAGAATGGCGAACTGGGTCTCCTTGCATTCTTTGCAAAGTTCTACCATGTAGGTTTTTGAGCCATGGAGGATGCTGCCTTCAGCTTGAACTCCTTGACAGCGGGACTGACAGTGTCCCACCCAGTATAACTGATAGCTTGAGCATATCCCCTGCATCTGGATTGGTCTGGCTGGATGAAGAGAAGAGAGAAATTTAGTCTTACCTGCTAATTTCCTTTTCTTGAGTTCAGCCAGACCAGTCCAGGACCCTTGCAGACTGCCAGAACCTCATGTATTCCTTTCTGAGGTATGTGTTCAAGACTGATTCTTAGGAATTGGTACATGAGAACCTGTGAGGTGGTATCTGCCCTAATTTCATGAGTCTGTTTCACACCTATTCAGGTGGCCTAATTAGTTTTCTGGTTCCTTGGAAGCTCCCTGATTAGTGGGGGTAGAGGGAAAGTTGTATTATTTTAGCTTGCTACAAGAATACTGGCAGGCTGAGGGTAGCTCAGGATCCTATACTGGATGATGTCAGCAAACCTGTTGCTCTCTGTTTCCAACTGGTAGGCGAGCATAAACCTATGCACCTGGACCAGTCTGGCTGGAGTCAAAGAAAGGAAAATAGCATGTAAGACTACATTTTTTTTTTTTCACAGTGTAGTTAAGAATGCTGAAAATGTACAAGAATGATTCATAGCAAATGCCAGTTTAGGCTTAGAGAAGGTAATTTTAAAAGTCATTTTCACAGGCAAAACCATGCTTTACCTACAGAAACGGACTTTTAAAAATTGCTGTCTGTGTGTGGGTAATCAAAGGCGTGTAATTGCCCCTAGACAGGCAACATTAACCACAGTGAGAGGAGGCGGCAGCACTTATGCGCATACCTTAGAATTTTCAGAAGTACGTAAAGAAATTTTTTGGAAAAATAAATTAGCACATGTACAGGCAGTTTTCCTGGGGTAAATGGCAAAGGGGAAGGGCACGCATATTTTCCCTTTGAAAATGCGTGCAAAGTTTGAGTAAAAAGCACACACAAACTTTGATCCAATGGGGGTGGTTATAAAATAATCCCCTAAATAACTAGTTCTTCAGACCACACCTAACGGCATGCAAAATAACCCTTTTATTTTAGGACAAGTAAAACAATAAGCAAAGCAGAAAAATCATTACAGCAACTATGACCTCCAGCAAGAGGCTGGCCATGATCCTTTTCTGATCAGCTGGTATGGGCTACGAAGGAAGGTGTAAAATTGTATACTTCATTTTCTTTGCTCCCCCTTCTGCTATGCAAAAACTATTTTACTGCTGTGTAACCGTGGCGTGCCATCCCAATCACAAGAACTCTTTTACAAGATCTTTCTCAGGTAAGTGAGATCTTCCCTCCAACTTCTTAACAGGCCGATACAGTAAGGGCGCGTAAGAAAAAGTGCGGTGCCGGGCGCCCGCTCGTTTGCCATGCGCACAGTTCGGATCACATACCGCTCGATACAGTATTTAAATGGCATGCAAATGCAAGCTGTGTCCAAAGCACGTCCATGAAGCACAATCCATTTTACTGTATAGAGCGCTATACAGCGCCTATACAGTATCCTGGGTGCATTGGTACCTGTCATTTCAAATGTCATGTACCAGGAAGTGGATGGTTCTCCTACACTCGGGCATCGGGGATTGCCAGTCCTCTCTTCCCCCCCCTCCCGAAGCAAGGCGCAGGGCGAAAATAGACTCAACATGTTATTAAAGCAAATAGAAGTTGTAACAAAAGTAAACTTACTGCATGCTTCCAGGAGCCCCAGTCCTCTCTCCCCTCCTCCCGAGGCGCCCACCGCGGCTCCCCTGCCTCCCGGGGACAGCCGGCGGCGAAAGCGGCTTCCAGCAGCCCCGCCGGCGAAGGTGCATGAACGCACGTCCAATTTGGGCGCTCAAGCAGCGAAGGCGCATGAGGGGGGGAAGAGGACTGGCAATCCCCGATGCCCGAGTGTAGGAGAACCAGGCCACACCATGTTACTCGCTTGCTCCAACCCACCCACTTATTTGACCAGAGCCTGCCTATTGCTGTCACATCCCTCTAACGCCAGGGTCAGGGTAGGCGGTAAATTAGCGGGTTAAACACGCGGCAAAACAGTTGGTTAAAAAGGCGATAATCGGGCCACACGTTACTGTATGGGAGGGAATAGCTAATCCGATCGTTTACATATCATATACATGCCGCGGGCAGGAAAGGGATACGTGTCGATTTAAAGAAGCGGTAAAGATTGGTAAAAACGGATAGTGAATCGCAGGTTAGACTTACGCGGCCAAATTGTGGGTAGAAAGCGGGTTAGAAACAGGGTAACCGCGGCCGCGCTTTAATGTATCGGCCTGTGTGTGGGCAAGAGGAAAAAGGTTTTCTTACTGAATCCTCCATGCTCCTTAAAAGTCCTGAGAATTAAACGAGTGCTACAACCTAGTGATCTCAGAAAGTCAGTCAGGCTGAAATGCTCAAAACGAACATCTGCACTGCTATCCAAGGACTACCAAGGCATTCCATCTGCAAAAATGCTAACGGCTCATATATTGCTACCCTAGAGGAGGAGATCTAACTCTTTTCAGTGCATCTCAGAGTCAGCTGCTGCCACAGCTGCTACCTGAAGGGCCTGGTATAGGGTTAGGATAGGCAGGAGTACTGCAGATGCAAGGATACCCAGCATCAGAAAAATCAAATACATTTTCGTTTTTCTTTGCTTAAGGGAGCCCTCCAACTAGAATAATGCTAAACATTTCTTAGGCTGAAATATTCCTTGTAGGTGTTTCTGCAGAAAGGAAAAATAAATGTTGTTATCTAAATGTGTTTTTAATGAGTTCTCTCCCATCCTCCCTGGTGAGAACAAATATTTGAATCCTCAGCTCTTGCTCGCCAACTAACTCTCAGCACTGCACAAAATGCTTGTTGTACAGAGAATTAGAAGGCTGGCTCTCAGATCACAGTGTTGTTACATTGTCTCATACCATTTTAGATAAAGTGGAAAAAAAAAAAAAGTTTCAGAAGACATAACATCCATGAAACAGCTCCGACAAAAACTACAGACAGCAAGCACCTTCCACTGCTAAAAAGAGGTACGCAAGATATTGTTCATTAATTTGTCATCTTGCTGCTAACTGACTTTTAGGATGAACTATTAATAGAAACTAATTATAATAGACAATGGAATGTGATCTCACCTTCATTTTTAATTTGATCTTTAAAAAAAAAAAAGTCAAGGAGAACAGTAGCATACAGCAGGCTATTCTAACACCTCTCCAAAAAAAAAGCCAAGTTCATGATGTCTTAGGACAAAGTAGATATGATGTCCATCTGCAAGTGAGCATACTGCTAAACCACAGAAAAATTCTGAGTTTGCAGGATGGCTTAAGGTCTGTTTTCTCAAGATGCGATCATGAATTTTACCTTATGCAATGTCTATATTTAAGTATTATGGTTACTGATGGCGAAAGCAGATGCAGAGAGCCCCAGGTGGCAATCTGACAACAAATTAAAATTCCAAAAAAAAAACCTAAAATAAAGACCTCGCACAAAACCCAGTAATTCCAAAGTCCACAAAGAGAAGGCCACTGCAGAGTTATGCACGCAATGTCACTCTGCCACCATTCTCCCTCATCCGTACGACAGACAGCATTGCGACAGAGTTCTAACGAAAAGCTGCCAATGCCGTCAGTCAAGCATAAGCAAACAAATAAAGAGCTACTAGCTCCCAATGTCAATGGAGGCCAGTGGGCTGAGGAAAAAAAAAAAAAAAAAGAAACACCAGCAGGATGAGAACCAGTGTACATAACTGAAAAAAAGTGAAAGAGAGAGATCTTTAAATACATTTGAGGCCAGCTGAAACAAAAATCATTACAACTCACATTTAGCTATTGGGATGTTAATTTCGTTCCAGAGATGTTTTGTTTCAAAGTTTTTTGAAAGCAGCTTTTTCTGAATCCAGCGGGAATATTTTTGGGCTTTTTCATTAAGTATTGTTTCTAAAGCAAAAGGAGGGAGAAAGCTTACAAGGGCAGAGAGACACTGAACAATTCCCCTTGCTAGCATTATTAGTTGAAATCACTTTAAGAACTCAGTGTTCGCAGTGCATTTCTTTCCTCCCTATGCATCTCCTTTGTTCTTGGAGATCTTGGTATACAAGTTTTCCAGAAATAGGTGAAAGGAAGATGAAATGGAAACAAGCATGAGAGTGACTGAGCTTCCCCATCACTGTTCAGAATCTAGACAGCTGAGGGCAGACAAAACATGCACACAGAGATCAAGTTTCACAAAATGGTAAAACAGATAACTTCTCCAGCTAAAGTTAGCCTGATAAGACGTCCGGGACATTCAGCAGGATAAACGTCTCACTGAGGATTAAAAGTTATCTGGCTAACTTAGTCGATTTTCAGTTAGCCAGATAACTTTAGGACTTCTCTAAGGCAGGCCTCAAGTTATCAGGCTGCATGTAACCGAATAGTCTTTAGGAAGGAAAAAGAACAGCAAAAATGCCCAGATTTAAAGAGATCACTTTTAGCAATAAAAGAGAACTGGCTAAAGAGAAACAAAATCTGAAGAAAGAACCCTGAAGGGATCCCTACAAGATAGATGTATTTCCGAACTGGAAGCCCTAACTGAACAAACAGCTGTTGGGGGGGGGGGGGAAGCCTTCAAGACAGATCCTTCAAAATACACACAAAAATAAATAAATAAATATAATGCTTCAAAAGTTTGAAAGTAGAGTCCACAAGAGCTTTAAAACTAGATTGAGGTCCCGGGGTAGAACCACTGGCCTAAAGGGGAGATGTAGTCTCTTCACTCCTTGAATTAACCGAGCAACATCCAGATGTGAAAGGACAGAGACCCCTGGATCAAAAAAAAAAAAAAAAAGACAGCAACCACTTGAACTTGTACACAGTTTAAGGCTAATTCTTGCCGTCTTCCTTGGAAGAACAAAATGCTAGAGATATCTACATGCCATGGAAAAAAGGGCTCACTGCCTGCAGCATGCCTCAACAAATGCAGACCGAAATGTAAGCCAGAGACGTAGAATTTTAAATGGGCTTTGAAAGAGTAGAGATTACAGAGAAAAAGCACCCTTTCTTGCATAGGTGCAACCTCTCCAGACCCAGACTAGATTCAGAGGATCCAAGATGGCTGATCGTTGATGCCACACTGAATTAAGGATCTAGTGAGTGGTCTTTTGTTTGCTCACTTAAACATTTTCCTAGTATTGCTATGATCAAAAAAAGAAAGGGGAACGTTTGAGGGGCTCCCTTCTATGATCCCCAAGCCTACCGGTCTCACAGCAATCCCCTATCAGCAGCTTCATGCAACCATTTCCTTCGACGGGATCCGAGAGAGTGTGGGAGGTAGAGGGTGTTACCGCCAGCTCCAGTACAGATGTCTCACTAAGTCCGGGCCTCTGCAACTGTCTTGTAGAGAGGATATTTCCGACCCAGGACTTAACAGTTGATGCTGCTATGGCCATGAGTGCTGTGACAATTGGGGGATTTGGGTTCCTAAGGTTTGTGAAAGCAGAGAAGCAAGTATATTTGGATCAAGGAGAGCCACGAGAGGCAGAGAGGGAAAGAATACTGGTTAACCTTGCAAGTGCCATTTTAGATCAAGGATAGGCTGCGCGGAAAGAGGTTGTATTCCCCTCAAGAGTTTGCAAGAACTGGGGGTCAAGTTGAAAAGATTTTACTTATGCAGAAGTCTTTAATTCAAGATAAAAATGTAGTTAATAAGAAGTTGGAAAATCTAGAGAATTTTATACAGCACCTCAATCTGAGGTTTATTATTTATTTATTTATTTATTTAAAGTCTCTTTTATACCGATATCCGTTCGCACATCGCATCGGTTTACAAAAAACAGGAACTGTTGGGTGGAGCCCTTACATATAACAGAAAAAAAATACAAATTACAAATTAACTTTTGGGCAGAGCCCTTACAAGTAACTGAAAAGAGAGAGGCTAAAACAGGGAGAGAGGATAAAACTGACTAGGCAGTGCAGAGTCAATAAGACAATAAATAGATGCAACAGAATCATTTCTAGAAGGGCTACTATGGCTCTGTTGGAGCTTTACAAGAGATATTTGGCCGACATCTTGAAGTTATCCAAAAATGCTATTCCTCTCCTCAATAAACTTTATCTGCCTATGAAAAGAAAGAGGAACAAGGAGGAAGCCAGGCTGAGGGAGAACTATCCAGATAGCTTGGATCTAATTGCCTTTCTGGAAGAGAGAAGAGAGGAGAGAGAGATACCTTCCTAGTAATTATTGTCTTTGCACAAGATAAAAACTCCACAATGTTTAATAAAGAAGGATATGTTGATCTAATTAATTCTTAAGCTTCAATCATTGAAAAATCTAAGACAAGGTTCCATGAACTCACATAGCGCTATACCACTCTTTGGGGCGGATTTTCAGAGCCCTGCTCGCGTAAATCCGCCCAAAACCGGGCGGATTTACGCGAGCAGGGCCCTGCGCGCCGGTAAGCCTATTTTACATAGGCCTACCGGCGCGCGCAGAGCCCCGGGACTCGCGTAAGTCCTGGGGTTTTCGGAGGGGGCGTGTCGGGGGCGGTCCCAGTCGTCGCGGCGTTTTCGGGGCGTGTCGGCAGCGTTTTGGGGGCAGTTACGGGGGCGTGGCTACGGCCCGGGGCGGTCCGGGGGCGTGGCCGCGCCCTCTGTACCCGCCCCCAGGTCGCAGCCCGGCGCGCAGGAGGCCCGCTGGCGTGCGGGGATTTACGCCTCCCTCTGGGAGGCGTAAATCCCCCAACAAAGGTAAGGGGGGGGTATAGACAGGGCCGGGCGGGTGGGTTAGGTAGAGGAAGGGAGGGGAAGGTGAGGGGAGGGTGTTAGAGGATTCCCTCCGAGGCCGCTCCGATTTCGGAGCGGCCTCGGAGGGAACGGGGGTAGGCTGCGCGGCTCGGCGCGCGCCGGCTATACAAAATCCAGCCTTGCGCGCGCCGATCCAGGTTTTTTAGTAGATAAGCGCGGCTCCGCGCGTATCTACTAAAATCCAGCGTACTTTTGTTTGCGCCTGAGCGCAAACAAAAGTAGGCCTATTCGCGCTCCTTTTAAAATCCGCCCCATTATGGTTTACACCTAATCGTATAATGCTCATCGTCTCCACTTTTCATTAGCTGTTACATTAATAAAGAAATACATGGGAGGTTTGGTTTTTTTTTTAAGACCAATGATTGACTCACCTGTAATATGTGTATAAGTTCTGACAGGACTTGCCCTTGGGTTCTGAGGTCTTTTTCCTCCATATAGTGGTAATCAGATTAATTATTGGCGAAATAAACTGTTTCAGTGTAAAGAATTTCTTTTTGGATTTGTTACACAACTTTATACATCCTGTATTTGCATTGAATTGTACAGCAAGGGGAGTCACCAGGCCCAGTCGGTGACATGCCTTTATGTATCAAAATTTGAGGAAACACATGTCTATACCTCTCTTTTTTTTGGCAACATGTCAGATTGTGGGTTAGATTCATCGGTGACATTTTTTTCATCTGGATCTCTTCATTCTAACATCTTCTGGAGTTTGAAGGATGGCTGAATCAGCAGGATGTAAACTTGCAGTTTTCTTTTAGCAGAAATCAAAAGATTTCTTTTTTTGATATGATTGTGTACAAAACAGAAAGACAAATTACAAACTACTATTCACCAAAAAAAACAGACAGAAATTCACTTTTATCATTTCAAAGCCACCACCCTACACATTTGAAAGAAAACATCCCAATGGACCAATTTCTTTGGCTCCAATGGATATGCTCCTCAAAGGAAGAACACATCACTGAAGCAGATAAAATGAAGAACAGATTTTTACAGAGAGGTTACCCCCCACAGAGCATTCAAATGAGCATTCCATGCCAATAGAAAGTGGCTACTACAACCATCACAGAAAGGACCAGCACATAGAATGACATGTATTACCTTACTCCACCCACACAAGTGAAGTCCAAAAGATCATTAAAAAATATTGGAATTTATTATCTGACCAGACTCTTTTTCAGGAGATCCCTATTTTTGCGAATCAAAGAGTCTGGAATCTACGGGATATGCTCATAAACACATCCAAAGAGACACACTTTCAGTTCACATGTGACAAATGTGTCATATGCAGACACGCTATGCAAATCCAACAATTTTCTTTACCCAATAGCACCAAAACTCATTACCTTCATAGACATTATACATGCAACTCCGAACCCGTAATCTATGCTATAGTACGCCCCTACCATAAAATCTACATTGACTACACAAAGATGGCTATAAAAATCAGAATGATCCGACATGCAAGTTGCATTCGTACCAAGAAAATGGAGGCCCCAATTGTCCAGCATTGGACCGAACATAATCATTCTGTCCAAGATTTAAAATGTGTTATATAGCAACTCAATTTGACAACAGGGGGCGATATTTCTCTTCAGTTACAAAGAGAACAAAGATACATCTACCAATGGGACACAATTCACCCTAAAGTTTTAAATAAAGCCATTGAATGGGAGGCATTTTTTAAATAAGATTGTTCCTAACAAAGCCCACATTCATCACCATTATAATTAAACTGGTAACTCATATGCTGGGTCGTTATCACCACATTGAAACAGCTTAGATGGCTAAGGAAACAATCTTGCCCACAGACAAAACAAGACTCTTATAACACAAGGAAACCAAATCAGCATCACAAAAGCTACAGGAGATCAAGAAAACGTTACACAAAGTGTGTGTGCGCACACGTATACAAGTATATATACATTTTTTCATCGATAACTAGGCTGAATTAGCCATGCTACTTGGACGACGTCATCGACGATGCTCTTGCAGACATTCTCTCTCCAAGATAGAGCCTGTTGCACCTGTGTGGCACTTCCCACGCACAGCGTGTCATCAGTCTCCTCAGTTCTTCATTTTCTGTGCTCATGCACGGACTTTCTTTTTCCTCTCTCTCTCCATCGTGTCTCCTTGTTGAGGGTTCTTTTCTCCTTTTTCGTGCTAGCGATGCCACAAACAGCACTATTCAGTGCTCTCCAAATATGCTGAAGAAGCCAGGGTTCAAATATTGTCAGTGCGGACATATCATGTCAGTCATTGACAACCATACCTACTGCTACCTCTACCTCTGCCCCAGCCCGGATCATGGCCAGGTGTTGTGTCGAGATTGTGGCCGCATGCCTCCACGGGCACAGAGGCAGCTAAGATAGCCATGCTCCGGGACAAGGAAGGAGCTTCTTCCCATTTGGGGAGTTATGCGCCCTCCCTGAAGCGCTCAATTCACACTTCCCTGGGCCCTAAGACCATGCTCCACAATGTCTTCAGGTGGTCTTCATCAACAGAGCTGTAGGTGAAGTCCAAAGGGAAGCATTCAGTACCTATGGGTGACAAGGTTGCTTTGGGACCGAAAAAACCCATGCCGGGGCCCACAGGTTATCTGACAGGATTCCAGTGCAAGTGCGTCGTCGGTGCTGAAGACGTCGCACCAACCGATCAGGCGGCTGCGTCGAGCTCCAAACACCTCCAAGATGCATCCATGCAGACGTCCAGGAAATCTTCGGATGAGCGGCCGCATCGCTCTGACCTCAGCACATGATGCATCCGCGCAGACTTCAAAATGGATAACAACTCAGGAGGTTATTGACGCAAGTTGCTACGTGTGCCAAGATGCACAGCACATCAACGCAGACACATCGTCCATCCATGCATAATGCCTCCATGATGCACCGTCCAGATTTTTCAGCGCATGAGTCATCCAAAGATGACAGATGTAGATCTGCTTTCTCTGAAGCGGGGAGGAGGGTCGAACCGCAAAGCGCCCAGAGCCCACATCGAAGAAAGAAGAGACTGGAGCCTACATTCCCATCTCGTGCTAGACAGGGTGTGGACCCTATCCTAGACATATTGTCCCGATTACCTTGGGCTTCCCATCCCAAGCCTGTTTCCATCAGCTCTAGGCCTTCTTCCTCCCAGTAAAACCATACTGTTTATTCAGATTTGTCAACCTGATTGCATCTTCAGCACTTCATTCTTCAGAAAGAACTTTCTCCAAGAGACAAACATCCTGCACTGGAGAAAGGTTCCTGGGACTTTACTCAACCTTCTTCGGATATTTTATCTGCAGCTATACACCCTCATGGGTACTTGCCAGGTTCTTATGGCCTGGATTGGCCACTGTTGGAAACAGGATGCTGGGCTTGATGGACCCTTGGTCTGACCCAGTATGGCATTTTCTTATGTTCTTAAAATGTTCTCAGACTCCTGTAGTTGTGCAGAAACAGAGGTCTTCTGTGGATTCACCTGCAAGCTGATCCCAACAGGCCATGGATCAAATTTCTTCCATTATAAGGAACCTGCTCTCCTCTTTACATCCAGAGATATCGCTCCTGCATCTTCAGGGTTTGAGTGGGGAAGGGATTCGAGACCATATCCCTTCCTCTCCGGTGGCAGCACTATCCCTGGCTCCAGATGAGTTGGCTGCCGTCACCTCAGTCAATCCACCCAGACTCTCCGCAGGACCTTTCCCCTAGCTGTTTGATGGGTATTTCATCTGATCCCCCAGAAGAACCTCCGGACCACTCTTCTCCTCCAAAAGGAGAAGTGGAGAAGCTCGGCAATATGCTGGAGGTGGAATTCCGTAAACTCCCTGACCCTCGGTAAGAGGTTTCGGAATTCTTCATATAAGGTACAGTGGACCCTTGACTTACGAACTCAGTTCGTTCCAGAGGGCTGGTTGTAACTCAAGTTGGTTTAAGTCAAGACTATTTTTTCCATCAGAAATAATGGAAATACCCATAATGCGTTCCAAACCTCCCAAAGCACCCCTTACCTAACATTTTTGTAATAAAAAAGGATTGTATAATGTGCGTAATTATCAGAAACACCTATAATTTTCCTAGTGTACTCACCAAGAAGTTATAAAATGTGCCTAGCCTACCAGAAACAATTTCATACTGTACTCACCATTTAAGTTGACATCTTTGGCTTGCAGGAAGGAAGGAGGGAGAGAATTCCCCCCTCCCCACCCCCTCAGAGCACATCTCTGGCCCTCAAAAACTCATTTCCCCCTCCCAGCATACTCATTCCTCCCCTCCTGATACCTTGCTGTAGCCAGAAGCTTCCTTGGTCACCAGTAATGCTGTTGCTTGCTGCAATGCCATGCCGGGTCTGCCTATGTGCTCCTGTGAACATTTGCAGCTCTGGGAGTGCCTGAGATGGACAGGCCTCATCGGCAGCAGCAGCAGCCAATCGCTGCAACAGCAGAGCAGAAGTCCCACCCACCAAGCCCAAAAAAACATGATTGACAGGAAAAATGCCCAATTAGAAGCAACCGCACGCATGAACGGATACCCATGGCCTTGGCCGGCATTCAGGTTGTAACTCAAAACTAAAATTTTGGTTGTAACCCAAGTTGTTCGTATGTCAAGCCGGTTGTAACTCGAGGGTCCACTGTACTTGATGCGGTGCTGTCTAAAATGTGGGGGTCCCCTCACTCCAACCTACCAGTCTCCAGAAAACTGGATTTGAAGTTTAGATTACAGAAGTCCATGACCTATAGACTGCATCAGTGGTCGTGGAATTGGCAATGAAGCGTGCTAAAAAAACAAACAAATAAAAAAAAAAAACACCCACACAAACAAAGGCTACATGAGTCTGCTCTTCCACTGAGAACACAGACTACTTGATGACTTTGCCAAGAAAACTTTTCAGAGTGCCATGTTAATCTCCTGGATCCAACAGCACCCGTTTTATATGGTCCAGTACCTCTATGAATGCCTGCAATTATTGAAGCCCTTCTTGCATTCAGAAATGAACCAACAAACTCACCCCTCAAACTTTTTTTTTTTTTTTAATTTTATTTTTATTCCACATTATATTATTTTCCAGAAGATAGACACAGATAAATACACAATTATCAAAACTAAGGAAAAAAAATATACCATAAGAAAAATAATTTGTACTTGAAACTTATCTGTGAATCCTAAGACTAGTACAGAAAGAAATTACGGAACCTGTCTAAAAGAAAAACAAAGGAAAGCAGCGCATTAGCAGAAATTAACAATTAAAAGAAAACTGTGTTGGACTACTATATTACTACTTCTCTCCTTACTGCTAAGGTTTGATGGATTTAGGAATCAAGGTATGTTCGCAGCTGGTCCGGATAGTTAAATACATATCGCGTGTTTTGATAAGTCAAAACACATTTGCAAGGAAAACTTAAACATATTTCGCTCCCTACCCCTCAAACTTTTTACGATATGGAAGAGGGGTTACAGCATTTACTGAGAGTGGTTTACAAGTCCTTCAAAAGCTCTTCCCAAACCTCCGCTACTACCATCGCTGCTTGCTGGATAGCTTAGCTCCATTCTAGCTCCATTAGGGAAAACTTCCATGATCGGTTAGCAAATCTGCCATGCTCAGGTGAGTACCTGTTTGGCGACAAGCTGAAGGACAGAGTCCCAGATCAAAAAGCAAAATGTAACAATGCATAGGCCAGGCGATGCGCGCAAGCCCTGGGATGTGCGTATGTCCTGGGGCTTGAAAAAGGGGGCAGGGCGTGGGCAGGGCCAAAGCCTTCAGGCACAGTGGCCATTTTCCGCTATGCCCAGGATCGCGGGCCGGCCATCGACCAGCGCGCGCAACCTACGCCTGCCCGGAGGCAGGGTCAACTTCTAAGTTAAAGGTAAGGGGGCGCACAAGTGTGCACCCCCTTGCACACGCTGACCCCGGATTTTATAACATGCGCGCGGCTGCGCACACATGTTATAAAATCGGGCATAGGTTTGTGCGCGCTTGGTTGCGCGCACAAATCTATGCCCGCGTGTAGCTTTAAATATCTGCCCCTATGTTTGGAGAGGAGTCAACAAGGCCTATGAAGAGAAGCACACCATCCCTACTGTGGAGCTACAGCGACACAGGGAATTTAAATCAAAATTGATGGCAGGATGAGTGCAGCATCTTACCAGAAAATACTGGAGGAGAATTTGCATTCATCAGCCAGGAAGCTGTGCATGGGGTGCACTTGGAGTATCCAACATGACAATGACTGGAAACATAAGGCCAAGTCAACCCTTCAGTGGCTGCAGCAGAAGATAGTGAAGGCTCTGGAGTGGTCAACACAGTCTCCTGACCTGAATATCATTGAGCCACTCTGGAGAGAACTCAAAACATGCAGTTCATGCTAGACAACCGAAGAATTTACTGGATTTGGAGGCTTTTTGCCAAGAGGAATGGGCAGCTTTACCAAATGAGAAAATAAAGAATCTCATTCAAATCTATCACAAAAGATTGGAAGCAGTCATTGATGCAAAGAAGGAGGCAATACACAATATTAAGAACTAAGGGTATGCAATCTTTTGAACAGGACCATTTTATTATTTCCTTTATTGTTATGGTTCAATGATTGCGCTATTCTGTGAAGCATACTAGTTTAATTTGAAACACATTAAAAATAATAGACTTGTTTTGTCTGATTACTCATGTTTTCTTAAAATGCTACGCATCTTGCAAATTCTACCAGGGGTCTGCAAACTTATGAACACAACTGTATACATTATGCATCCAAAAAAGGGTAAGAAACCATCTGTAATAGACATTATAAAGAGTTCTCTGCCAGATTTGCCAACACAGAGGTTTTAGCCATTCTCAACCTTATGTCATCTCAGTTATCTGCCTCTAAAATAACAGTTTAAGTCTCTTATAAAGGCAATATTTACATCTTATTCTCTGGGGAAAATTATTTTATAAATACTAGATATAACAGCCTTTGGACCACCAGCTTTGGTGCATAATATTTCAAAATTCATTTGACTCCAAATAATGTTGAACTTGCAAAAAAGCAAGTAACTCTACATTCTGTAGATAATACTTATGCAAAACAGTGAACCACAGCAACCTATCTTTCCTGCATAAATGCCCCAAATTAGTAAGACCTTGCAATTCCCATCTTTTGAAGGTCCCCAATTCTCTTCCTGGTAGAAAGCCCTCATTTTATCTAACCAGAGTCATTGGGGGATATGTTTCCCCATGATACCAAAGCCTTAAAACTTCTATCCCAAATTTTATGTTATGCCCTGTAAATGGATTCTCAGGATATCTTAATTTGCATCTCCTTTGGGATCCACAGCTAGTGATAAAGGGGAAGTCTCACAAAGGAAATATTGCTCTATCCTAATCCATTGTTTGGCCCTGTTCCTCACCTGCAATTCCACAACTGCTCCAAGTTGCACCACTTTTATAATCTTTATCCATGTTAGGAAGCCCCAACCTTCCCATTCCTCCAGGCCAAGTCAACACTTTCCCCGCTTACCCTAGGAGGTCTTTTCCTCCAAATAAAACTTTTCCGGAACTCATTATTACTTTTGCATATTCATGTGCGTGCAAAGCTTTTCCCCAAACGTTTTGTGCACAATTTATAGCAGACAGAATTGTGTGCAAGTACTTTTGGCAAGATAACTTTGCGTATTTACCATCCAGTTTAGGAATGCTGTTACAAAATTATCCCCTTCAAGGGCAAGCTTGACTAGACACAGGTGGGAATTCCTAGCTAAGGGTTGCCTTCAACATAAAAGGGAAAAAAACAAGACTGCAAATGAGTGGCAAGAACTTGGTTTTGTTGGGTAAAAATCTTTTACCCAAGAGCTGAATCCAGTACTAGGAGACACAGTAAAGACTTTGAGAATAGACATGGAGAAAGCCTTACAGGCCACAGATGTAGGGTTTGGTTGCAGCAGCAAGCGCATGCTAACAGGAGCAACAGGAAGTGCCCAATCTGCTGAGTCAAATCCTGTTCAGCTGTTGCTGAGCTGCTGGTGCTAAATTTGGCATCACCTTTTGTGCAAGCATCATAGCCATTGTGGTGTGAAGTACACTAAGCCTCCAAATGAAGGTAAAGAAAGCAAGACTTATCTAAATAAGTGGCAACAAACACTAGAACAAGAGGGTGGGTTGTGTTTTTTTTTGGAGATTCACGTTTTACCAAAAGTGTGTTCTTTTAAATATAAAATCAGAAGCTTCAATAAGTAAATTGCTTTTTGGCAGCAATTTTCCTAGTAATTGGGGGGAAAATGCAATGTTTTATGCCAAGTTGCCTCTGTATCTCAGGCACTCCAAATTGCCTTTTATCAAACAATCTGTTTCTGCCATGAAAAGTTCTAAGTGTTAGAAATAATAAGAGTCCTGATGTCTTTTTTTTTTTTTTTTTTAAAGCAACTTCTTCCTACCTCATCTGCTGCTTTGATAATAGCATCAGCAATCACAGTCTCAAGACCATAATCCTTATTTACTTCAGCAGCTGCTCGCTTCAAGATGCCAAAAGCTCGGATAACTTGGAGCTGAAATGATGAACAGAATGTGTTTAGAAATATATAGTTCCCCCCCACCCCCACCCCCACCTCCACGCATACACACACACATCAAAATTAGGTCGAACAAATACATTTAACCATTTTCCTTCCTTAGATAAAGCAGGCAGCAGTTAACCAGCTACAATACTTGAAGGAATTCAACAGTACAGCATTAGCAAGTTATGCTTCGGATTCAGCCCCTACATCAGGGGTTCTCAACCCAGTCCTCCAGTGTATCCTCCTCAGTCTATCCATAATACGGCTTAATAAGATATACTGGAAGCCATGCTCAGATTGTCTCCCCTGTAGCCTCTTTTGTCAGCCTCTCCTTTCATAGATTTTCTCCCTTCCCCTACTCGACCTCTCTAGATCCCTATCTCTCTTCCTCCCATTTCTCTCCACCCCTTCCCAACAGCACATTTTCTCACTTCTCCCAGTGGCATCCCGTTCTTGATGCTCCAGAGAGCTACACCAGCTACTGGTGAAACTTGCATGACAGATGTTCTCACTCAAGAGGCACTGCCAGTGCTTATGTTTCAAAAGTGGTAGCTGTGAGTCATAGGATCTTAAACCAGGAGAGCCGGTAAGAGTTGAAATGGATTTCCACTGTTCTGAGGGAAGCGAGCAGCTGATATCAGGACAGTCACTGGACAAAACAGTAACCTGGGGCAAGGATTGCCTTTGGCACCCCACGTCTCTTTTGGGCTTGTGTACTCAGACTCTCACATTAACCCAAAAGGGCAGCATGGTGCCCTCCCTCATCTTGGCACTCTGACAGTTGTCCTTCTTGTCTCGTTCCATGTGAGAAGGACCCCAAAAGGGATTGAAAGAGGGATCAGATCACTGGAAAAAGGAGAGAGAAAGTCTTTAGACTGGAAGAACATGTGCAGTTCATCCTCTCCCAGGCAGTCCACTAGCAGGAAGACTACACACAGATGGTTCCAAAACAGGAAGAAGCTTGCTTCAAAAATACAGCTAGGCATATTTAATATTGCACTGAATAAAAGCTAGGTTTCTCTCGTTTACAATGTGATATGGAAAACTTGAACCCTTCTTGTGGTCCCTAAAGGCTTATTTGTCACTTATCAGCAGAAGCAAAGATTTTTCAAGGCTCAATAATATGCTTGACATTTATATACATCAAGGTGGCCCTTAGCCCCAATGTATGCAAATATGGCCAATGCATATTCATTATGTATAGCCTGACAACCAGACCAGCTAAGGTAGCCTCAAAACTAGGTGAAGAATAACTACCATATGGTGTAGGGCTTGCAACAGGCACAAAAGTATAAGAAAGAAGGCACATAGTTTCATTTACTGTGATTTATAATCCACCATACCCTAATTAGGCCCAAGGTGAAGCACAGAAAAAAAAAATACAAACAGCACAACAGTATGAATATATAAACAGATAATAATACAAAGAAAACAAAAGGAATTAATACAACAAATAAGGAAGTAAATACACCAAGCATCGCCAACTCCAGTCTTCAAAAGCTATAAACAGATAGGGTTTTCAGAATATCCACAATAAATATGCATGAGATGAATTTGCATCCAATGAAGGCAGTGCATGTTTGTGGCTGTTGATGACCAGAATTGGCCATCCTTGAAACAGACAAATGAAATTAAAATAATAATAAAATCACTCAGACATGCCTTCCGAAGAAGCACAGACCACTAGTGGAAATTTATACCCATACATGTTTGTTTTCCTGTTTTCCCCAAGGTATTCTATATTAAATACAAAGGAAAAGCAGACTGCACATCTCAGGATTTCTTGGGCTCCAAACCATATGGAAGGCTTGGGCAGAAGAGCCCCAAACATTCCAAGAGAATACCTAGGCTATCTAAAGCTACTCTGCATTGAAGAAAAGGGGAAAACATGCCTCGTTGGCATAGTGACTTCACTAGCAATGTCTACACATTTGTTTGACCTGTACATCATTATTATGTAGAAAGAAGAGTTGCTTACCTGTAGCAGGTGTTCTCCTAGGACAGCAGGATGTTAGTCCTCACATATGGGTGACATCACTGGATAGAGCCCAGCGCGGAACTTTGATCTCAAAGAATTCTAGAGCTTTCAGCATGCCCTACTGAGCATGTGCAGCTGTAGTTATCACCCTGCCCCCTAGGCAGAGTCCCTCAGTCCATGATATTGCTAATACATGGAGAAACCAACTCCCAGGGGAGGTGGGTGTCTTAGGAGAACACCTGTTACAGGTTCACAAGGGTGAATACCAAGCTACAGGCTGTACGAGCAGGACAGAACAGTAAACCGCACAGTGCTGGAGCACTACTTCCCTCATTTGCCTGAGAGGCAGCCGACCCACCAGGGGTGCAGGCTGTAGAAGAGTTGAGTTTTACAAAGAAAACCAAGAAGAGACTGAAAAACACTCATGCGCAGCAGGGATGCCTGAGGCAGGAAAGTGATGCGAGTGCAAGCAGAAGCAATTCAGCATCATAGAAAATAGTACCAGCAGGGTTCCTGAAAAGTAAACCCTGACAAAAACAGTGGATCTGCATCTTTCTGGATACAGGAAGGACCTAGAGATGTAAACAACAGAGACTCTTGGATGAAAACCACAGTTTCCTTCGGTGTGAAAAAACAACTGAAAAACAAATTGGGACCAGAGAGCCCTCCAGAAAGAAACTGACGTCCACTGACATCCAAAGGATCGAATGTATCTGGAGAGGAGTGCCCAGGTTCGGATGGTAGGCCGAATGGGCAGAAGAAACCCAAGAAACACTTGGAAGAAAGAGCAGTAAACCACATCAGGGCCTGGGACAGACACTGCATGCCAAAGCATCAGACCTAGCTGACCGGGCAGGACAGCGTCAAGGGTTTCAGAGGATGAGAGACAATCCCCGAAACAGACCTGACCTGTCGTCCAAAGCACCTGGCAGGGAGATGAAATAGGTGCTCTTGAGTGAGCTTCAGGCTGTCAAAACCGGTTCATCCATCCTGTCACAGGATAGTAAGGGGAGCAGGAAGGCCCTTGGGCAACCTAGAGAATAAGACAAACTAAGGCAGTAATGGCCAGAGAATATAAAAAATAAGTGGAAAAACATGGTGTATCCTTCCCTGCAGGTATACAGAAATATACCACGGGCGCCTTAGCTTTAGCTCCCTCCCCTCAACAATCCAGTCAGATGTCGGTAGGAGCAAAGATCACAAGGAGGCAAACCAGTGGACTGCCGGGGCAAGCACAAGTCACCCGGTTGTCTATCAACCCCAAGCGAACAACTCACTGCCCAAACCAGCAGGGAGTAACCCACTGAGACGGAGCCCTCAGTCTTCTTGACACAGTGGAAACTGAGACCGATTGCTCCAGGGGAGAAATCCCAGAGGCCCCACTGAGACGGGAAGCTGGGGAGCCACACATGCAAACCCCAATAGAACAGGATTTCATTACCAGCCTGGAAACCCAAAGGACATCAGGGCAGGCCCAGGGCGACCTCGGAACAGAGTACCAAGCACCCGGCTGAGGTATCACTACCCCAGCATGAGTGCATACACTTTACCTCCTAAGGGAAGTAATGGATAATGTTGCATGACCCTGGTCTCCTCTGTTTGCAGGTGATCCTGAAAAAGGGGGAGGAACAGGTTACATGCTACCGCGAGCAAAGGGCAGTGCCCCTGTTACAGGGTACTCGGCCCCCAACTCCCTCAGCCATGGACATGGCAAAAAGGGTGAAGGGCAAGGTCGCCCAGCTGATGGACTGAAACTCTCCTCACAGAGGAGGGTCCAGCAAGCAAGAATGACTATAGTGATCCTTAAGGAAAACACCCACAGAATCCAGCAGATACCAAAGTGACTCCTGAACAGGGGAACCTGGAGGGTCACCGAACAGGCTCCCTCGTGGATAAAACTGCTGCGTTTTAGAGCCCCCAAGGGAGAGTGCTATTCTCGAGTGGTTTTTGGGGCTGGCGCAAGTCAGAGCAGAGCCATCCC
This sequence comes from Rhinatrema bivittatum, assembly GCF_901001135.1. Classification (NCBI taxonomy): domain Eukaryota; kingdom Metazoa; phylum Chordata; class Amphibia; order Gymnophiona; family Rhinatrematidae; genus Rhinatrema; species Rhinatrema bivittatum. The sequence continues at coordinate 182,419,231 of NC_042617.1, read as the reverse complement.
TTGTCCAGGAGTGGAAAATGAGGGACACCCCTCGAAGGGATGCACAATCTGGCGTCCAGAGGGGAACTCAGTTGAATCTCTCCTTCCAGAGGGGAGAGAGAAAACAATGGGACCAGGGCCTCCCGATCCCGAAAGGCCTAGCCACTCCCCAAAGGAGAGTTGAGGCACAATCACTGATCGCAGAAGTACTGAAGTGATTAACCAACCTTAGGCAGCCAGCTATGGATAGGGAGGGTCGCCACTACAACCCCCAGAGCAGCCCCAGCTGAAGACAGTCCAATGACCGCTGCTGCCGCTCCCTGGCCCTGGCTTCCAAGGAGACACACTGATTCAGAGGATCTGCACCCCGGATCAGAGGGGGAAAAAAAAAAGTTCTAGGGACAGAGCCCCAGGGACTATTCCACAAGAAAGGGGAGTCTGACATGGTAGAGGTCAAAAGACACATCCCTCTGCTGAAAAAGGGGAGGATTCCCAAGCCACTCTCTTGATGTCCACTCTCCTCAGGATCCAACCAGGAATGCAGTCCAAGGAAAGTCCTGTGGCTGCAGAACACAACCTGTTGTGACCGCCCGGAGGGCAAACTTCCCCCCACACACAGGCCCAGGCGGCAGAGGGCAACTGGAAGCCCTCTGCTGAGAAGTCACACTGGGCGGCACTCATGCAGCGTTAACCCATCCATGGATGGCGGCACTCCTATGATCCTAAACGCTGTGCTTGCGGGAGAAATCCCATACCCCAGCGAGCACCGAGAACCACGTGCTAGAGTTGATGGCTACATGCCGCCTCACGTCCAAAGAGAGTGCAATGTCGTCTCCCCATCCAGTGCTCCTCAGCACTATGCGTTGCAGACTGACGCGGAGGCTGAGACCAGGCCAAAGGATGGCAGAACTCTATTATGGCTGAGAACTGCACAGGCAGGGAGAATGCCGCCTATCAGCATCCGAAGCTCTTGGAACAAATGCCTTAATTTTCCAACCGCGAAAGCTGCGCATCAACATCACAGTAACTCCAGCGGAGTAGAGAGAACAGTGTGATGACGGCATCCCCAGCAACACTGGTGCTCTGGGCAAGGCATGGTGGAGAGCGGCAGTCTAAGTCGTCGCTCCCTCCAGTACCTGATAATGCTTCACGAGGCGGGCCCTTGAAACTGCATCAGAACCGGCTCACCTGCAAGTCCCAGGGAACAGCAGCAGCAAAGTCCCTGGCAATCGAAGGCACTTCTCGAGTACTGCGGACATGTCCCATGATCTCTGACTGCAGCCACTAGTGCCCAGAGTGGTGACAGTGCCCGTAGGACCCACAGCGCTTTGCTGCTCACCAATGCAAAGCCACCACAGAGCAACCAACGACTCTGCACTCAGGCCCTGACTGTGCTAAACTGTACTACAATCAATTCTACAGTATGTAGCACCATCCCGGTACCACGGCTGTCAGTGGACATCGATCACCTGAGGGCCCTGATGGGGACCTGATGCCCAAAGGCATCAACCAAGGAAGCCATGGGTATCTGCAGGGAGAGGCCCCGCATCCTACCCACAGGTCACTGATGCCAAAAATAACCGATGACCGCCAGTGCCAATCGGCAGTTCCCCTCAGCTCACTTACTCGTCTGAGGGTGTTGATGTTGCGAGCTCGGCCTCGCAAGCATTACGGCTGATGAGAGCCTCGTTTGCGTCCATTAACATTGCTGGTATGTGCATCCCGGCGCGACCTCCAATGCTGGGATAGTCGGTTGAAGGGACAACCTTGAGCTTCTCAGTGCTCTGTAGTGGACACCACCCAGGAGCCTTGAAGGCATCGGACTACTCCATATGGATGCACCAGGACACCAGGGTGCCTAGAGTAGATGGTTGCCCCTGCGCTCAATCCGTAAGAGGCCAAAAAAAACCCTTGCCATGCGAGGGCTGCAGGGTCTCATGGGGGTTTCAAAAAGGCCCGGTGGTCAATGGCCTCAGGACAATACGGGCGCTCAATGGCAACCCCGGTGCCTAGTTGGTGGAGCTCGACATAGTGAAGGCAATAATGAGAGGGATCGGTTGTCTGAAGGCCTCTACAGTGGCCCCACACCTTGAGGGCCTCAAGGGCATCAATAGTATTGGGGCAGCACCGCAACGTAAAGGCACTGGGGTCATGCTGGCACCTCGACGACCCAGAGGGGGCTGCGGCATCAAGAGTACGCATCTCGAACTGCTGCAGCATCGATGATATCCACCTCGACAGCATTGAGGGCCTGCCACTGCTTCAACCTAGACACTCCCGAGGGTGATCATTCATGTACCTTGATGGATCGAGGGCCCCATGGGCATCAAGGTCCCAGTAGCATCGATGTTACCGTGGCATTGAGTGCGCTGCATTGCGGGCACCGTGGCCTCGAGGGTGTCTACCTGTGCCATACACCACCCCATCGATGCCCAAGCCAGTGCAGTGAGACTCCAGTTCCACTGATACTGACGGCAGAGAAAGCTACCACTGCATCGTGGGCAGTCACGAACCTCTATGGCAACAAGAGTGACCCTGGACCTCGATGGCATCAAGAGTGAGCATGGTGCCCAAGGGTGGGCCCAGTTCCTGATATCGATGCATTGGACGAACAGTAAAGCTGGTCACAGCTGTGCACAGGCAACCATTCATGGGCAAGGCCCCGAGGTGTGGCAGCAAGCTGCTAGCCCATTCTCCACTCACCCTCTCTCCCAGGGTGATTGCATTGCCAAGGCTAGCAAGCAGGTAGGGAGGCAACATCATTTAGGATTCTTGCCCGTGGAGACTAGTTCCTTAAGATTTGGGGAGGATGAGCTCTTCCCCCCACAGGAATGGCAGGGTCCTCGATCCTTCCACCATCCGAATCCATTGATGCCTATCGATCAGTGAACTGCCATGGAACTCCAGCCCGGGTAGAACTCAGGCAAGTCCCCAAGCTCAAGGGCCTACATGGAGCACTGAAGGACTGCATAAGTCAGTCCTGTCAGCACCAGAGAAAAAAAAAACAGAGCATGGAGAGGACACAGGTACAAAAACTGTAGGAGCGATTTTTTTTTTTTTTTTTAAAGTAACAGACTCCGCCAGGCTGCACAGGGGAAAACCCACCACATGGCCAGCAGAAGTTGGAAAGAAAAACTAAATTACCTGAAGAGAAAAGGAAAAAAAACAGCTGCAGCTGTAGAAAAAAAAAAGTCACTTACAAAAACTGTGAGAAGAGAGCAAAGCTGAATAAGAAAAAAAAAAAAGGAGCACGAGCTCAAAATCTGTGAGATGACAGCTCCGCAGAAACCCCCCCCCCCCCCCCAAAAAAAAACAGACTGAGGGACTCTTCCTAGAGGACAGGGTGATGACTTCAGCTGCACATGCTCAGTAGGGCATGCTGAAAGCTCTAGATTCTTTGAAATCAAAGTTCCATGCTGGGCTCCATCTGATGATGTCACCCATAGGTGAGGACTACCATCCTGCTTATCCTAGCAGAAATGTACTTTCAAGACAGACAAACAATTTATGGGAAAGGGAAGGGAGCGAAGGCAAGTAAAATTTCAAAGTTTAAAGCAGCAATTAACTAAGCAGTCAAACAAATTAAATCCATGTAAACACACATGCAAGACAATGAAAAATGAGGATGGCACTGGTTTGCTACCCCTAGGGAGAGGAAGAGCGATAAGGGTGAACACCTGATTATCCAGAAATGATGGGATCCAATGATACTTTTCTCCCCCTCTCCCCTCAACTTGGTGAAAAGAAAAAAAAAAAAAAAAAAAAGAGGATGCTGAGAGATAATATCCCCACCATACACACACACCCCCTCCTGAACACCACATACATACCCTAAAATATCCCAAAGGTACTCACCGGCATCCTCTCTGTTTCACCTCCAATCTTAAAGTTCAATGTAGACCGAACAGTCTGGGCACCATAGTACTTGTCATTTGGCACCCTGAGTTCCCCAAGGGTATCATATTCGATTCTGAAAAGGTTGGAGGTGGCCTGGAGACAATAAGTTTGGGCCAGGAGTTAGTGCTTTCTATGAGGAACCAGTCACAGCTGTCATTATTGCAATAAGGCTTCTCTCCATGTTGCAGAACTGCATGCATTCTTTGAACTACAGACTGTTGCACAAATTTCAACAGTGTACTGTGTATATGCATGCTACATGCAAACCCATCAGTTCTCCCAAGTTGAAATATACCACAGTAAAGGCATGTGAGGTGAAAATATGAGCAAATGAAAATATGTAGATTTGGATTTTAATTACTTGTCTTTTCAAATCTGAGCTCAAAGTGTGTTACAATATGTAATATCCTCTTTAGGTCCACTTTTCAGGATTTTCCTAGGTTTTCAATTATTTTTTTTCCCACGTGTGCCACTACTGACCCACTTATAGTCCTATACAACTGCAGGGAACAAATAGCTCATTTGAGGGGCCTTTGCCACAGAAATAGACAAGTCATTCTTAGATTTGTTGTCACTCGTTTTTCTTCACATTCTTTTAGCATTCTGGAACTACAGGAATGCTGTTTTGAATGTTGATTAGGAGGAGAGTCCTTCTGGTACAGAGGCAGAGAAGATACTAGAATGGAGAAGCCATGAGGACACAAACCAATCAGGAACCATTAAGATGTTGACCAATTATGAACATTTCTGTCTGACCAACAAGAACGAAGCTGAACCATTGATATGAAAGAGGCAGCAAAGACCTCACAGATGCCATCTCAAAGTTACAATGTCTCAAGTACCTTTTGTCACACCAACAATTTCTACTTTTGGTAAACTGAAATTCATACCGGCAGATGCAATATTGGTCTCGTTAAAGGGACGCTCAACGCTACATGGAAATGAGCTGCTGTGGTAAAAAGGAGGCGCTAGGGTAAACTGCCCACCTCAGTGCCTCCTCGGAAGTGGGCATACAGGAGAGGTGGCTTTCAGCCACTTAGGAAAAACGGACACTCAATTTTAGAGCATCTGTTTTCCTAACCTGACCACCGGCACACTTTTTCTTTTTTTGGGGGGGGGGGGGGCCATTTCTAGTTTTCTTTTTGTTTTATTTTCCTCTGAAATACCGCCCCAATATTAAGTCAGAGGAAGTACAAAAAAAGCAGTATTTTCTGCATTTCTGTACACATTTTGGGTTCCTCAAGACTTAACACAAGCTCCAGAATTGGTGTTAATTTTTTTTAGAGTAAAAATGTGCGCCAAAGGCGTTTTGTTTTTTTTTTACATGGAGAGGGACATCGACAATAGCCTCATCAGCTTGCATTGGCACGTGATGAGCGCTATTACCTACACGCACGATAGGAGGCGTGTTTTAGATGCGCTAGCCCCTGTTTTGCATCGGGAGATATGGACACATGTCCAAAACCGCATCCAATCGCGGGTTAACAGTGAACTGCAGTCAGCATACAATATAGCAGCGGCACAATAGTTGTTAAATAATGTAAGATGTGACAAAAGCACATATACACACAAAAGAAAAATCACCACCAAAAATTAAGGCATGAAAAGAAATCAGAAGCATTGAAACAAACAATATGCCAAGGCCTATTCTTCTGTGATGTTGCAATTACTAGGGTTTTCCATCGATAAGCGGGGCTGACTTAGTCATGAACTGTGCTAGTGCGCGCCATGATGGGATTGAACGGAACTGTCTTCTCCAAGCTAATAGAGCTTTCAGCTCTACTGATCATGCACAGAAGTTCCTGCACAGGGTTCAGTGTAGCTCCTCAGTTTCTTTATGTCCATGATCTGCACGGACAGTGTGTTTTTTTTTCCTCTCATTTTTCCCGGTGTTACCATTTTCCCCTCACTTAGCAAGCCCCAAAACAGCACATTTCAGTGCTACTCTCCCACTCCAGAGAATAAGGGGAAAAAAAAAAAAAAAAAAGAGTGAAAAGATGGCAAAAATAGCTGCTAGTGGCTTTAAGGCCTGTTCCTTAGGCCAAAGCAGGTCGCTGATGGATGGACATGATCACTGCTACCTTTGCCTGGGCCCAGAGCATGATCAGGCAAACTGCCCACCTGCAGACAGATGTCCTGCGGGCACAGTATTAAAGATTGAATTGCTTCAACTCCAACTCCGGCACCACTCTTCATAGACATCAGGAAGTGGGAAAAGTGAGTCTTACGATGTCAGCGTACTCTGAGCCAAGAGCGGGAACGACACAGCCACACTACCTCAACTTATCAAGGTGCATTGGTGGAAATGGTAAGTTGAAACACAGGGAAGTCTTGACACACTAGACATGTTTGTTGTCTGTGCCCGCAAAGAAGGCCAAATCTTTGACTCCGCATTGATCCAAGGATCCCAACACACTCAGCATAGAGCTACCCGATACACTTGACGTCGAAGCAACCAGATAAAAATCGATAAATGACATGTTGAAAGCAACAGGAGCCAGCGCACCCTGAAGCAAAGTCACGTGCCTCGAAGTTGTCCATCCGCCACCTTAAGTCAACGCAGAAGCACTTGAAGCACCCATCCAATAAGCATACAGCGCATCTCAAGCCAGCTGCAAAAATCATCTGCTCTACCCACACCAGAAGTGGCACACCAGTCTCCAGCACTACAGTGAACTGACCTCTCAGCTACATCTCTCTGAACCTCCACTGTTGATATCAACCAGCTCGGACAATGAAATGGATCTTTTCCCTTCATTGCCATTCTCTACAACGTTGAAAGGATAATGACAAGGGGACCCAGGTGAAGAAGCTGCCAGGGAAATTCTCTGGGCCACTTTGCCCACAAAGAGGTACACAACTCCATCAGTTCCACAGGGTAACTTGTCACTACATCTGCCACCACCTATTAACAGAGCCTTCCCAATGCTGCGACTTTTATCTCAAGGCCTCCATCTTCAGGCTCTGGATCCTTTGATCTAGCTTCCCATTGCCTACATTCCTTCCTCATGAAGGAAATTCCATACTTGCATTAGGAGAGGATGCCCTTCTGTTGACCCCAGGACAACATTCTCAGCAGGCAATGGATCAAATTAAGGACATAGTTTGTATCTTCTTTTCCTCGCTGTTTCCATTATTGGAACTGCCAATCTTCTCCTCCAGCCTACCCAAACATACCAGCTTCTTTGGAAAATGTCAGACAAGGAGTGCTTTGGACTCCCTCCCCCTACTCAGATTCTCGCTCCTCAGCATCCAGGGGGGACAGAAACCAACTTCACCTCTTCTGTCTCTGCAAAGCCCGCAGAAGTCACCTTTACCCACTTGGTCAGCACAGGTTTAGCTTAGGGGGTGGTTGCCAAACAGCTCGACAGTCATTCCTTTGGACTTAGCCCCAGAGTCGCCTGACCACGCTTCTTCACTGGAGGACCAAACATACTCCTGTTTTGTGGAGAATTTAGGAGCTGCACTAAAAATGGAGGTTGGGAAAGATCTAGACCAGAATTCTTGGGTATCCTTAAGAGCTTGGATAACCTACTGTACTGCCCACACACAAGGTGCTGGACATTGTGCTGCTGAAGATGTGGGAGATGCCATTTTCAGGTCCAACTGCAAATCCAGTTTCCGGGCTAAAGATCCACATGAGGAAAGCCCCCGGATATGGGGGTCGTCTAAACTACCCCATAAATCAACTATGAAGACAGCGAAAAAGGCCCGTCTCCACTCGAACATGCCACCAGGAAGGATAACAGACTGTTGGATGAATTTAGTAAAAGTGTTTTTCAGGGATCCATGCTCATGGCCCAGATAACCCAACATCAATTCTACATATATTTATGAGTGCATCCAGAGTCTGAAACCATTCATTCAGGTACAGACAAGAGCGCCAGTCACTCCCATGCCTTTTGCATGACCTGGAAGAAGCTGTACGTCACTTGCTACATGCTGTATATGAGACTTTCGACACTATTACTCACACATTAGTGGCTTCCATAAGTGCTAACTGCATAGCCCGGCTACAGGCTGATCTTCCTTTCTTCGGGGACAACCTCCTCAGAGAGAAACTCAGAGAAACAGAGTTAAATTAAAGAGCAAATGTAGTTATGCAGTTCCTCTCAGCCTCGAGGGATGCTCCAACTAACCCCAGGCAGCCATATTTTGCATACAGAAGGCCTTACTACCCCAGGACGTCATACAGACTATCAGCAATACCGACTTCCCCTGCTGCTACAAGCCAGACAAAATTCTCAGGGACCTAACTCCTGTCCCTCACCCAGAAAACGCCAACAAAAGCAGCAACAACAGCCTGCCAAATCAGCGCCCAATTTTGACCCCCTTGCTCTTGGCTCCGATCTACTACTTCTTTGTGGCCTGGCAAGTGATCATGAGTGACCAATGGGTGTTGAGCATAGTGGAGCACAGATATTGCCTATGTTTTATCATGCAACCACTAGCTCCACACCTCGCCATCCCTCCAGCCAACCTATTCCAGTCAACTCTCTTGATCTTCACAATGTCTTCCTGCAATTTATCACAATCTGCTTGTGATTTAAAACATCTCTGAACAATTTTGTATCATCTGCAAATTTGATTACATCACTCTTATTTCTTTCCAGATCATTTATAAATATATTGAAAAGTAAAGGTCCCAATACAGATCCCTGACGCACTCCACTGCCCTCTCCCTTCCACTGAGAAAATTGTCCATTTAATCCTAACTCTCTGTTTCCTGTCTTTTAGCCAGTTTGCAGAGATTCAATGAACTTCGATTTCTTTCCTGGATATTCAGATCACCATGACAGATGAAGGTTTTATTACCTTCATTTTCCAGAAATTGGTTTGCTCAAATACATACCTGCATTTTGAAAGTGCTCATCCATGGAGTTTTAAAGTCTAACCTTCCTGTGAGTCAATTTATCAGTCTAAGGGCCTCATTTTCCAAGCCGCTCGCACATTATAAGGGAGCTTTCGCACGCGAAAAGTCCCTTATCACGTGCGATATCAGGATGGGGGAGGAGTCGGCCCCGGAAGAGGAGGAGTCGGGGCATCACCGGGGCCGACTCTGCGCCGACGCTGCGGACAGCGAAAAGGTAGGTGCCTTTTCGCTGCCTATTTCACTCCCAATAGCTACACCTCCTATGGTGGGCGCTATTGGGTGCGAAACCGGCAGCGATCGCACTGCAACGGTGCGATCGCTGCCGGCTAGCGCAGGCCCGCCCCCTGTTTCGGCCCCCCGCCCCTCATCTTCTAAAGTATCGCAGGCCTGCGATACTTTAGAAAACGAGGCCCTAAGTCGTCTCTGCACCACCCTTGCTGATTTTGAAATGCAAGCAAAAAATCTCCCTGAACGTTTCTTACAGCGAGGATATCCTCACTCTTGCATTCAAAAAGCCTACCTAGGAGCAAAATTTGCCCATCAGGAGTGGCTTTTCCATCTGCGTTCTGTTGAAGATTCTCTGGCTTACTCATGCATTCTTCCATTTTCATCGGAAACTTACTTGATCCGTCAATCCATTTTCAACAATTGGCATGTGTTGCAAATGCAAGAGGTGTTCCAGTCTCCTCCACGAATTACCTTTTCCCAAGCGTCCAATTTAAAGAAATTGTTGGTCCACTCCGATTTCTCTAACACTTCAATTGAGGACAGTGACATAAGGGGGTCTCATCAACCCTGTAATAACTGTTCCGTATGTGCAGTTTCGATGTCAATAAATGACAAAATTGTTCTGAACACAGGTTATACAATCTTTCTGAAATATAACATTTTGTCTGTCTACGATGGTCATTTACTTGATTCGTTGCCCTTGTGATCTATTATATATTAGAAAGACCAAATGCCTGTTGATAATCGAACATCGATCCAATATTAAGAACTCCCGAGTTGATGAACTGCTGGTAGCACATTGCATTTCCTGTGAACACTGGTTTGAGGACCTATCCTTCGGTGCGATTGACCACATACCTGAACACTGGTGTGGTGGTGATCGCGAGCTACAGCTTTTAAAATCTGAACAACGTTGGATCTACAGACTTGGCACTGTCAGTCCTAAGAGTCTCAACACAGATCTTGACTTACATGTTTTTTTAGGATGAAGAATTTCTAGTAATACTGTGTTTTCCTATTGATTTTGATTATACCAGCTGATACATAATTTGCATTTTAATGACATCATACCTTTGGGCATCTAATGAGACGTTCACGTCAGCCTTGTTTCCTGATGAAGAAAACAGTAGAGACGCTGTGTCCATTTTGAAACGGTAGCCTCCGGTGTTTAAGATAAGTGATTTTTCCTTTTTTCTGTCTACAACATTTTATTAAATGCACTTTTGTCTGATGTTTTTAGGCAAGGACTCATTATAGCAATTTCAAATGCCCCTGAGGAAGCGTGTATTGCGAAACACCGGCCGTGTAGGGCTGCGGTTATCATCTTACAAAGAGACTGCTGGCTATACTTCTCTTATGGATTAGAGTTGATTTTTATGAACAGACTAAAAAATATACGATAAAAAATATTTTTGAGATAATAAAAGTTTTTCCTTTTGAAAGTGATGGTGAATGATTAGACGACCGGTTGGGTTCCTTTTTAGAAATCACGTCAGGCTTGCTGAACCGTCACTTAGGCTATTTTCTTTTTGTTTCCCTCATTGTTTCCAGTAATTGAAATCTCCCATTATTAACGCACTACCAATTTGGTTAGCTTCCCTAAATTCTCTTAGCATTTCACTGTCCGTCTCACCATCTTGACCAGGTGTATGGTAGTATACTCCTAGCACTATAGTCTTCCCCGACACACAAGGGATTTCTACCCATAAAGATTCAATTGTGCATTTAGTCTCATGCAGGATGTTTATCCTGTTGGACTCTATGCCATCCTGGACATAAAGCGCCACACTGCCTCAAGGGTGCTCCTCTCTGTCATTGCAATATAATTTGCACCCCGATGTAGCACTGTCTCATTGGTTGTCTTCCTTCCATCATGTCTGAGATGCCAATTAAGTATGTCATCATTCACTGCTATAAATTCTAATTCTTCCATCTTACTTCTTAGACTTCTGGCATTAGCAAACAAACATTTCAAAGTTTGTATTTTCATTCTGCTTTTTAATTGATAGGGATAGCTCAGGTGAGATTTTAGTTACAGGCACTTGGACTACTTTTCTTATTATTGGAACCTCACTGTCAGGATGCCCTAATTCTAATGCATCATTAGTATCCTTCTTGCAGTACGTCCTCATCCCCAAGACAATGGGGGTCTGTGATCCATATTGGATCTCCACAATCTCAATCAACATATCGCTGGAAAAATTCTGGATGCTCTCCCTGGGGACCATCCTCCCTTTCCTTCAGCCAACGACAGGATGTATTCAATGGACCTGAAAGATGCTTTCGCTCACATTCCTATCCACCCATCTTACTGGTGCTTCCTCTGCTTCAAAATGGCCGATCACTACTACCAATACAAAGTGCTACCATTTGGCCTCTCCTCAGCCATGAGTCTTCACAAAGTGTTTGGCAGTGGTTGTAACACACTTCAGGACATCAGGGGATCCAGGAATTTCCATACTTGGATGACTGGCTAATAGTGGCTCCATCACAGGACATCCTGCACAACCACACCATTATTGGCCTCCTTCAGTCTCTAGGATTCCTAGTCAACTTCAAGAAGTTGGTGCTGGTCCCCAAGCAGAGAGACTACAATTCATAGGGGCTCTCATAGATACAACTCTAATGAGAACATTCCTGGTTCCCCCAGAGAGGATAGCGAACCTTCAGAGGGTGGCAGCCTCGCTGCTCCACTTCTTGCATGACGGTTCACCGCGTTCTCACATTACTGGGACATTTAGCGGTGGTAATTTACGTGGTGCCGTTCACATGACTGCACACGAGTCAGCTCCAATAGGGACTCTGGACACAATGAAAATCAATGTCTTCAACTTATCCATGCCAGAATTACGGTGACCAGCAAGATGGCACAGGAAATTCACTGGTGGCTCTATTTGCACAGTTACGAGACTGGTGTTCCACTACACCCAATCCCTCATCAGACACTCCTGAGCATATACACCTTGACTACTGGTTGGGGAACTCACATAGGACCCTTAAAAACACAAGGTCTTTGGTCAGGACCAAAAAGAGTAGCTGCAGATCAACTTGCCACACCCTTCATGCCTTCAGCCATTTTCTCTGCAAGATGAGCATAATATTTCAGACAGACACACAATCAGGTAGCAATGTTCTATGTGAACAAGGCAGCACAGGATCTTGAAGCCTTTGCTAGCAGATATAAATAATATGAATAATTTTAGACCCATATCCACCTTACCAATTTTTTTTTTTTTTTTTACTAAGCTCATTGAAAAAAACAGTATTAAACAATTTCAGAATATATTGAAAACATTCTTTATCCAAATCAATAAGGCTTCAGTCAAAACCGTAACCCAATCTTTATTGCTCTTTATCCGATACAGTACTTTTACAGAATTTGATTCAGGTCAGTCTTATTTGCTAATATTACTTGATTTAACCACAGCATTTGATACTGTAGATCACACTAACTTGAAGCAAAACTGATATAAATTGAAGTAACCGGCAAAGTCTTACAATGGTTTACATCCTTAACGAATCACTGATACACTATCTGACATAATGAAGATGTCTACAACAGTCCCTCAGAGTTTATCTTTGTCAGCTGCCTTGTTTAACATATACCTCCTAACCTTATGTAGATTGTTATCTGGATTAGGCCTTAGTTTCTACATGTACGCTGATATAAATTTATCATTCCTGTAGACAACTGCATCGATCGTGCCCTCAAGACAATAAGCATTTATCTATCTGCTAATTAGAATTATCATACCTTAAATTAGTATTAAACATTAAAAGAAATTATCTGGTTAAATAGAAAAATGTCTGTAAACACTCCTTTACATGCTACAGTAGGAACACATATGATAGAGTTTGCTGAACATACTTGGGATTTGGGTGTCATAATTGAGAAAATCTGACTGAGAAAATAATATGACGATCAAATCTGGGTGCAATAAACTGCTTGTTGAAGTGAATAAAATCATGGCTAGATATGAATGATTTCTGTATAGTTTTATAGAACATCATATTTTCTGGTTTTGATTACTGTAATGCCCTATCAGGATTACCAGCTACAAGTTTAAGACCTTTACAACTCCTACAGAACACTGCTGCACAAGTGATGACGGGGGGGGGGGGGGGGGGGGGGAGAGAAATATGACCACGTCACTCTAGTTTTCAAATTGTTACATTGGCTTTCAATAAAATATCACATGCAATATAAAGTTCTGACTACCTTTATTTTATTTATTTAAAAACTTTTATATACCGGTATTAGTATGCATACATCATACCGGTTTACAATGTAACTTAAAAGGCAGAAATTACAATGAACAGGGAGGGCGAACAAGGAGGAGTATACAAAGAGCAGGAGGTGGAGGAATTAAAGCAATAAATAAAACTGCAACGGACTAATTTACAGGAATATACAAAGCGTAGGCAAGATACTTGCGGAAGTCAGTGTACTTAATCAGGGTAGGCTTGTCGGAAGAGCCATGTTTTAAGTTTTTTTCTGAACTTGGCGTAACATGGCTCTAGCCTGAGAGTGGTAGGGAGGGCGTTCCATTGTTTAGGGCCTGCAATGGATAGTGCACGGTCCCTAGTAGAGGAGAGGTGGGCTTTTTTCAAAGGGGGAATGGAGAGGGTGCCTTTGTTGACAGTGCGAGTGGGTCGTTCAGTGCGTATAGGACGAAAGGGTTCATCAAACCAATTGGAATTGTGCGAGTGGATGGACTTGTGCACTATGGTTAGAATTTTGAAGAGAATTCGGGATGCGATGGGGAGCCAGTGGAGTTCTTTGAGTATAGGGGTAATGTGATCAGCTTTCCTTGAGTTGGTGATGACCCTGGCGATGGCATTCTGGAGCATTTGTAAGGGCTTGGTGGTGGAGGAGGGTAGGCCGAGGAAGAGGGCATTACAGTAGTCCAGCTTTGAGGAAAGGGTGGCTTGGAAGACGGTGCGGAAATCATGATAGTGGAGGAGGGGTCTGAGTTTCTTCAGGATGTGAAGCTTGAAGAAACCTTCTTTGAGGATGGAGTTGATCTGTTTTTTGAGATTAAGTTGTTGATCTATGATAACCCCAAGGTCTCTTACTGTGGGTTGGGGTGTTATGACGTTGAAAGCTGGATCGTTGGAGATCGGTGGTTTGGGAGGGAGGTGAGGAGAGATAAGGAGCAGCTCTGTTTTGGAGGAGTTTAGAGCGAGGTGGATGTTGGTGAGGAAGTCATTTATGTTGGCAAGACATGTGTTCCAGAAGGCAAGGGCATCTGAGAGAGAGTTGTGAATGGGAATGACGATTTGAACGTCATCTGCATAGAGGTAGAATTTGAGGCCGAGGTCTGTGAGGAGCTGACATAGAGGTGTGAGATAAATGTTGAAAAGGGTGGAGGAGAGGGAGGAGCCTTGTGGGACACCTTGAGACAAGGGGTAGAGTGTGGAGTTGGCGTTTCCTATCTTGACGGAGAACTTTCTGTTAGATAAATAGGATTTAAACCATAGTAGGGCTAGGCCTGAGATGCCTATTTCGGATAGCCAGTTGATGAGGAGGTTGTGGTTGATGGTATCAAAGGCAGCTGAGATGTCGAGTAGGGCGAGGAGGTAACAGTTGCCTCGGTCCATGCCTATGAGCAAGTGGTCCGTAAGGGAGAGCAGGAGGGTTTCTGTATTGAGGTATTTACGGAAGCCGTATTGGGCTGGATGCAGAATGTTGTTGCTTTCTAGATATTCTGTAAGTTGGATGTTTACAATCTTTTCCATAATTTTGGATAGGAAGGGCAGGTTAGAGATAGGGCGGAATTTAGCGGGGGTCTTTAGGGTCTAGTGTTGGTTTTTTTAGGAGGGGCTTGACAATAGCTTGTTCATACTATCATAAATAAAGACTCAGACAGGCTTGGAGCAGCATTACTTTTTCATACCCCACAAAGAAAGATCAGCCAACTAGGGCCTATTGAGCGTTCCATCGATTCAAAGTGCCCATCTAACTGAGGTGAGAGACAGAGCATTGTTAATTGCTGGACCAAAGTTTTGGAACACTTTACCAGAAGATATAAGAACACAAAAAGATTTTAATGCTTTTAAAAAAAGGATTAAAAACCTGGCTATTTAAAATGGCTTTTGAGATAGATTAGGTACATCAATTAAATGAGGAAAATGGACTGTAAGAGGGTCATATTTTATTGAAGGAAAAAAGAAAAAAAAAAAGACAATGTTCTTTGATTATGTTTTTTTACCACAATTTTTAATTTATGAATGCAAATGCTTGTGAACTGCCATGATTGTCCCACAGAATGACAGCAGAGAAATAAACAAAACAAAGCATAAACCTTTCAGATCTGTCAAGGGGTGGTGACACCCCAGGCCTCCCGGCAAGCAATGTACATTCCCATCATCAAAACTGAGGCAGACAGACTCAGCACGGTGTTCTGCCCCCATGAATGGTCAATAGACCAGGCCATAGACAACCTTTTATTCAAACACTGTGGAACACTGAACAGACCTATTCACTACCGAAACCAACAAGAAACTGGATCGCTTCTGCTCCGTCCTTTTCAGCCATTGGAGGGAAGCCCTGGACATCTTCTTTCTACCCTAGAGAGAGGGCGGGGTGCACGCTTTTCCTTCACTCCCACTCATCGCTCACACATCTAAAAACTCATCCAAGACAGAGCCAGGCTGATACTGAATGCCCCGGCTTGGCCCAGACAGCCATGGTTCATATATCTAGTTCACTTATCTGTCAAACCTTCTATCACACTTAGTGAGCTCTACCCTGTTAATTCAGGAGGGGGGAAACCTGTTACACCCCATGCTGCAGTCACTTCACCTCGCAGCATGGATGTTTCATGTTCAGTCCTTAGCCAACTCTTCCTGCCAGAGCTAATTCCTTCCGAAATTCCTGTTCTCGGAATGGAAACCTTCCACATGTCGTAATTACTCCTTCAAATGGAAATATTACATGCAATGCTGTACCACGTGCTGTGGACCTAATGTAAAACATTGATAAGACAGGCGAAGAGAGAATTTGAAATGAAGTTGGCCATAGAGGCAAAAACTCATAAAAAAAACTTTTTAAAATATATCCAAAGCAAGAAACCTATGAGGGAGTTGGTTGGGCCAGTAGATGACCGAGGGGTTAAAGGGGCTCTTAAGGAAGATAAGGCCATTGCAGAAAGACTAAATGAATTCTTTGCTTCCGTGTTTACTAATGAGGGTGTTGGGGAGATAACAGTTCTGGAGATGGTTTTCAGGGGTGATGAGTCAGACAAACGAAATCACTGTGAACCTGGAAGATGTAGTAGACCAGATTGACAAACTAAAGAATAGCAAATCACCTGGACCGGATGGTGTGCATCCTAGGGTACTGAAGGAACTCAAAAATGAAATTTCTGATCTATTAGTTACAATTTGTAAACTATCATTAAAATCATCCATTGTACCTGAAGACTGGAGGGTGGCCAATGTAACCCCAATATTTAAAAAAGGCTCCAGGGGCGAGCCGGGTAACTATAGACCAGTGAGCCTAACTTCAGTGCCGGGAAAAATAGTGGAAACTGTTCTCCAGATCAAAATCATAGAGCATATAGAAAGACATGATTTAATGGAACACAGTCAACACGGATTTACCCAAGGGAAGTCTTGCCTAACAAATCTGCTTCATTTTTTTGAAGGGGTTAATAAACATGTGGATAAAGGTGAACCGATAGATGTAGTGTATTTGGATTTTCAGAAGGCGTTTGACAAAGTCCCTCATGAGAGGCTTCTATGAAAACTAAAAACTCATGTGATAGGAGGTGATGTCCTTTCGTGGATTACAAACTGGTTAAATGACAGGAAACAGAGAGTAGGATTAAATAGTCAATTTTCTCAGTGGAAAAAGGGTAAACAGTGGAGCGCCTCAAGGATCTGTACTTGGACCGGTGCTTTTATATATATATATATATATATATATATATATATATATATATATATATATATAAAAGCACCGGTACTGCACCGGTACTGGACCAGTGCAGTCCAGTACCGGTGCTTTTATATATATATATATATATATATATATATATATATATATATATATATATATAAGCACCGGTCCAAGTACAGATCCTTGAGGCGCTCCACTGTTTACCCTTTTTCCACTGAGAAAATTGACTATTTAATCCTACTCTCTGTTTCCTGTCATTTAACCAGTTTGTAATCCACAAAAGGACATCACCTCCTATCACATGAGTTTTTAGTTTTCATAGAAGCCTCTCATGAGGGACTTTGTCAAACGCCTTCTGAAAATCCAAATACACTACATCTATCGGTTCACCTTTATCCACATGTTTATTAACCCCTTCAAAAAAATGAAGCAGATTTGTTAGGCAAGACTTCCCTTGGGTAAATCCGTGTTGACTGTGTTCCATTAAATCATGTCTTTCTATATGCTCTATGATTTTGATCTGGAGAACAGTTTCCACTATTTTTCCCGGCACTGAAGTTAGGCTCACTGGTCTATAGTTACCCGGATCGCCCCTGGAGCCTTTTTTAAATATTGGGGTTACATTGGCCACCCTCCAGTCTTCAGGTACAATGGATGATTTTAATGATAGTTTACAAATTGTAACTAATAGATCAGAAATTTCATTTTTGAGTTCCTTCAGTACCCTAGGATGCACACCATCCGGTCCAGGTGATTTGCTATTCTTTAGTTTGTCAATCTGGTCTACTACATCTTCCAGGTTCACAGTGATTTCGTTTGTCTGACTCATCACCCCTGAAAACCATCTCCAGAACTGTTATCTCCCCAACATCCTCATTAGTAAACACGGAAGCAAAGAATTCATTTAGTCTTTCTGCAATGGCCTTATCTTCCTTAAGAGCCCCTTTAACCCCTCGGTCATCTACTGGCCCAACCAACTCCCTCATAGGTTTCTTGCTTTGGATATATTTTTAAAAGTTTTTATTATGAGTTTTTGCCTCTATGGCCAACTTCATTTCAAATTCTCTCTTCGCCTGTCTTATCAATGTTTTACATTAGGTCCACAGCACGTGGTACAGCATTGCATGTAATATTTCCATTTGAAGGAGTAATTACGACATGTGGAAGGTTTCCATTCCGAGAACAGGAATTTCGGAAGGAATTAGCTCTGGCAGGAAGAGTTGGCTAAGGACTGAACATGAAACATCCATGCTGCGAGGTGAAGTGACTGCAGCATGGGGGACCTTGCAAGACTGGAAGATTGGGCATCCAAATGGCAGATGAAATTTAATGTGGACAAGTGCAAGGTGTTGCTTATAGGGAAAAATAACCCTTGCTGTAGTTACACAATGTTAGGTTCGATATTAGGAGCTACTACCCAGGAAAAAGGATCTAGGCATAATAGTGGATAATACTTTAAAATCGTCGGCTCAGTGTGCTGCGGCAGTCAAAAAAGCAAACAGAATGTTAGGAATTATTAGGAAGGGAATGGTTAATAAAACGGAAAATGTCATAATGCCTCTATATCGCTCCATGGTGAAACCACACCTTGAATACTGTGTTCAATTCTGGTCGCTGCATCTCAAAAAAGATAGTTGTGATGGAGAAGGTACAGAGAAGGGCAACCAAAATGATAAAGGGAATGGAACAGCTCCCCTATGAGGAAAGGCTGAAGGTTAGGGCTGTTCAGCTTGGAGAAGAGACGGCTGAGGGGGGATATGATAGAGGTCTTTAAGATCATGAGAGGTCTTGAACGAGTAGATGTGACTCGGTTATTTACATTTTTGAATAATAGAAGGACTAGGGGGCATTCCATGAAGTTAGCAACGCACAATAAAGCTCTGGAATTTGTTGCCAGAGGATGTGGTTAGTGCAGTTAGTGTAGCTGGGTTCAAAAAAGGTTTGGATAAGTTCTTGGAGAAGTCCATTAACGGCTATTAATCAAGTTTACTTAGGGAATAGCCACTGCTATTAATTGCATCAGTAACATGGGATCTTCTTAATGTTTGGATAATTGCCAGGTTCTTGTGGCCTGGTTTGGCCTCTGTTGGAAACAGGATGCTGGGCTTGATGGACCCTTGGTCTGACCCAGCATGGCAATTTCTTATGTTCTTACAATGCTACTCAATTACTTGCTCCATTTATATCAATCCAGTCTGGTGACTTCCTCTCATATGCAAAACAATGGACTCCCCCCCCATCTCTCTTCACCCTCTGGTATCAGAATTCATGAAGGGACTTTTACGACTTCACCCACTGGTCAAAAAGCCCCTGGTGCCTTGGGACATCAATTTGGTACTTACTGCTTTTATGAAACCCCTTTTAGTCGGCCTTTCTCAGACACATGACCTGGAAAGAACTCATCCTGATCGCGGTCACTTCTGCATGCCACATGAGTGAACGTCAGACGTTTCTTCACCTCCCACCCTACCTACAGTTCTTCCACGACAAAGTTGGGTTACAATTGCATCTTAAGTTTCTCCCAAAGGTGATTTCTGCTTTCCACTTAAATCAGTCTATTTCGCTTCCCACCTTCTACCCCAAGCCTCATGCATGAGGGCAAAAGGCTTCTGCACAAACTTGATTGTAAGCAAGTCTTAGTGCACTATAAACACATATACACAAAACATTGAATTTTTCATCTCCTACGACCCAAATAGTCTTTTTGGATACTATCTTCCCAAGCCTAACAAATTGGATCACTTGCTGCATTCAACACTTCTATATGGAAGCTGCCCTTGCTCTCCCATTGCCAGTTAGAGCTCACCAGATGCGTGCGACTGCCGAATCCATAGCACACCTGAAAGCAGTGCCCATTGAGGACATCTGCAAAGTTGTCACCTGGTCATCTGTGCATACCTTCACCTCTCACTACTGTTTGAATACCCTGGCTTCCCTGGACAGTATAGTGGGACACACCTGGAGTCCAGGTTTCAAAAAAAAAAAAAAAAAATTGAACTAGAGTTTAGTAGTACAAGTTAATGCAACCCTCAGCTATGGGACTCCCCACAGATCAAGGCTCATTCAGCCCTGCTTACTGACAGAAAAAAAGCAAGTTTGCTTACCATAAACAGTGTTTTGCATAGAGAGCAGGATGAATTAGCCATGAGATGCCTGCCCTCCTCCTTGAGAGAAGACTCTTGCTTCATCACGTTGCTTTGGAATGGATTGAGGAGCCATGCTGATAACTCCTGCATATGCCCAGTAGTGATGAAAGCTCCATTAGCTTAGACAGACAGTTTCATCCAGTGTCGCCAAAGGCACACTACCACAGAACATGGCTAATTTATCCTGCTACTTACGGAAAACACAGTTTACGATAAATAAACTTGCTTATATAGTAGCTTCCTATTCTTTATAAAAGTTTGTAAATCCAACCTTATGGTTGAAATACAAGATCTGGATTTTCATTTGGAAGTAGCTTCACTGAAATGAACAAAATGTAGCTATTAAACATTACCTTTAATGCATGTTCTAGGATATATTTTTCTATTTTGTGCTAATAATCTTCATAAATTACCCAATTATGTTATATCTTAATATTTGCATTTCAATTTTAATTTGAAAAATGAAATCAAGACTTCTGGTAATGCTGTGCACAGGAGACAGCTCAGAGAATTCCCAATGATCTGACCACTTTCATTTTTATAATTTACTAAAGAGGTGATATCTTGTGTGGGAAAGAATCCCTCACTATAAGGGCAAGTTTGTATTCATGAAGGATGGAGATAAGAATAATAAACCACTGTGTATGCCTTGGGAGAAGGGAAAGGCAATGGAGAGCAAGATGGCACTGAAAATGGAACACACACACACACACACAACTCTGAGAAAATTTTGCCATGGTTTCAGGCAAGATTACAAATAACTCAAAGTGTATTGGCAGCTTTGGAAGACTGTTTAAGATTGATTACATCCATAGCTGACTGAAGCTAAGAGAAATTTTTAACTGCAGACACAAAGAATATTGTCGAATGAGCAGAGGATAGTCAAGCAGGAGGAATGAGTTGACCACATGGATCAGTTAATTGCCAATTCAGGAAAAGAAAGCAGGCTGATTGCCTTGAATACTAGGAAAACAGAAGCCATCATAATAATCTTTGGGTGA
Organism: Rhinatrema bivittatum; assembly: GCF_901001135.1. Lineage (NCBI taxonomy): Eukaryota > Metazoa > Chordata > Amphibia > Gymnophiona > Rhinatrematidae > Rhinatrema > Rhinatrema bivittatum. The sequence continues at coordinate 182,398,204 of NC_042617.1, read as the reverse complement.
CTGGCCTGCCTGAATCCTCAAAACTTTGAAAAATGGCTCCCAGAAACTTTGGGCCTTGAGGAACATACATCCTGTGTTGGTGAAGTATAAAGGGTCACAGAGTAGGGGCCATGAGAGACAATGCCACATGAGCAAAGCCTGTTATCGCAAGAATTTAAATTTGGCAAAGTGAAGCTATTTCGTGAATTCCGGAAGAAGCAAAGTGTAGAATATGAAGGACATAAAATCATGCTTGGGACAGATGTGGAGAACTGGTGCGGCAGGAGGAATTGAGATAGCAGAAACAAAACTGTCAGGCATGGCTCAACCTTGAATTGGTGCCCTGGGAGTTTTGGATCACCACTCATTCAGAGGAGCTATTTTGTCACCTGGGAATTATCTTCTAGCCAGCTATATAGTCTGTCTGCATTATGCTGTTTCCCGTTTGGCTCAGTATTTCTTCTCAGATGGGTCATGTTAATGTCATGCCTGTGCCTGTGTTTCCATTACTATTGTTCCTGGTTCCATATTCTTAAATCTCCGCTCTAGTCCTTCTCTACCTCGTGTCCATTTCACTTAATTTTCTGGACCTTGTGAATTTTTACTTTTGCCTGCCTTTTGTTTTCCATGCACTATTCGCTTGTTGGAAGGTATAGTGAAGAATAAACTAGCCTTGTACAGTTCTATAAGCATAAGAACTAAGTGCCACACTAGGTCAGTCCAAGAGTCCCCAACGGTAGACAACCCCATAAAGTAGACCCAGTTGCTTGTTGCTCACTCCCAGGAATAAAGAGTTGGTTTCTCAAAATCACCTGATTAATAATAATAGTTTATGGACTTTTCCACCAGGAATTTGTCCAAACCTTTTAAATTCAGCTACGCTAGTTGTCTTGACCACATCTACCAGCAACAAGTTACACAACTTGATTGTGCACAAAGTGAAAAACGTTTCTCCAATTTGTTTTAAATCCCCTGGCCCTAGCACTATTTGAAAGGATAAATTACATTTCCCTATTTACCTGTTCAACCCCACTAATGATTATACAATATATTTTATTCTCCATTCCTTTCTGAATAATTCTTAGCAAATAATTATATGGTCAAATAATCTGTTTACTTTTTTGACCACTGCCACACACTTAGCTGAGAATTTCAGTGTACTGTCCACAATGACTCAAGATCCTTTTCCTAGGTGGCAACTACCAATGTAGAAGCCAGCATTGTATACCTATAGTTAGGATTCTCTCTCTGTATGCATCACTTCACACTTGTTCACATGAACTTTCACCTGCCATTTAGATGCCCAGTCCCTAAGTCTAGTAAGATCCTTCTGCAGCTCCTCAGTCTGCTTGCATTTTAACTAACCTAGTTCCCAGGGACTGATGGCAGGCTTATATGAATAACAAGCCTAAGGCTATTCCAAGTAGCTGCAGGGATCCCAGTCAAAAGACCTGGAAGGAAGGGAAAGCTGGTGTTGGTTTGCATAGGGGAACTTGTATGTTTTTCAGCGTGGTAGAGCCCCAGAGGAAGAATCTCAACTGGGAAAACTAGATGAGTCAACTGGTCTTTGTCTGCCATGGTTTCCTAGATTATTATTTTCGTTGCATGCACATTACATTTTTACTGACTCATAAGCCATTTATTTTTATTGCATGGGCCCCATAATATGGGGGCAAGTTTCCCGGTATGGGCTGCAAGTCCACTTGGTTACACTTCCCAACTAAAGACAAAAAGGAAAAAAAAAAAAAAGTCAGCTATACAAGTTTGATCATCTACAGGAGATTATAACTGGGAAACTTGGATGGCTGACTGAGTGGGCTAAATGGTCCTTATCTGCTACCATCTACCACATACTTCTAAGAGGGGACCTAATTGGTTTCAAAAGCTTGTGCAATCTAACATCTTTGGATTAATTCTTATGGTGGCTCAATAAACAAGGTTATGACAGCCTCTAAAGAAAAGGAAAATTGGTTCTTACCTGCTAATTTTCATTCCTGTAGTACCACGGATCAGCCCAGACTCTTGGGTTTTACCTCCCCTCCAGCAGGCGGAGACAGAGAAAATTTTTGCGGACTCTGTCGTTTATCCCTGAGGTGCCACCTAGAGTGTCAGTATTCCACTGTACCCACGCAGAACAATAATAAACTGTCAAAACTTTTCCTGAATAACCTCCCCCCCACCCCCAAAAGAGCAGAGGTAATGAAAAAACATGTAACTGACAAAAACCAAAACTATGCCCTAGAATCCTTACCGTGAAAAGGGGGCATTATGTATCTCACAGCAAACAATTGGTTAACCGGCCGAGCGGACTCTCCCTGGGTGGGACTCTGGGCTGATCCGTGGTACTACAGGAACGAAAAATTAGCAGTTAAGAACCAATTTTCCTTTCCCTGTACGTACCCGGATCAGCCCAGACTCCTGGGATGTACCCAAGCTTCCCTAACCAGGGTGCGACTGCGAGAGTCCCGCTCGGAGGACACTAGCTCCGAATGAACCGGGCTCTGGTGCCCGGACATCAAGTCGATAATGTCTCACGAAAGTATGTGTAGATTTCCAAGTAGCCGCTCTACAAATTTCTTGCGGCGCAACCTATTGGCATTCAGCCCCCGAAGTGGATTGTGAGCGATGTTGAATGAGCCTTAAGCCCCACCGGAATCGGACGGCCCTGTACAAGGTATGCCGAAACAATAGCCTCCTTGAGCCAACGTGCGATAGTGGCCTTGGAAGCTTTATGACCCCTTCTGGGTCCGTTCCATAAGACGAACAGATGGTCCGAGAGACGAAAACTGTGCATAACCTCCAGGTAACGCAACACTCTCTTTACATCCAGCTTCCGCAAAATACCGGGCCTCTGGCAAAAAGGAGTCCAGACCCGCGAAGGACAGAAGCTCCACAGACTGATTCAAATGAAAAGTAGAGACCACCTTCGGGAGAAAAGAGCTTTCGAAATCCTCAAAAAAGGCTCTCTGCAAGATAACGCCTGGAACTCTTAAACCCGTCTCGCCGAGGTAATAGCCACTAGAAATACGATCTTTTAAGGTGAGATCCTTCAGAGTTGCCCATTTCAAGGGCTCAAAAGGAGCCTTACAAAGGGCGCGGAGAACTAAATGAAGTTTCCAGGAAGGCCAGAGATTTCGAACCGGAGGGCGCAAGTGTTTAACCCCTCTCAGAAACCTAGCCACATCGGGATGCAAGGCCAGCACAATCCCCTGCACCTTACCTCGAAAACAATCTAACGCCACCACCTGAACTCGCAGGGAATTAAAAGCCAACCCCTTGGACAATCCAGCCTGAGAAATTCCAGAACCTCCGGGATTGAGGCCCTGGAAGGACTAACGTTCCAATCCAAACACCAGGATTCAAACACTCCCCAGACTCTAAATGTATGCTCTAGAGGTAGAGGTTTTACGGGAGTGTAAGAGCATGGCAATAACCGCGGGGGAGTAATCCCTTGTCCTTAACCTCTGCCTATGAGAGCCATGCCGCTAGACAGAAGTGATCTACCTCGCCAAAACAGATGGGACTCTGACACAGGATAGTCTGGGACAGACGAAACTTCAGCGGACCGTCGATTGCTAGAGTCAGGAGATCTGTAAACCACGGATGCCACTAGAATCACCTTGCCCGGCCATGGCGGAAAGACGTACATCAGAATGTCCCTTGGCTAGGGTAGGACCAGAGCATCTACTCCCTCTGCTCCCAGTTCTTGTTGGCGACTGAAAAACCAAGGAGTCTTGGCATTGCGGTATGTCGCCATGAGATCCATGGAAGGCATGGTCCAACGCTTGCACAGAAGATGAAAAGCTTTGGAGAGTTCCCACTCCCTTGGTGTCGACTGAGAAAATCGGCCTGCACATTGTCCACCCGGCGATGTGGGAGGCCGCTATCTTGTAAAGGTGTTGCTCCGCCCAGGTAATCAACAGCCGTGCCTCTATTGCCACTGAATGGCTCCTGGTTCCTCTCTGACGATTGATGTAAGCCACTGCTGTGGCATTGTCGGACAGTATCCTCACCGACCGGCCCTCCACTAAGGGAAGAAGGGCCTGTAACGCCAACCGAAACTCCCTGGTTTCCAAACGATTGATCGACCAGGAGGACTCCATCCTCGTCCATTGCCCTTGCCCCGCCGATCCTAGGCACATTGCTCCCCATCCAGAGAGACTGGCATCGGTAGTGACCATGACCCATGTGGGAATTTCCAAGTCCACCCCCCCCCCCGACGCAAGTGGTCTGGACAAAGCCACCAATGCAGACTGGAACGCGCCGAGTCCGTCAGCAGTAATCGAAGTTGAAACTGCTGAGAAAGTGGACTCTAGCGGGAGAGTAACGCCGATTGAAGAGGACACATATGAGCAAAAGCCCACGGGACTGGTTTGAGGGTGGAAGCCATCGACCCCAGAACCTGCAAGTAATCTCAGGCCCTGGGCCAAAGCATGGACCTGAAGAATTCCACCTGGGTAACCAACTTGGGCAAGGTTTTTCTTACAGAAGAGAGGCTTTCCAAGACTGTATCGAACCTGGCCCCCAGAAACTCCAAGGACTGGGAAGGAATCAGATGGCTCGTCGGGATTAACCACCCAGCCTAAGGAAGTCAATCTCTATAGCACTCACTAGACCGCAGCCTTGCATAGGGCTTCCGACTTTGACCGAATCAGCTAATCATCTAGGTAAGGATACACCAGAATGCCTTCGTGCCGCTGCCACTTCCACCATCACCTTGGTGAACACCCTGGGTGCCGTCGCTAGACTGAACGGAAGAGCACAAAATTGGAAACGTTGTCAGAGGATCGCAAACCGTAGGTATTTCTGGTGATCCGGACGGATGGGTATGTGCAGATAAGCCTCCGTCAGGTCCAATGATGCTAGAAACTCTCCCTTGTGTACAGATGCTATCACCGAGTGCAGAGTTTCCATCCGAAAACGAGGCACCTTCAGCATCCGATTGACCTTTTTCAAATTGAGAATGGAGCGAAACGTGCCTTCCTTTTTCGGCACAATGAAATAGATTGAGTAACACCCGCACCTGAGTTCTCTGGCAGAAACCGGAACTATGGCGCCGAGATCCTGTAAGCGCTGCAGGGTGTCTTGTACCGCTTGCCACTTTTGATGATATGCGCATGGGGAAACCATGAAGCGGTCGTGGATCAGACGTACAAGATCGAAAGCGTAGCCATGTTCGATTATGCTTAGGACCCATTGATCCGATGTTACAGTGGTCCACTCCTCCAGGAATAAGGACAGCCTGCCCCCAATTCTTGGAACTGAGGAGTGAACCAGCCACACTTCATTGAGAGGACTTGGGACCCCCATGAGACTGGGGGACTCCTTCCCTGGAGGACCGCTGGCCCCGAAAGGACTGGTTCCACGTATTTTGTCAGCTTTGCCCCTGACGAAGAGAGGAACCGGTGGACCGGGAGGAGCGAAAACGTCGATTCCCCCGAAATCTCGCCCGCTGAGGAAAAGAGCCTCTCGTCCTTGGCCTGTCCTCCGGTAGCTTATGGACCTTGTTCTCCCCCAGCGACTTTATCATATCCTCCAACTGCTGTCCGAACAGCAGTCTCCCCTTGAAGGGTAGAGAACTGTTGCGTCCATTAGTCCTAGACAGCTTCGCCCTGTATGCCTCACCTTACTTACGGCTCCTCCCGCTTACCTTGGAAAAATGGCTACCACCGCGTCTGCAAGCCGCCCTCTCCGGCGTCCCCGGAACGGCTATGGTGCTGCCTCCCGCCATGCTCCTCCCAAGGGCCTACTAGGGTGCGCGCACTACCGTCTTTATTCCTGGATTGGCACAAACCTAGGGGGCGACCCCCTCAAGTGACGTCATGCCATCCAGGTACATAGCCTGTACTTGATTGCTAGCTCACCGAATTAGCAAAAGATTGGATTTGTCCGGTCTAAGCTACTCTGCCGCTTCCATGCTGCCGCTGGAAGCTCTCTCTCTACCCTTCAGGGTATTGACTAACCTGGGTACCCGCTCCTCAGGGGCCCTCTGCTTTATTTCAGGTGCCTTACAGGAATCAGGTACTTACTCCTCGAGGGCCTGCTCTCCCTGCCTTTGTGCCAGTACCATCTACTTCAGCCTGGTGGAATCGCATACCTACAGCTACCATCTAGGGAGTAATCTACCTCTCAGTCTGTCTCATCCACAGCATTGCCTTACTGGGAAACTTACACCAGAATTCCCCTATACCAAAGGGTTGAGAAGGGTCCCCTCTGCCGAGGGTCCGGAGACTGCTACATCCAGACTACCTCACTACTGCCACTTCTGGTGGTATACATCAAGATGTACAATAAAAGATCTAATTCTGTTTTTGTGCATCCTGAGTCTAGCCCAGTACTGTGGCTCCCCATGGGGCCCCTCCCCATGGGCATGGTCATCTGCTACAGTACCCAAGAATCCACCCAAACACCACTTAACCATAACAAGAAACATCCGCTGACCAGTTCCGCAACCATAGGAGGCATCGTGCAGAGACCGCGGAGACCATCGTCCTCCTAGAGGTCTGCAAAAGATCATAAAGCGCATCCGCACCAAAGGCCACCGCGGCCTCCAATCGTCTGGCCTGCTGTGCCTGGGCGTCCGAAAGGACCACGGAGGCCTGCAAATCCTGGACCCAACGGAGGCTGGCCCGCTGTGCGAAACTGCTGCATATGGCGGCCCAGACCCCGAGAGCTGACATCTCGAAAATCTTCTTGAGCTGGACCTCCAACTTGTGGTCCTGCAAGTCCTTCAAGGCTGTGGCTCCCATCACTCAGATAGTCGACTTCTTCGTCACTGCTGAGAAGGCAGCATCCACCTTCGGCACCCTCAGAAGATCCAGCGTGTCCTCTGGGACTGGGTACAATTTATCCATAGCCCGATTTACCTTCAAACCCAGATCAGGAATGACCCACTCCTTAAACAAAAGGTCAGACACTGATAAGTGGAATGGGAAAGACCAAGCCGGACCTTGGAGACCCAGCATCACCGGATCCATAGTAGCGCCAAACCGGGAATCATCCTGAGGGACCTCAATTCCCAGCTCCTTCAGAATGACCGGGATAAGGGGTCCCAATTCATCTTTCCGTAACAAGCGGACCACCTTGGGGTCATCACCTTCCACCGGAGGCGAGCCCATGTGTTTGGTCGGATGGGGCTGGGCATCAGAAGCCTGTGGCAGAGACTCCCCCTCATCCAACTTATCTGAAGAGTTGCTATCCACCGGATAGACCACGGACTGAAGGGGACGCTTCTCCTTCGGCGCTCCACTGGACTTCGGCACCTGAACCCGCTTACAGGCCGAGGAGGACCCATCCCCGGGCCCTGCAGATGCAGGAGCCTTGCGAGCCGCCTTGGACCCCTGAGACTTCACAGCCTTGCGAGCCTTGAACGCCCTGTGCATTAAAAGCACAAAATCCGAGGTGAACGGCGAAGAAGACCCTTCAGAGTCTACCTCCTCGTCGTCTCCTACAGAATCCTCCACAGCCCCATCCAAGCCGGCCCCCCCCAGGCGCACTAGACCGCGGAGACAATGGGGGAGGAGGAAGCCTTTCCCCCATAGCCACTCTCGCCTGCTCTCTAAGTCCTTAAAATGGCCTCCGTTCCCGCGCCGAGCAGGAACAGATCCGGGGTCTGCCACGACAAAACCGGGACCCCAGCCCCCCCCCCCCCCGACACAATCGCGGGTCACTGCCCTTCAATTTCGCCGGTGCAGCAACCCCGAGGACCCCTCTCCCCCCGAACACTCCATGCAAATGCCGGCACGGGAGAGTCGTGCGAGCGAGTGCTGCCGCACGCAGCACAGGCCGCACCACGCAGCATGAGCAGCGGCCTAAATTTAGCCCGGCAGGAGAGAGGAGCGGCGAAAACAAAACAAGTACCCAGTCGCATGCTACACGACCGCGGAGAGAAGGCTAGGCCAGCAGAGCAGGAGAATTTAAACAGACAGTACCCCTTTTTTTTTTTTAAACCTGTACAAGGTCTGACTGAAGGTGAGAGCCCGAGACCCCGAGACCACCTTCAGTGGGCAGTTACAGGATCCTCAACCCTCTATTACCGGTGGGGGAGGGGTGGCCCCACCAGGACCTGGCAACCCCCTGGGAGGTTAGAAAAGGGGAAACTAGCCTAACCAAAACCTGACCTTTGCCTAACCATAAAAACTATTAAAGGCACAAACCAAATTCCTAAATCCTGACAAAAACTACCAGACTCAAGGATAGCACCTCTTTCACCTGCTGGAGACAGAAGAATGCTGACAGACTGTAGGTGGCACCTCAGGGATACACGACAAAGTCCATAAAAAAATTTCTCTGTCTCCGCCTGCTGGAGGGGAGGTAAAACCCAGGAGTCTGGGCTGATCCGGGTACGTACAGGGAACTAGTTCTCTCTATATATTTTTGGTGCAGTTTATATAATTTGTTTGGGGTAGTAAAGATTACTGCTTGCATTAGGATTTATTCTGTGGTTTACACTATTCAGCCACTATCACAGAGCTAAGGACACTACTTTGCTACCTCTTTTGCACCTCAGGAATTATCGTCTAGCTAGAAATAAAAAGTTAGAGCCTTGACCACCCAAGCATCAGCCTCATGAAAGTTTCTCCTTTTTAGAGGGACAAAAGGATTCCTTCTTCGGAAGTCAGACAGTAGGACCAACCTGCTTACTGCACTGCCTCCGAGTCTTCTGCCATGCAAAGGGATGCAGGCATTCACAACACCTGCAGGGGAGGGCTCTAGTCAAATGTAATGGTGACAACTAGTGAGCAGATTTAGGGCCCATGACTGTCAATACAATGACCGGACTCAAGCAAGTTAGGAGGGGATATAAAGCAGAGAAAAAGAAATCCCTGTGTTTATAGGAAGAAAGGCTCATAGAGTCAGATCCCAGCCCTGATTCCAATTGAGAATGGAAGTCAGAAAGGAGGAAGAGGAGGAGGAGGAAACTGCAGGGTCAAAAAAGAAAAGCCAGAGTAATGGACCACAGTAACAAAATGGGGCCTGTGAGGCAGCAATTTCTGGGAAACGATAAACTCTTCAGACACCAGGGCTTTGAAAAAGGCTTGCATCACATTTCCCCAATAAGTAGGACCTTTTTTTCTCTAATTCTGGGAGGTCTGATCAGATCTCTGTGCGTCGGGTTTAGGGTTGTCCTTAGACAGCCCCTCTTTCACTAGCTAAGATAATGCAGAGGGATCCCAAAATGTACCCAGACCTAGTATTTAAAAAAACAAAACAAAACTCAAACCTTTTTTATATTCTTCAGTCCTATTGGCTGTTAGTTTAGAAACTGTCAGAAGAGCCATGATGTGCAGAACAAGTGAGCCCCCACGATAATCATGTATGACTTATCTCTGAAAGAGCAGCAAAAGCTAAAGACTGGGGAAGGAAGTACCTACAGTACTTGAAGTGCCAAAAGGCGGAATATAAATAAAATAAAAGGATACCGTCCCTTAAAAAACAAAAAAAAAAAAAAAAAAAACCCACCAGGCTTTACACATAGCTCAACAGCACAATTCCTTCATAAGTACCACACTGCCAAAATATAAATATGGGAATGCACCCAGGCACAAGACACTTGCATCCTTTTTTATAGCCAAGTAAATAGGGAGTATAAGAATGGTGGCAAAGGTTTGAGATAAAGCAAAACCAACCAGTGGGAGAGTGGCAAAAATGGGTCAGAGTCTGCATCAAGAGCAGCTCCAGTGTCTTGGAAAAGTTTCCACTGCCTTGTATATTTTTCAGGTTCTACTATCTAAAACAATACAAGTCAAAATGCATAAAAGTAGGAATGTATTTCCAGATCTACACAACATACTCTGCATTTTCATCGCAAAAGTACAATTATAGAAATATTTCAAAAGTAATTAAGAATATTTGATGGAAGCCGCTTTTGCAGCAAAACAGTCATGAATCATTTAGGATAAGCACTTATCAACTTTGCACAACAGGATGCAAATTTTGTCAATTCTTCTTGGCTGGAGAGTGCAAGGTCTTTCAAGGTGGCCAGGGATTGCCTGTGGACTGCAGTCTGGGCCACGCAAAGACATTCTTTGTCTTCTTGCCCAGCTCCTCCATTGTTGTGTTTGCTCTGTGGTTAGGATCAGCGTCCTCCTAAAAAGTGAATCTTCTCCCCAGTCTCAGGTCTATGGTCGATTGCAATAGATTTTCCTACAAGATCTGCCTGTAATTTGCACTATCCATCTTTCCCCTGATTTTCAAAAGCCTCCCTGTACCTGCTGCTTCAAAGCATCCCTACAACACAATGCTGCCACCACCATGTAGGGATGATGTTAGCAGAGTGATGTGCTGTATTTGTTTTATTTATATATACAGCTTCTAATCCACAAATCCAACAAGTTCAGCATGGAGAACAACAGACCATACATAATACCATAAAACATAAAATGACAATTAAACAACATAAAACCAAAATCAACAAGAACAAACGTGCCATAAATATCACTTGGCATTGAGATCAGAAGGTCCACTTTGATCTGATAAGACCACAAAACCTTCTCCCACATGTGTGCAGTGTCCCCTAAGTGTTTCTTCGTAAACACCATGAGGTAGATATTCAAAAGCCATTTAGATGGATAACAAAGAAGTTATCCATCTAAATGGAATGTTTTGGTATATTCAGTCTATAAGGCTAAATTTTAGCCAGATCAGTCATTAGCCAGATAAAATCTAGCTTAAATCTAACTATTCAGCAGGTCTAAATTATCCAGCTAACTAAAATTATTTGGGTATACCCAGCAGCACAGCCACAACACTGAATATCCCAGCTAAGTTAGCCAAATCAGTCTTTTCCGGCTAACTTATTAGCCGGCTCTGTCTGAATCTGGACCGCTATCTGACACATTGTATGGTTTTTCTTCAGCGGTGGCTTCTTTCTTGCTACCATTCCATATAGGCTATGTAGATGGCATAATCTCAAAATGTTGAACCGTCAACATTTTCCCCCAATCTCAGCCAAATTACCTCTCCCTCTGGCAAATAAATGTAGCTCTTTTAAAGTAATCTTAGGCCTGAGTGATCTTCTGCAGCAGTTCCTTTATCCCACGGCTACTGATTTTGAAAGGATGACCTAATTACGACAGTCTTGGTGGCGCCAGTTTTTACTTTAGAATGGAGGACTTGACAATATCCCAAGTGATATTAAAACATTAAATTTTCTTATAGGCCTACCCCAATTCGTACTTTTGAATAACATAATCCCAAGGTTCTTTCCACAGCTTGTTTGGCATGTTTTGACCTTTCCTTCAAATTTGCTTCATGCAACAGAACGCAGCTTGATTCTTCATCCAGAAGCATTTGAATCAGCTCAACTACTGTGACTAGACACAGGTGGGCTCTAACTTATTATGGGCATTATTAACACAATTACTTGAACTGGAGCTCATTTGGGTTTCCTATCACAAAGGGTAGGTAGACTTGAGAAGTCAAAACTTTTGAAGTCTTTTTATTCTTACAGTAATTACTTTTGGAATATTTCCACAATTGTTCTTGCATGATGAAGGGGTAGAGTGTTTTGTGTAGATCAGTTAAAACTAATTCCTGCTTTAAAGCATTTTGCTTTGTATTTTGTTTAGACAGCAGCATGTGAAAAATGAAGACTTTTTCAAGGCACTGTAACTGCTGCTCAAAGGCAGAAATTTGCTGAGGGGGAAGTAAAGCACCACAGAGCTTTTCCCTCACGTGTATAGGAAAACTGTGGTTGACCCAAGCCGTGGCTTGAAGCAAATGAAGAGGTGGGGTGAAGGGAAATCATGGGGCTCAGGTCCCTGCTGAAGCATTAACTAGATTTATTTTTTTTTTGTATTAAAGGTAATGTAAGCACATGCATGTTAATGCCATTATAGTGTGCATTAGACACCAAAATAGGCATTAACACATTAGTAAATAGGCCCCTTAGTGAAGTGTTTCTCAACCTTTATTTTTTGTTTCAAGACGAAATATTTCAGTTTGCTCAATATTCATGGCCGGGGCACCAGAGCGCTTTTTCAGTTGGGCCTCGCCACAAGCCAACCAAACTACACCCACCCCCTTTATTACCCATCAGTCTCTCTCTCCCCTACACCCTTCCCATTAGCTCTTCTCCCCTCCCCCACACTGATCAGTAGCAAGAAGAGGGGAGCTGTTGCCTAGGTCGACTCACACAGCTGTACAGAATCCCAGGCGCTTCAAAACCGCAATTGGGCCCAGAGCTGTAAAAATGGAGAACTCAGTTGACACACTACTGCTCTCCTCCTCCTGCTGCCTGACTCACCCAGTCCCAGATTTCCCATGGATAGGCTAGATTTTGGTCAGACCATTGCTCCTGTGGCCCACCCCATTCTGATGCCTATGTTCATGAGACACCAAACCAAACTGTTATTCTCAACCCCAGTCCCTCCTGCCAGCAGGAGAGTTGCCCTTTGACCTGTGTGTGTGCCTCTTTCTACTGACTTCAGTCTAAATACCTTAATGTGGGGAACAGACTTGTTCTGAGAAATTACAGCCCCCCCCCTCAACATTCAGATATCAGATTTAAGCTGGCAGAGGAAGTGCACTCAAGTATGAAGTGCTGCCCTCCTCCTACCATGGGTAGGAGGGTAAGATTATCAGAGCTCTGGTGGGTGGATGAACCTGGGACACTTGCTCCCTGTAACAGGTGAGCAGTTCATTTTTGTGGGAAGAGGGAAGTTTGGTAGATTGACCCCATGGAAAATTATACTTTTTTAAATTTTTTAAATTAAATTTTAAATTTTTTAAAGATTGCTTCCATAAACTCCAAGTACTGAAAAGAATTAGACCGCTCTTCCACTTTCAGGACTTCAGAACTATTCTACAAGCTATCATTTTTTCCAAGATCGATTACTGTAACTCTATCCTTCTGGGCCTCCCTTCCTCCTACACTAAACCTCTTCAGATGATACAAAATGCTGCTGCACGATTACTGACAAACTCCAGGAGAAGGGACCACATAACTCCAATCCTAAAAGATCTCCACTGGTTGCCAATTCACTTCAGAATCCTCTACAAATCTCTTTCCATAATATACAAAACCATCCATCAACATATCCCACTCTACTTACAAGTCCCTTTCCAAATATATAACTCCTCCAGACCAACTAGAGACGCACTCAGAGGATCTCTTCAAGTACCCCCTGCCAAAACCACCAGACACATCACCTTAAGAGATCGGGCCCTCTCAACAGCCGACCCCACTTGATGGAACTCCATCCCTCCTGACCTCAGACAAGAACCTAGCCTCCAAACCTTCAGGAAAAGACTTAAGACCTGGCTGTTTAAACAAGCATTCCCGGACACCAACTAACTCTCACACCATCAACCATACGTTTTCCAGCCAGTTCTAACCCTTCTCCATGTAAATATCTATAGCTAATGTTATTGCTAATGTAAATATCTTTATCTAATGTTATCCTCTCCTTTTTTCTTCTCCTCTCCCAGTTCTATCTCCCTTGTTATTTGTAACTGCCTACTTCCTCACTAATAGGTTACTCTGTTGTTCATTGTACACCCCTGTTATATGTAAACCGGCATGATGTGATTGTATCATGAATGCCGGTATATAAAAAAAATCTTAAATAAATAAATAAATAAATAAATAAATAAATACTTAAAAAGTACATTCTGTAAGTTCTGGTACCACATAATATTTTGGGCCCAATACAAAAGCCTCATCACCAATGGGCATGTCCATCTTACAAGAGAAGTAATTATATAAGAGAAAAAAGTCAAATTAGCCAACAAAACTAAACAATTCCCAACATGTACATTTTATGTGGGAGACATGGTTGGGTCAGAGGCTTTGAATTGTGTACCAGGAGATTTTACATTGATGAGTTATCTTATCAAACAATAAAAATTTCCAACCTTTGGTGTGTCTGGCCTGCTTTTTAGGCTCTGCACCTCTCTCCTTTTCTCAATCTCTGCTCTTCTCTCTTTTCTTTTTGTTTTCCCACTCTCTTTCTCTTTCTCCTTCTCCTTCTCCTTCTCTTTCTCTTTCTCTTCTTCTTCCTTCTTCTTTGACTCTCTCCTTCAGAGTGGATACTTTAATACTTTATCTTCCTTCAATATTTCTGCTCCCTTCCCTTGAGTCTCTCCTTTCTCCATTCCTTCATTTTCTCATCTTTTTTTTTTTAACTTAATCTCCCATATTTCTCTCCCCCCAAAACAAATATTCAGAGTCCTCTCTCTTTCACCTCCCATCCCCAGCTCTCCCCTTTTCCAGTCTTCTCTCTCTCTCTCTCCCCCAATCACAGGTCTTCTCACCCTCTCCATCCACCCCACACAGTCCTCTACCCTTCAGCCTCCACTCTCTCCTTCTCCATGCCTCCCACCATCCCTGGATTTCTCAATCTAGTTCCCATTCCCCTCTCTCTTCCTCTATTCCAGAGTCATTCTTTCCATATCCCTCTTCCCCCACTATATTACCCTGCCCCTTATTCAGAGTCCTTTATACCTCTTCTTCCCCCTTCTACTGCTGCTTCCTGATTCCTTCCCCATTCTCACTCATATCTGAGGCCCCCCCCCCCCCCAGCTCCTCTCCACCACCCCGACCCACTACCCTAATTTTGGTCTTCTTTTCTCCACATCCCACCCTACCCTAGTATGCTTTATCCCATACAATATTCCTCTGCATCTCCCTCCCACCGATATAGCCTGGGCTTATCCACCTGACCCTTGGCTAGCAGGGGGAGGGGTTTATCTCGTGTCAGCATTCTATGCCCCCTCCCTCCTACCAAGAGTTCAAACCCCTCCTCACTTCTCCCAACATTCATTATCTTTCACACAGTCATCCCAAGAATGTGCACCCTTCTAGCATTCAACCCTCTTCCCTCCCCACAAACCATTCTCACCTGACTGGTGCGTTGGTCAAGTCCCTCTTCTTCCCCTCTGACAGCTGAGATTTATCTAAGGTCTGAAGCAGTAACTCTACAAGCAAACAGAGAACAGCAGAAAAGAGCCCTGCACTTCAGACAGACAGGTAGGGATGTGGCGTGGCAGGGCGGGGCTGGATAAGGGAGCAGAGAGTCTTCTCTGGCAATCACTGCTGCTGGGTGGGTTCCTTGCCCCTGCCCCCTCCCCTCTTCCAGAGGCCTGCCTGAAATGCCTCGGAGACAAGAGGGTGGGGCTAGTGATGCAAGCTGAAGGATGGGGGTACTGTCCAATGGAGTCGGAGGAGGATCATACTGGGACTTCCAGCACGGCATAGAAAGAACTCTCAACACTGGTAGAGAAAAATTACCCTAGAGGCCGATATACCAAGATGTGCAGTGTAAAAGTCACAATTTTACATGCATAACCTTTTCTAGCAGGATTCATATGCTCAGTAGAAAACTTACATGTATACTTTTTTTTTTTTTTTAATAGGCAACTTCACAAAAAAAAGATAACTGCACTTAAGTGAGGTGGTTATCTTTTTTGTGAAAACTTGCTTACGAAGATGTCTTCGCACACTGGTTTACGCAGTATTCTAAGAAGAGCTGATTTGCATGATACTGCATGTCAGCAACTCAATTCAGAAGATTTGGTAAACTTGTGCATGCAGCGGATTACAAAAATACGTTTACTGCATGTGAGGGGGTCAATTTGCGAATGTTTCCACAAATAGGTCCTATATGAATAAAAATGTGCAAAAAGCCGAAATGCCAGTATTTTGCACATCATTACACATGTAGGTCCCCGTCTGCAAAAACGTATGCAGCTTGGTACATCAGCCACTTAAACAGCAGTGGTAAGACAGTATCAGGATTCAAAGAAGACTAGGGTAATCTGCATGCAATGACTGTAGTTAAAATCTAAGCTTTCAGCAATAAGAAACCTAATATTTGCTTTCTATACCACTACTATCAATATCATCTAAATTTTAAATAATCATGCTTGTCTACCTTACACAGGGAAAAAGATGCCCATTTTTTCTCTTCAAAATGGGGCCTTGCCCTTCACAAACATACATCTTGAGGCTTCAGATGGTCTGAGTGCCCTCAAAGTGACAGAGGTCTCACTAGATTGCCTTCACATGATGTCAGTGTAGTGTTAATGTACCCAATAGAAGAGATGATTTGAGGTTATAAAAACCCCTCTACCCACTGGTGCATGGGAGAGGCCGAGCGTTCAGGATTCCAAGATGTAGAGTCTGGGTGTTTTAGGACTATCTCTTCAGAGTGGAATCTGTAGTCCTCTCTCTTCACAAGAGAAGGTTCAGATGAGACAGAGGAGGATTCCTGGAGTGATGTTCCTAGTAGTCTCGAAGGAGTAACAATAAGAAGTGTTTCTGAGAAGTATCAGATCCTAGGAGCCCTGGGACACGTTTACTGGGAGGAACCAAAGGAGAGGCAAAGCCTAATTCTACTAAATCAGCAAATGACTCAAGACAGAGGAAAAGAAAAGGAACCACTGAGAAAAAAAGATTTCAGCTCCCCAACTGGTACTGAGAAGGCCCAGGGGTGGAAGGTGTACCCATTCCAAACAGCTAACCTGTGTTAGAAAGGAGTGGGAGAAGCATGCAGAAGAGAGTGTGCTTAATCTGTTGGCCACTTTTGGAACTGAATTACAGAACTGGTGCATTGTGCTGTGGTGTGCCAGTACTTTCTGGAATTTGTGGTGTGGACAGTGGAGTGACTATACTGGTTATCAGAAAAAACGCTAAGGGCCTTGAAAGGAGTGAACATTTTAACCTGCGGGAACCCCGGAAGGTCATGTGGCCTTGTGTGGTCCATGGCCCTTCCCTTGTGCACCGATGCCAAGGACCAGAATGGGATGGAAGCTACACTAAAATAATACTATGAGAAAAAATAAATAGCAAGGCTCAGCATGAACTTGTCTGAAAATGCTGCAGAAAGGTTCCCAACTAATCAGAGCCACTGCATAGTCAGAAGTTTATTCACAGTGTGCCATCGGATGATCTATTACCACTATCATCACCATACTTTCTAAAGTGGTACTACACATATGCAGCGCCGCACAGCTACATACAAGAGGCAGTCCCTGTTCCATGGAGCTTACAATCGATCCGTCAGCAAGACGTTACCCAGTAGTTGTATGTGTTCACCATCCCAAGCCCCGTTCAATAAATCAGCCCAGAAACGTCTTCCCGTCCCACCCTCGGGAGGTTAAAACCACATACACGGCGCTCCAACAGCTGCGAACCCCGCATCCCTGCCTTCCATCACCCGGGGCAGGCACAAGAGGAAGGAGAGGGAAAAGGTCACCGGCGGTCACCCCGGCGATCGAGCACGCGCAGCCGGGCACTGCTCACCATTCGGAGAGACTGCGCCGGGCGAGCGGCAGCCGCAGTTAGGAGACAGCCCGAGCGGGCGCTGAGCCGCTGGAGGGAACGCAGGGCACGAATCATGGTGAAGGCAGAGGCGGGGAGGACAGAAAAAGGCGGCGGACGAGTGCGCTGCGGGGAGGGGCTGGGGAAGAGGAGGAGCATGGCGGCAGGGTGTTGAAAGGTGGAAAAGGGGGGGGGGGGGCGGAGACACAGGAGAGGAGGCGGTGCCCGCGCGTGAACAGCCTATCGGGAGCAGGGAAAGGGGTAAGGGGCGGAGAGAGGGTGTGACGCGTGGCATTGAAAGTGGAAGTGATGTAAGGCATTGGGGGTTAGGATGCGGGAGGGTGCTGGGGAGATGTAGAGAGTGTGATGGTTGTGCTGCTTTCTCTCTTAACGGCGACCAAGTTCCTTCTGTGATTTAGGAGTGGCTTTTCGCTGTGGGTCGTTCTGCGGCCCTGCTGAGGATGAGCAAGATTTTGGAAAGTCCTGCTTGCTTTATAACTTTGAATCAGAAAAAAAAATGACTGAAAAACGTTCGGTAGCCTGCAGAAAAATTAAAAAAGCGAAGGGCGGAGCTGTGGAAAGAATGAGTTTTGGAAGATTGGACTGACAGCTTCTTAACCTTCTGGTTGGAACTAAAATCCTGTCTAATATGGCGATAGAGGTTACGTCCGGCTATATCGGGGGTCTGTAACCTGAGCCTCATGCCGTTCTTTGAGAACGGATATGTCATATCGCTCAATTACCATTCCCAGCCCTGGCATAAGAGGAGACGATTATCTTAACCCCCATCTCCGATACTGATCGGGCCTGGATTTAGATGTAAGCAACTGCTGCCAGTGCCAAATTTTTAGAATTGCCCCGGCTGTGGTTCTAAATCCGGTCCTTACCGAATCCCCGCCCCGTCTTGGTGTTGGCCCCATAACAAGCAGGACGTGCAGCGCGGGGCAGCCCTCAGCCCGTGCACACTGACTGGCCTGCGGCGCCCATCTCCTCGCCTGGGTTTGCATGGTAACAGGAAATCTGAGCGAGTGAGGTGCCGCACGGCCGTTCTGCATGTGAGGGCAAAGGAAGGGAGGCCCTGCTGGCTGCACCTGATGTGGCTGCCTTTGCTGTGGGGCTGCCACCGAAACATAATGATGAGAAGAGTTTTATAGCAGGAGTGATCGGGGAAGAATTGTTCCCGAGTGGGGGAGAGGCAAGGGTGAACACCAACCCTCCCAAACTCCTTAGTCCTTCCCTGGTACCAATTTACTGTAAAACATATGCCTGCAGTTGAGTCCCACACA
The DNA here is from genome assembly GCF_901001135.1 of Rhinatrema bivittatum. Lineage (NCBI taxonomy): Eukaryota > Metazoa > Chordata > Amphibia > Gymnophiona > Rhinatrematidae > Rhinatrema > Rhinatrema bivittatum. The sequence goes on along the minus strand of NC_042617.1, from coordinate 182,379,676 downwards.
ATTATCCAGTTTAATGGGGAACCACAAGGTATCTATTCTGTTAAATCGAGCTACACTTGCGTCAGAGCTTACAGCGATCTGCCTGCGAAAAGACTTTCTGCTGCCACCTTGAAGAGCAGTTGATCACAGCACCAAAAATTGCACGCTGTCATCTGGGGAGGGGTGGCAGCGGAAATTGCAGATCTTAGTTGGAGGTGGGTGTAGGAGCAGAGGCTATGAGGAAAAGATGGCGAGGGCTCTGGGCTTGGAATGGGGCTGTAAAGGCAGGGGCTGTGTTGGAGGAGTTCTGGGGCTGTATGAAAAAATAGAATAAAAGATTGTTATTGTGAAAAGAATTTTATTGCCCCACCAATTTATTTTCTTTCTCATCTCACTCAATTTGTCATATGTTGTATATGTATTTTTTGTATCTATGTTATAGGGGTATTAATTAAAATCCACATAATGGTGTAAATACTGCAGGTAGTTTTTTGGCCCCTCAGGGTTTGCACCAGTAAAACAAAACTAAGGATGTACATTTGGTTTGATTATTGCTGGGAGATAAGGTACTCGCAGAGATTTGAGCCTGCTTATTCTGAGGCCGATGCAATAAGACGCAGGTGAAAACGTGAGTCAAAACTAGACGCCTATGTTTTTAACATGCGCACAGCCATCTCTCCTGGGCTCCCAATGCTATGTTTAAGTGGGCTGCCGCATTAAGCATCGGGAGCCCAGGGGAGTTGTGGCTCTGCACCCGTTAGAAATGGGTGTTTCTTGCCTGCAGGAATACGAGAGAGAACGATTGGGGTGGACAGGGTGGCTTTATTGCAGTGGGAGGAGTGATGCTTCGCTTGAATGCTTAGTAGGAAGAAAATACATCTACATTGGTGCAAACAAAAACATAAAATAAAAATATCCAGCCCAAAGGGTCAAGATGCTGAGAAAAGAGAGCGTCGCTTCTCACATCAGTGCTCGGCAGGGCCATCCTCCCAACAGAAAAGCAGTATTTTTTGTTAAGACTTTAACATGCAGCAATACTTAAAGCCAACTCCGGGGCGGGCATTAAGTTTGCCGTGTTAAAAAGTGCATGTTGGGTGCACGTCAATTTTTTGCATCAGGGGTAATAGCCAATAGCCTCGTCTACATGGCATTTACATGTGATGAACGCTATTAGATACACGTTGGTTTGGATGCACTAATCCCCGTATTGCATCAGGTGGTAGTCTAGCACGTCCATTGTGGGTTAACCTGGGCACTAGGTTGAGCGCACTTTATTGCAACAGCCCCTTAGTGGGTACTTTTTCCAGGCCAAATTACATTTGATATTGTCTCCTCGAGCAAATCCTACCTCCAAGAGCATCTCTGCATTATGTGGATAAAAGAATGTGCATTGTGGGACTACATGTGTACTTTTGCCTGCAATTTTCATAAAGCTCATTTCCGTAGGTAAAACAGAAATGGCTTTGAAAATTGCCTTCAGGGAAAAACATTTTCAAAGATGAGAACAAAGTATCCGCAAACTTTGCACAAATTTTCAAAGCCCAGTGTGCACACGAATGCCCTGTACTTGCTCCGGACATACCGTAACTTTTGTATGTGGAGTTTCGCACATGCTTTTTAAAATTTGAAAGCATGCGTGTAAATCCAAACTCCTCTCAAATTCTGTGCTTCCACACCTGTCCCAGAATGCTTCTGTTTTGTGTGTACAAAATCACGCATGAAATTATGTGCATACATTTTGCACACAAAGACCGGCAAATTTTCTAAGGAGCCTTTTGTACATATAAATGGCTTTGAAATTGGCCCCTTATATGATTGCATGCATTTTGTATGGGTATAGGGGTAATGTATTAATATTCAACTGTGGTGATGTGGCTCTCAAAATATTTTGGTCAAAAACAAAAAAAAAATGGCTCTTTGTAGCCTGGGGGCCTGCAACCTTTCAAAGTAATTGAGGCCTGTGAGAGGATATATAGATGTTTTGAAAACTGACTAGCTGGGTTAACCCTCTCCTAAAAAAAAAAAAAAGTATTTCATTAAAAAAATGATAGTGGTGGCTGTATGGTGCTACTACATCTTGTTTCCTGCTTACCTTTCTCTCTGCGCCGTTGTTCCTTCTTCCAGCTGATGCTTTGGCTGGGTTCCGGCACTTCCAAGACAAGTTCCCGGGGAGCTGCTGAATGATCCCAGTCAGCTAATTAGTATTAAATACCCAATACACAATAGAATACATCAAAAAAGTCCATATGTGATAGTTATCACAAAAGAAATTAAGAAATGGAAAATGCAGAAAACTCAAAGTTTGTGAGGGATGTGGTGTTTGAGAAATGTACTCAAGGGGTACCAGTGAGAAAGATGGAAGAGCAGATGAGCATGAACTACAGTTGAGAACTAGAATTCAGGAAGTTAGGAATGGGCAGAGCTTTTAATCTGGATTTCATAGATCCTTTTTTCTTACCCCCTTTTCTCTCTCCTCTCTTTTCTGACCTGTATTGTTGCTCCATACAGGATTGCAGACTGACAGTAAATTTACTGCCAAAAAAAATAGGCAAGCAAACAACATGTCCGTAAGAATGTCATGAGTGCTGGACCTCCGCATGGGTGTTATAGACCTGGGATCTAAGACACTGCAATACTCCAGCGGTGGGGACTATATCTTGGTGCATAAATGGGTAGATCTTGACATAGTAAGCCCAGTTATGCCTGAAATAGCAATGATAAAATGTATCAGTAAAAATGTTAGGTTGTCCGTAAGAATCTGAAAGACCTTCAGTAAAAAAATCTTTCCATGAGTTGGCACCCTGGCTCCTCATGAGAAGTTTCACATTTTGTAGTCTTCTGATGCTTAGTCCCACATTCAGCAGATGTTTATTGTCTGGTGTCCTGCTGTGAAATCCTGCTACTTTCTAGTTACAAAGCCTTGTATAGACTGTCATTGTGTCATAATGCAAGTTCTGTCTGGTGTCTTTGCCATGAAACCATAATTCTGAGATTATTTTAGTCTGCTACAGAGCAGTTAGGAAGCAAAGACCACAGGTATGTAGTCTGATTAATTGATGGGAAGGTAAGGGATCTCAGCTCCACTCTTGTTTTGAATAAAGTTCCAAATTAGATTTCCATGCTCAGTTAGAATCTACAGTAAGTTGACTGAACAAGTGATCTGCCAACTTGGGTTTAAAAAACTCTAGGTTGATGCTTATTCCTGCTGCTGACATCATATATGCCAGCACAGCAATATTACATAGCTTATACCATTTTTATTTTGGGCCTGGCCTTTTCATTCTGTTCTTTGAGCTTTCGGTTTTCTTGGAACCAGAACTAGTGTCTGGCACCTTGAATCTTCTACTGCCTGGGGGCTTTTTCTCCTATTTTATATCCCCTCCTAACTCACTTGGCCCCATTATCACTGTGACAGTCCTTAGAAGCCATGAAGCAGGGGGTCTTCTGAAACCCTGCAATTAATGGAATCTAAATCTGCACAATGACCGGGATTCCTGTCTCCCAGGGGTTGTGAACACCGCTTATGCTGCCTTGGCTGGCCAGGGGAGCAAAAGACCAGACCTAGAAATCAGACCCAGATTCTCTTCATAGCGGTATGCAGCTTTTCCACTGGTTGGCACTGCTTACACCATTTTAATTAAAATGAATTAAAAAGGACAAAGCCAAGTGCCTGGCAGTTTCAAAAATAACACACGGAAGTGCCTTTTCATATTATTCTGCTACAATTACCCAGCTTTAAAAAATGTTAAGACTGAAAAAACATGCACAGAGAAAGCACAATTCATTTTGTATGTGTATTTTAATACAGTGCAAGTTGCATATCAAGCTCTATTCCAAAACTTGCGCAAAAAGTAGAGCTGCAGAAAAAGCAGTGTAAGACATTTACTCAATTGTCCTAAACTTTTTATGACTTCGGGTCTACCTGAGAGAGAAAGTCATTGGGAGAACTGTGAGTCAAACCAATATTGAGCTGAGGACTCCCACTTGGAGTCTTCACCCTGGGAGAGAAGAAATTGGAACTCTGTGCTTAACTTATACTGTTTTGCCAGCTTTGGAGGGTTTTTGGGTTTGTTTTTTTTTGCTGCCCACACATTCACTTGGGAATTTCATTTATCCATGCCCTGAGTGTTTCCGGTTAGAGGAAGGATTATGAATAGCAAAGATCAGACTGTGGTGCTAAGAACTGTTTTTTTTGACCTGTGCCATTTATTCATCTAATGCCCCTTCAGTAAAATATTTCCTTTGGACACTCAGATTGCGTCTCCTGCGTTTTATTGGCACGTGCAGCACTCACAGCGGTAAGGGATTTATACCTCTCCCAAGGAAAAGGAAATCAAGGTCAACCCTGTCTCTCCAGGCCCCGAAGGAGGAATTCCTTCCCCCCCCCCCCCCACCAACAAAGGATTCAGGCCATGGGGAAAGAGACTTGAGTGGGAGGTAATGCATTGAGATCCAGCCCCAAGAATGTTACATTTTTTCATGGCCCCATTGGTAGTTGGAAGCTACCCCAAAAGAGGGTCACACTTCTAAAGGGTTTTGGATTTTTTTTTTATTTTGGGTTCCTCCCTCCTTGTTCTACCCTTCCCCCTTTTGGGATGTACTTAAGACATATATAATCAAGGACAGTACCTTTTAAAACAAGCACACGTGCACTCATATACACGCATGTGTGGGTGGAAGCACACGTGCATGAATTTTATAGGCAAGCAATTACACATACATACATACATTATATAAAATACACCTAGTCATGCATGTGTGTGCTAATTTTAAGCATTTGCAGGAGGAAATGTTATTTGTGTATTTTCCTTAGCGTTTGTCGGCTTTTACACACGCAAGTCAGTGGGGCAATTCTTTCCGCCCCATCTTGGATCTCAAGAGGGTCAATCGGGCCCTCAGGGTACCCCATTTCCGAATGGAAAACCCTGAGGGCAGTGATAGCGGCAGTTCGTCCAGGTGAATATCTGGCCTCCCTCAATTTGACGGAGGCCTATCTCCATATACCTATTCGTCGCGAGCATCAGAAGTATCTCCGTTTCAACATCCGGGGCCAACGCTTCCAGTTCCGAGCTCTGCCTTTCGGCCTCACCACCGCTCCCTGCACCTTTACCAAGGTCATGGTGGTGGTGGCAGCTCTTCGCCGAGAAGGAATCCTAGTCCATCCTTACATGGACGACCGGCTCGTGCAGGCCAAGTCGGTGACTCTCTGCAGAATAGTGGTCGATCGGTTTCTTGCTCTCCTCACTTCTCTCGGATAGATAGTCAACTTCTCCAAGAGCAACCTTCAGCCCTCCCAGGTCCTGGAATTTCTGGGGGCGCGCTTCGATACCCAAATCGGCAAGGAATTCCTCCCGGATGCTCGGGCACTCAAACTGATGGACCAAGTGCACAAACATCTCTCGCTCCCACTTCCCATGGCGTGGGACTAACTTCAGGTACTGGGGACCATGGCTTCCACTATCGATCTGGTCCCCTGGGCTTTTGCGCATATGCGACCATTACAGAAAGCTTGGCTATCCCGCTGGAAGCCGGTGTCCGAGCAGTTCCAGATGCCCCTACCTCTCACCGGTTCTACCATCGCCGACATACAGTGGTGGCTGTCGCTAGCACACCTCTCGAAGAGAATGCCCTTGCGGACACCTCAGTGGATTGTAGTGACGACGGATGCCAGCCTCTCCGGGTGGGGAGTGGTCTGTCAATCCCAGGCCACGCAGAGGTCCTGGTCCCTAGTCCAGTCCCGCTGGCACATCAATCATCTGGAGGCACGAGCGGTGCGCCTGGCTCTCAAAGTTTTTCTTCCGCTGATCCGCCGCAGAGTGGTGTGTGTACTCTCCGACAAATCCACCACGGTGGCCTATAATCAATCGATAGGGGGGCACCAAGAGCCGCTTGGTGGCTCTCGAAGCCAGCAAGCTCCTCGCCTGGGTGGAACAGCACCTGGAGCGCCTAGCGGCCTCTCACACAGTAGGCAAAGAGAATGTCCAAGCCAATTTCCTCAGCCGTCAACTTCTAGATCCTGGCGAGTGGGAATTATCAGACGGAGCGATGGATCTGATTGTTCACAGGTGGGGTCCTCCTCACCTGGGCCTGATGGCTACCTTGAGCAATGCCAAAGCTCCCAGATTCTTCAGCCGCTGGAGGGAGCATTGTTCAGAAGGAGTGGATGCCCTGGTCCTTCCCTGGCCCCATGACGTTCTCCTCTATGTGTTTCCTCTGTGGCCCCTAATGGGAAAGGTTCTCATAAGAATAGAACTCCACAAGGGGCCGGTCATCCAAGTGGCCCCACAGACCGTGGTTCGCGGATCTGGTAAACCTAGTGACGGACGGTACTCTTCGCCTCGGCCATTTCTCGCGCCTCCTCCGGCAGGGTCCCGTATTTTTTGATGAGGCGGATCGCTTCTGTCTAGCGCCCTGGCTTTTGAACGGCAGAGATTACGAAAGAAAGGATATAAGGAGGAAGTTATTTCCACCCTACTGCAGTCTCAGAAGCCATCTACTTCCCTTGCTTATGTCCGGGTCTGGAAAATCTTTGAGAATGAATGTGCGGAATCCAGCGTTCCGGCTCGTAAAGTTCAGATTCCCCAGGTTCTTTCTTTTCTTCAGAAGGGCCTCTCCAAGGGTTTGTCTTTCAGCTCTTTGTGGGTCCAGGTGTCAGCCCTCGGCTCCCTCTTAGGCAGCATTGATGGATATTCGGTGGCGACTCATCTGGATATCATTTGTTTTCTCAAGGGTGCTAAGCACTTGAAGCCGCCTGTTCGGGCTAATTGTCCCTCGTGGAGTCTTAATTTGGTCCTGTGAGGCACCCTTTGAACCTCTCCGTAGGGCTACCCTAAAAAATTTGACGCTCAAGACTGTTTTTCTGGTTGCCATTTCCTCCGCCAGAAGAGTGTCGGAGATTCAAGCGTTGCCTTGAAGGGAACCTTTCCTTCATTTCACAGATTCACGGGTTTCCCTCAAGACAGTACCTTCCGTCTTGCCAAAGGTTGTTTCTTCCTTTCATATCAATCAATTCGTGGAACTCCCTGCTTTTTCTCCTGACGATATAGCAGGTAAGTCAGGGGGGTGATCTTAGACGTCTTGATGTGAAGCGGGTGTTATTGTGCTATATTCAGGTCACTAATCAGTTCCGAGTTTCAGATCATCTTTTTGTACTCTGGAGTGATCCAAATAAGGGCAACAAGGCTTCTAAGGCTACAATTGCTCGTTGGTTGAAGGAGGCGATTGCATCAGCCTATATCTGTCATGGCCGAGCAGTCTCAGATAGCCTTAAGGCTCATTCTTTGCGTTCTCAGGCCACATCGTGGGCAGAGAGTCAGGCCGTCTCTCCTCAGGAGATATGCAGGGCAGCTACATGGAAATCTCTGCATACTTTTGCTCGGCATTACCGTCTGGATGTTCGGGCGCCAATGTTCGGGTCCTTCGGACAGCAGGTTCTTCGAGTGGGACTGTCTCGGTCCCACCCTATTTAGGGAAGCTTTGGTACATCCCACGGTCTGGACTGATCCGGGTATGTAAAGGGAAAGGAAAATTGGTTCTTACCTGCTTATTTTCGTTCCTGTAGTACCACTGATCAGTCCAGACGCCCTCCCGTGTTTCTTATCGGTCTGTCCGCTTGAAGTATTCTTCTTGTCCTTACAGGTGTTTTCTGGATATCTTTTCCTGGATTCTCATTGAAGGCACCGGAAGCATCTCTTAAGATGACCATGGATATTTACACAAGAGCGATTCTTTACAGAGTTCATTCAATTGTTCCATTATTTCACTGATTTCTTAAGTTATCTTGTTACTTGCTTGACCTTATACTCATTGTCTTTATACTTTTCTGCTTTGATAATGGTTATACTGAAGGGATGCAGGGTAGGCTCTGTCCTGATATAGGATACCCTTTCAGTTTTGGTCTGTCTCCATCTACTGGACAGGAGGCTCAACCCATGGTCTGGACTGATCCGTGGTACTACAGGAACGAAAATTAGCAGGTAAGAACCAATTTTCCTATCTTTTCATAAAAAGGCAGCACTGCACTACTAATGCATGTCCTGTTGAGAAAACACAACAACTAAGGCAGATACAAATACCTACATGCTAGTAAAATACCTCACCTTGGTCAAGCACACAGAACCGACCTTCACCAAAAGATCACAAATTACAAAAGTGAAAACAAAAATTGGAATGGAAACCTACACCTAGAACGCAAAAAGACAGAGATCATTCAAAACACTATCACACTCAAAAACAACCAAAAGATTGAACTAGCGGAGAAAGTACGGAACCTAGGAATTATAATTGACACCGAACTAAGCTTAAAACAACATATATCGTTAAAAGTTAGAGAAGGATATGCTAAACTCATGGTACTCAGAAGACTCAAACCACTGCTAACACCAAAGAACTTTCATTCAGTCCTACAATCATTGATTTTTGCAAGCACCGACTACTGTAATGCACTATTACTAGGCTTACCATACACCTCACTCAGACCACTACAAATCTTACAAAACACTGCTGCAAGAATTTTGACCGGTAAAAGTAAAAGAGACCACATCACCGAAACCCTAGCAGAGTTACACTGGTTACCTGTGGAGCAGGGAATACAATACAAAACACTTTGCATCTTACATAAATTAATACATAATGAAAAAGCGGAATGGCTTAACACAGCCCTCCGTGTACACGTACCAAACAGAAACCTAAGGTCAGCAAATAAAGCACTCCTTACTATCCCATCAATTAAGACAGCAAGACTAACTCAAGTAAGAGAGAGAGCACTATCCTTGGCAGGACCCACACTGTGGAACACCATGCCACTAGAGTTAAGGTTGCAAAAAGACAACAAAACCTTCAGAAAAGGCTTAAAAACTTGGCTATTCAAGCTAGCCTACCAAACAGAGAAGGAGAAACAGTGAGGCAGGCGAAGTATGAGATATGAACAAATAAAGTGTGTAGCAATATTTCGATTTGTTTTTTACTCTACCTTCTCATTCTTCACAAGATGAGAAGTTGACACTTATAAAATTAGATTTGTTTTTAAACTGATAGTTCCTGGACAGTATTGTATCACACCCCAATTATATCATTGAGAAAACTATGTACCCAATCATTACGGCACGCGTGTAAATTAATGTATCTCAACATCCTTATTTTATGTGCCCTATTGTAAATCGTTGTGACGGATCCTTCCTAACCACGGTATAGAAAAGATTTAAATAAATAAATAAATAAATAAATAAATAAATAAATAATAAAATAAAAAGCCACTCTGCGTGCAGTGCAAATCTGAAGAACTAAAACAGAAGTACATTTCCTCCTACATTAAGCAAAGTACAAAAATAAGGGAAATGCACATTCCCAAAAATGACATATTATGGCTCTTATACCCCGTCATGCTCCCATCATCCTTCACGTCTCCCAATTACTTCTTTTCGATCATTCCCTAACACTCATCCCTTTCCAGCATCCTCCCACCCACATCTGTGCACGGAGCAGGAGAGAGACCTTGGGGTGATAGTGTCTAATGATATGAAGTCTGCGAAACAATGCGACAAGGCGATAGCAAAAGCCAGAAGAATGCTGTGCTGCATAGAGAGAGGAATATCGAGTAAGAAAAGGGAAGTGATTATCCCCTTGTACAGGTCCTTGGTGAGGCCTCACCTGGAGTACTGTGTTCAGTTCTGGAGACCATATCTACAAAGAGACAAGGACAAGATGGAAGCGGTACAGAGAAGAGCGACCAGGAAGGTGGAGGGTCTTCATCAGATGACATACGAGGAGAGATTGAACAATCTAAATATGTACTCCCTGGAGGAAAGGAGGAGCAGGGGTGATATGATTCAGACTTTCAGATACTTGAAAAACTTTAATGATCCAAAGACAACGACAAACCTTTTCCATCGGAAAAAAATCAGCAGAACCAGAGGTCACGAGCTGAGGCTCCAGGGAGGAAGACTAAGAACCAATGTCAGGAAGTATTTCTTCACGGAAAGGGTGGTGGATGCCTGGAATGCCCTTCCGGAGGAAGTGGTGAAGTCTAAAACTGTGAACGACTTCAAAGGGGCATGGGATAAAAACTGTGGATCCATCAAGTCTAGAGGGCGTGAATAAAGAGGAGGCATTCAAACACTGCACGGAGCGGCAGTAGCCACAGAGGCATTCAAACACTGCATGGAGCGGCAGTAGCCACAGAGGCATTCACGGAGTGGGATGCCAGTGGCCAGTAGTTGGTGTTCCACCTTCACAGAGCGGAAGGATGGAGGGCTGCTATCTCAAAACATAAAAAAATAAAAACAGGGGTGGGTAAGAGTATGGGGTAAGGGTGTGGCCTGCTTGTTACAGCGGTTGCTACCCCTAATTGAACTGGACGTTCACTTGGATGCAGTTACGGCGCTGCTCTCTAAATTGGTGGTGGGGTGGAGGGGAATTAGGGCTGGAGGGTACTGGAAGCCAATAGTAACAGGTGGGAGAGAAAACAAGGGGAAAAAAAATGGATAAAGTGCGTAGCTTGCTGGGCAGACTAGATGGGCCTAGAATGCCCTTCCGGAGGAAGTGGTGAAGTCTAAAACTGTGAACGACTTCAAAAGGGCATGGGATGTCTCCCTATGTTTGGGTGAAGAAGGAAACAGCCTCCCACTGGGCCAGAAAGAGGGAAAGTAAGCAAGAATAGCCTCCTGTCAAGCTTGATAAAGGAGCAGTCCACCAATTCCCACTCAGACACTTGAGGAGAGAGCAGCCTCCTTATGGTCCTGTGATACCCGCCCAGGACCTCACAACACAATTGTTGAGAACCACTGGTTTACAGTGAGGTATCTTCAAAGGACACTATTAAATTAGAATATCCTCATGGCTTATGGAGAAAAACGAGGTAATTCAGATGGATTTAAATAAAGAGCAGACAAATATGAATGATTCCACATTATCTGAATCGACTGCTAGTAATGTCAGTTGTGAATAGATAGAAATAAAAAAGATTAATTTAGGGTTTTACTTCAAGGCTAGCCACACCAGAATACCTTACCTGAAGATTAGCCATCTCCTCCCTCAGTTAATCCTGTTTTCTGCATATGGGTGGGCCCAGCTTCCCACCCAGTCAAATCAGTGCCTCTACCTGCTGGCTGCTGTGATTGGCCCTCCTGTGGCTCAGCTCTAGCTTGGATCATCTGCAGATTAACCAACCTGATGCTAAGAGCAGAGAGAGTGCATGGCACTTAATGAAGATATATACATACTAATTATCTTTAAGATCTAGTGGAAAGAGGGTAACTAATGAGACACTGATAACATGATGCAAAATATATTGAAATGATAGGTAAGATTGAACTGGTGGCATGGTGGGTTGGCAATGTGTTAATGATGGTATAGAATCAAGTATCAAGGAGGATAAGAGTTCTGTAGGAAACAAACTGCTCTGGAATGCCTGTTTAGAAATTCTGCATTTTTTTAAACTTTTATTTATTCAAATAGGGATTAAACAATATAACAATAAAGCATTTAGCAAAAATACATAGTAAAAATAGGTCTACATCACTGAAGGTAGCGACAATAGCTTGCATACATAATTCAATAAACCAATCAGATTAGCTCCACTGTACAATAAACACCCCTATATTGTAAATATCTAAAGAGATAAGGCATCACATTCATAATCAAATAACACACAAGCACATTCGTGGAACTATGCCTCCACTGGTAGTTCGGGGAAAAAAGAAAGAAAATAAGAGAAAAAAAAAGAGATAAAAAGAAAAAAACGTAATCCTCAGAGTTATTCATCTTCTCAGAGAACACACTCACTGTCAAAAGCGTGTTGAATTGTGGAAGGTAAGAAATTATGGGCCAGATTTTAAAAACAGCGCAAGGGCGTAGATTTGTTCGCGCAACCTGGCGCGAACAAAACTACGCCCGATTTTATAACATGCGCGCGGAGTCGCGTGCATGTTATAAAATCCGGGGTCGGCACGCGCAAGGGGGTGTACACTATTGCACCTTGCTCACGCCAAGCCCTAAGGGAGCCCCAATGGCTTTCCCCGGTCCCACCGAGGGGACTTTCCTTCTGCCCCCCCACCTTCCCTTCCCTTTCCCTATCTAACCTGCCCCCTGCCCTAACTAAAACCCCCTCCTGACCTTTATCTCAAAAGTTACGCCTGCCTCTGGGCAGGCGTAACTTGCGCGCACCGGCCAGCTGCCGGCACGCCATCCCTCGGCATGGCAGCTGTGCCGGAGGCCTCTGTCCCACCCCCGGCACGCCCCCGGGCCAGAGCCCAGCCCACGGAAAACCCCTTTTTGCAAGCCCTGGGACATGCGCGCGCCGCCGAGCCTATGCAAAATAGGCTCGGCGTGCGAAGGGGCAGATTTTCTCAGGTTAGGCACGTATGTTACGCACGTAGCCTTTGAAAATCTGCCCCATATATATCCACCCAATTCTGAACATATTTTACGTGCAATTTCTCAATTTGCATCCAATCAGCTAATTTTTGATACCACATTAAAGATGCCGCCCCATGAGGTTTGATCCAGTTATAAAGAATAGAAGCTTTTGCTAATAAGACTATTGTTGGAATATATTTTGCTTGATGTTTGGAAACATTAGAGACCCAATGCACTGCACGTAACAAATTCTTCACAGAAAGGTAATTTATGGTGAATAACTAACTTGTTCGATCATTTTCAAAACTGTATCCCCATAAAAAGGGAATAGTTTTGGACAAGCAAAAAAATTATGCATAAATGTACATCTTTGTATATGACATTTAAAACACACATCCTATTCTGTAACTTTCATTTACTATGCTTTGACCATATCTACCATATACATGTCCTATATAACAATTTGAAATGCATTTCTTGAAGTCTTGCATCTATAGTTGTTTTATATATTAAATCAAAGTAATTTATCTTTTTTTTTCTGTTATAATGGTTCTTAGTGCTGCTGTCCATGTTTGTGCAAGAGGAGTAACCAAGGGTAAAACCTCTGCATGGAAATGTATATTGTACCAAAAAGACAAAGTATTATTGTACTGTTTTAACTTTTTGATTATTACAATAAATGACTCCTGCGTAAACATTTTAGGAGCCTGTGAAATTACATTTGACAAATAAGGTCTGGCTTGTGAATACATGTAAAATTGTCCATGGGTTATAGTGAAAAGATAATTGAATTGTTCAAAAGAGAAAATGCTGCTCTGTGATGTACAATAAAAATTATTAATAGTTACCAAGCCTTGTCATTTCTGTATTTTAAAGGTTGTGTTGTGCAAACCTGGAAGAAATTCTGGATTGCCCACCAATTCAATCCTTTCTGTAGCTTAAGGGTTGATGCCCTACCATTTGCACATGAACCTCCACGCCAGTAACACAGGTCTAATCAAATCAAGTCTCCTATGTTGCAGTCTGATACTGCAGGCGAGGTAGTGGACCCTTGGGCCGGCCCACCTAGGATGACAGGGTAGGCCGGGAGGCGGAGCCACAGGCTGGCGGTGTTCACCCGGGAACCAGGAGCCCCCCAGGAGGAGCCCGTAGGGTCCTGGAACCTTGGGACTTGGGGAATAGGTTCAAAGTCCAGTGGCAGGAATGGCCTAGGCCGGAACTGTAGTATAGGAAGTCCAAAAGTATTAGATAGTCCAAGGACCGGCTGTACAGGCCGAGGGCCAGCTGATGACAGGACAGCGGGCGGCAGCGGGAACTGTAGCTAACCGGATACTGAAGCAGAGTCTGTAGTAAGCTGGAACTGAAGCAGGCTGAAGAGTGGAACGGAGTCTGTAGCAGGCTGTGGACTGAAGCAGGCTGTAGACTGGAATGGAGTCTGTAGCAGGCTGTGCACTGAAGCAAGGTCGAGAACAAGCCGGGGTCGGAGGCAGGCAGCAGACAGAAGCGGAGTCGGGAACGAACCAAGGTCAGAGGCAGGCGGCAGGCTGAAGCGAGTCAAGGCAGTCCAAAGGTCAAGGCAGGAACGAAGAACAGACGAAGCGCAACTCAGAACTACTAGGCAGTAGTGAACCTCGTTGCAAGGCAAGGAGAAGGAGTCCGGACGCCGGTTATATCGGGCTTAGGGCGTGACGTCATCAGCACAGGCAGGGCCAGACTTCCGGGAGCTGTGCGCACAAAGTGGGCGTCCTCGCACGCGCGCGAGGCAGCGGAGAGACGGGCAAGCAATGGCGGCCGCCACGTGGAGCAGACGGCGCCGCCGGGGTCCCAGCCACGCGGAACACGGCGTTTCCAGCAGCGGAGGTAGGCACTGTTCAGACCTAGCGCAGGGGAAGCGGCAGAGACCGCAACAGTACCCCCCCCTTTACGGCCCCTCTTGAGAGGCCCCGGTTTTCCTGGGTGGTCCTGATGGAACTGCTGCAATAAGTTTTTGTCAAGGATATTGCGGCTGGGTTCGCAGGTGTTATCTTCATCACCGCAGCCCTCCCACGCCAGTAGGTACTCCCACCTACGGTTGTGGAAGCGGACGTCCAAGACCTCACGCACCTGGTAAGTGGGGTCGTCGTCAATGGCTGTTGAAGTAGGATCCGGGGGCGTATGGTGATAGCGAGAGAGGACCACGGGTTTAAGCAGGGACACATGGAAGACATTGTGGATTCGGAGAGTTGAAGGCAGTCTCAACCGATACGAAACCAGACCCACTCTCTCAGCAACCTGGAATGGACCACAGAACCTGGGTGCAAATCTCCGTGATGGGAGGCGGAGATGGATGTTCCTTGTGCTGAGCCAGACTCGGTCTCCTGGCTGGTAGGTGGGAGCTGGTCGTCGGTGGCGGTCGGCCGCTCGTTTGGCGGACGCGGCTGAGCGGCGTAGCTGGTTCTGGGTCCTGTGCCACAATGTCTGTAGTTGCTGCGCTGTTACTTGAACGGCAGGCGAGGCGCTGGGGACAGCCAGCGGGAGCGGAGGCCTTAGTGGTTTCCTGTAGACAAGCTGAAACGGGGATTTGCCGGTGGCGGCGTGAGCTTGGTTATTATAGGCGAACTCGGCCCAGGGCAATAGTTCCGACCAGTTATCTTTTTTTCATTAACAAAAGCTCGGAGGTAGGCCTTCAGGGTCCGATTCATTCTTTCGGTCTGCCCATTGCTCTGTGGGTGAAAGGCTGTGGAGAAGCTGAGCTTTACCTTGAAGCACTTGCAGAGAGCTCTCCAATAGCGTGCTACAAACTGGGGTCCCCGGTCGGAGACTATATCTTGTGGGAGACCATGTAGCCTGAAGACATGCTGAGCAAAGAGAAGGGCCAGTTCGGGTGCTGAAGGAAGTTTAGGCAAGGGAACTAGGTGCACCATCTTTGAGAAGCAGTCAACGGTGACCCAGATGACTGTATGCCCGCAAGACGAGGGTAAGACCACCATGAAGTCCGTAGCTATGTGGGTCCAGGGTTCGGTGGGGACTGGTAGTGGTTGCAGAAGGCCACAAGGGGATCTAGGACTGGGCTTTTGCCGGGCGCAGGTGGGGCAGGAACTTACATAGGTGTAGACATCCCGCCGGATGTTGGGCCACCAATAGAAGCGGTTGATAAGTTCTAGAGTTTTTTCGCGCCCTGCGTGCCCTCCAATGAGGGAGTCATGAGCCCAGCGTAATGCCGTTAGGCGATCCCTGCGAGGAACTACAGTCCTATCCTGAGAGATGACCGTCAAGGCAGACAGGCGAACCTTACTCGGGTCCAGGATAAATTGAGGAGGGTCTTGATCCTCCTCGACGCATGAAGTACGGGAGAGAGCATCAGCTCGGAGGTTCTTGGTCGCCGGCCGGTATTGCAGAACAAAGTCGAAACGACTGAAAAACAAGGCCCAGCGGGCTTGGCGGGGATTCAGTCGTTGAGCCTGTGACAGGAACTCCAGGCTCTTGTGGTCTGTGTATACGGTGGTAGTATGTAGGGACCCCTCGAGCCATTGTCTCCACTCTTCAAAGGCGAGCTTAATCGCCAACAGCTCCTTGTCCCCGATGGAGTAATTGCTCTCAGCTGGAGAAAACTTCCTGGAGAAGTAGGAGCAGGGGAGGAGTTGACCAGAGTCGGAGTGTTGGCTGAGAACCGCCCCAACCGCTATACTGGAGGCGTCGACTTCCACAATGAACGGTCTGGAGGGTTCTGGATGCTGGAGGCAAACGTCCGAAAGAAATGCTTCTTTGAGGTCAGAGAAGGCTGCTACCGCAGCATCAGGCCAGTTCTTGGCGTCAGCTCCCTTGCGGGTCAGGGCCGTAAGCGGAGCAACTCGATGCGAGTAACGTGGGATAAAATGTCTATAAAAGTTAGCGAAGCCCAGGAATCGCTGGAGGGCTTTGAGACCCGTGGGCTGAGGCCACTTGGTGATGGCCGCTACTTTCTCTGGGTCCATGCGGAAGCCGGTGGAGGAAATGATGTATCCCAAGAAGGGCAAAGATTCAGCCTCGAAAGTGCACTTCTCCAGCTTGGCATACAAATGGTTGTCTCGGAGGACCTGAAGAACCTGTGTAACATGGCGACGATGGGAGTCCACATCTTTGGGAAAAGATAAGCACGTCGTCCAGGTAGACTATGACATGTGAGTGGAGCATGTCGCGCAGTACCTCATTCATGAGGTGCTGGAAGACGGCGGGGGCATTGCAGAGTCCAAAGGGCATTACCAGATACTCGTAATGCCCATCCCTGGTATTAAACGCCGTCTTCCA
Source organism: Rhinatrema bivittatum (assembly GCF_901001135.1). Classification (NCBI taxonomy): domain Eukaryota; kingdom Metazoa; phylum Chordata; class Amphibia; order Gymnophiona; family Rhinatrematidae; genus Rhinatrema; species Rhinatrema bivittatum. Next base: position 182,363,077 of record NC_042617.1, on the reverse strand, counting down.
TTCGTCCCCTGGGCGTATATGGACGAGGTTGTAGGCCCCTCTGAGATCCAACTTCGTGAAGATGCGGGCATCCTGAAGACGATCCAGAAGCTCCGGGATCAACGGGAGAGGGTACCAGTCTCGTTTGGTGATGGGATTCAGGCCATGATAGTCGATACATGGCCGGAGAGAGCCATCCTTTTTGGCCACAAAGAAGAATCCGGCACCAGCAGGCGAGCGAGAAGGGCGGTTGAAACCCTTGGCTAGGTTCTCCGTCACATACTGGGACATGGCCTTCGTTTTGGGTAACGACAGTGGGTACACTCGGCCACGAGGGGGCGTGGTGCCCGGCAATAGATCAATAGGGCAATCAAAAGGCCGGTGCTGGGGAAGAATCTCCGCCATCTCCTTGGAGAAAACGTCCTCAAAGCTTTGGTATGGCTCAGGTAGGAGGTGCGAGGAGCAGATGTGCAGAGGTTTGGGTGGACGTGGGAGCTGTAGACAGTGTTCAAAGCAGGCAGGACTCCAACGGACCAGTTGGAATTTATCCCATTGTATCACGGGGGAATGCTGACGTAACCAAGGAAGTCCCAAAACCAACGGGTGCACCGCTTGCTCCAAGACGAGCAGGGAGATCTCCTCCGAGTGAAACAGGCCTGTTTGCAGTGTCAATGGGGCCATGGAGCAGGTAATGACCCCAGGAAGCAGAGTGCCTCGGATTGAGGAGATCTGCAGAGGAGGAACCTTCTGTAGAGTCGGAAGGGAAAGCTGAGTCACCAGATCGGCCACAATAAAATGCCCCTCAGCGCCGGAGTCAATGAAGGCACAGATCTGGAGTTCCCCACCGGGGTATTTCAGAGTTACTGGTAGCGTGCAAAGAGGAGCTGATCCAGTAGCGCCTAGGTGTAGCTCCTCAGTGTAGGAGCTACACCTAGGCGCTACTGGATCAGCGCATGAGCGTTTCCCGGACGCTCCGGGCCAGAAGCAAGAAAGTGCCCCTTGCCTCCACAATAGAGGCAGAGGCCTAGGGAGCGACGTCTCTTCCTTTCTTCAGGGGTTAGTGGGGATCTGCCCAATTGCATGGGTTCCCCACTAGGCACAGTGGGAGGAGGAGCCTTAGGAGCAGGAGTTCTGGAGGAGGTAGACAGCTGTGGTGGGGCTCGGTGACTCGAGCGGGTTTCTCTATCCCGTTGTTGGAGACGGCGATCCACCCTACCAGCAATGTCCATGAGATCATTTAAGTCCTCTGGAAGATCCCGACCTGCTAGCTCATCCTTGATGCGGCCTGCCAGACCCTCGAGGAAGATCCCTTTAAGGCAATCGTCTTGCCAACCGACCTCCATGGCCAGGGTCCGGAAGTCTATAATGTACTCAGCCAGAGGGGAGGAGCTAGCAACCTGTTATGGATCAGCTCCTCCAGAGAGAAGTTAGTAATCTGATCAATGCTGCTCCCCAGAGGGGAGGAGCTGGCAGTCTGTTGTACTCCGTAGGCGGAGGGAGCAGTCTGTTATGGACTCTGCTAAGAGTTAGCAAACAGTTAGAGATCTTCTAGGAATTAGCAATCTGTTATGATACGGTTCCTGAAGTGTGAGGAAAGAACCCTATGCATCTCGGCTAGTTAACTGATTAACTTTGGGGCCGATGCAATAAAGGCATGTAGAAAGCGGGCGCTGAACAGTCAGCGCCCGCTCTCATAACACGCGCATGGCACCCGAAAGGGTTTTTGTGACTGCTGGTAGTAAAGGAAACTGACGCCGATAAACCCGGCATTGGAAAAAATAGCTGCTTCTTATTATTTTATAATGAAATAATGGCCTAAATCCGCCCGGATTTGGGCGGATTTAGGCGAGCAGGGCTCTTAAAATCCACCCCTAAGAGTGCGCTCGGCTCAGCACACTATATTGCATCGGCCCCTTTATACTGCTAATTAGCAGGGTATGTTCAGTCGTGTGGTCATGCTGCTGAATGTTCCTGGCTATTTTAAAGATATCTGGATAAGTTTTTCTGGCTATCTTCAGTACAAGTCTGTGGCCTGACCATAGATAGCTGGAATGTCTGCTTATCTGGCTAGAATTTAGCCAGATAAGTGGCTGAATATGCCGGGTGAATTATCCAGCAGCCAAAATAATGGGCCACAAATTGCAAGAACTCTGGCAGAGAACCCATTAGCTAATGGAAAAATGTTCCAAGAAAAAACTGATAAAAACCACCGTCCTGCACCCCAGTTTTAGCCAGGGCAGTTGGTTTGGCTGAGCATTAGAAACTTACGCCTCAAGGCCCTGATGATGAAGTTCACCCCAAGGTTTGTGGGACCATTCCCCGTTGAACACAAGTGGGAATGGTGACTTACAAATTAAACTACCTCCAAGCTTCTACATATATGATATGTTCCACGTTTCTTTGATAAAACCTACTGTATAATCCTAGCCCTTGAGACCTCTCTTTAAATCCAAAGACATGGAAGCCGAAGATGACACCCGATATGAGGATAAAGAGATTCCGTACTCTAGAAGAGTCAGGAACAAACTCCAGTATCTCATCATCTGGAAAAGCTATGGGCCTGAAGAAAAATACTGGAAGCCAACCTCCAAGCTCCCCAGCTTGTACGTGAGTTCCCCAAGAGATTCTCCAAGAACCCTAAACCCAGAAGATGGGGGAAGTGACTTTGGGAAGGCCCCGCAAGCTACCTAACTCACCCCCAATGCCGCCAGCACTTTTTCATGGTAGGAACGATGCCAGCATCCAACATAGCCAACCACAGAATAGGACGTGGGCACCCAAAATCCAGCCTTTTAAAGGGCCCAAGGTGGGAGGATAGCCCAGAAGCACTTCATTGACATTAATGGCTTCCTCCTATAAAGGGCTAAAACCCTAGGGGTAGATTTTATAAATTTACGCGCGCGCGTACTTTTGTTCATGCACCAGGCGCGAACAAAAGTACGCTGGATTTTGTGGCCGGGTTGCGCATGCGCCAAGCTCATTTTCATAGCGTGAATTCGCCAGTATGCGTGGAAGTACAGGGTTCTTGAAAAGAGCTGGGCCAGGGTGGGGTTTGGCGGGGTGGTGGAGGGTCGGGCGGGCCGGGAAAGCACTGTTTTGCGCAGTCCTGGTGAAATGCGTGCCAGCAGCTGGCTGTCATGTGGAACTTACTTCACCTCTTCAGATGAAGTAAGTTCCACGACAAAGAAATAGATTAATTAGGGTGGGCTTAGCGGTTGAGGTGAAGAGGGGAAAAGGGGAAAAAGTTAGTTAGGGGAATAGGTAAGTTCCCTGATTGTCTGCTCCTTTATTGGAGTGGACTGGGAGGGAACTGGGCAAAGGACCGATCTCATCGCTGCGCATGTTAAAAATTTCCCCACCTGCACGCAAGTAGGCAACCATGCACAAGCATGCACCGATACAAAATCGGGCACACATGTGCACAAGAGAAAGAGTCAACTGTGAATACTTCGGGGCCATTGTAGTAAAATACTGTTTTCTGCCTCGATGACTTCAATCTTCTGTCTTTATTTTGTTTTGCTCTTTGGTGATAGAATTTAAGATGCCTATTAAAGTAAATCGTACTTGCAGGAGGAGGTGGATGGACCACAATCACCTACAGAATTGAGTGAAGAATATGACAGACAATGAACAGTGGCATTGAAAATCAATTTTAAAAAATGAAAAAATTGAATAATACTAGAAAAAATACAAAATTAAGGCCTGGATTTTCTATTGTCGCACAGCATAGTGAATCCTGCGGTAACGGGGGGGGCGAAGCTGGAAGCGTGCCTGTGAAAGCTGGCGGCGATCGCACCACCGTGGTGTTATCGCTGCCGGCTTTCGCACCCAATAGCGCCATCGTGAAAGGCGGTGCTATTGTGCGTGCTACTGGCAGCGATAACGGGGCTTACCTTATCACCGCCAGCGAAGTTACCGCCGCGTCTGCCCCGACTCCTCCTCTTCCGGTCCCGACTATGCCCCTATCAAGCTATCGCACACGAAAAGGGACTTTTCGCATGCAACAAGTCCCTTTTTGCGTGCGATACGGTTAGAAAATAACCCCATAAAAATTATAAAACAAAAAAGTAATAAATACAAAAATAAAAAAATTATAAAATAAAAATGAAGACATACTACAAAAAAATACAAAATTACAAAAATAAAATACAAAAATTTAAAAATTATTAAAAAAAAATGAATACTAGAAAAAATATAAAATTTAAAAAATATAAAACAAAAAAATTAATGCTAAAAAATTATAAAAAGAAAAAAATAACACAAAAAGAAAAAATGAATACTACTAGAAAAATATATAAAAATAAAAAAATGATGAAACAAAAAAAATAACAAAATTAAGAATATTAGAAAAAATGTACAAAACTAAAAAATAATAAAACAAAAAATGATGAAAAAATTAAGAATACTAGAAAAATATACAAAGAGAAAAAAATTATAAAACAAAAGAAAAAATTAAAAAAATGAATACTAAAAAAAATACAAAAATAAAATTATAGAAAAAAAATTATATTTAGAATACCACTAGCAAAATATGCAAAATAAAAAAAATGATAAAGCAAAAAAGGAATTTAAAAAATGAATACTAGAAAAAATGTACAAAAATTAAAAAAATGAAGAATACTACTAGAAAAATATACAAAAATAAAAAAATGATAAAACAAAAAAATTATTAAAAAATAAAGTGCAATGCAAGAAAAGAAAGCAAGAAATGCAAGAAAAAAACCCCTATAAATTGATAATGTGGAAAACCAGAAACATAGGTCCAATCTATGTTTTGTGGGCATAGCAGAGGACGTAGAAACCTCGGATGTTAGTATCTTTTTGGAAAACTGGTTACTGGTCGATTTTGGCCTACAAGATTTGAAAGGAGAAATTATTTTTGAGAGAGCAGAAAGGCTGGGACCACAGAAGCAAGATCAACTGTGGCCCCGAGCTATAATTGCAAAATTGGCATATTATTCCTAAAATCTAAGGGGGTCATTTTCTATCCGTATCACCCCCGGCCCGGGGGCGTGGTCGAGACCTCCGGACCAGCCCCCGGGACCGGAACACAAGCGGGGCTGCCGGCCGGCACGCGCAAAGGTAGGGGGGGTTTAGATAGGGCCGGGGGGGGTGGGTTAGGTAGGGGAAGGGAGGGGAAGGTGGGGGGAGGGCAGAGGGAACAGGCAGCGCGTGCTGGGCTTGGCGCGCGCAGGTTGCACAAATGTGCACCCCCTTGCGCGCGCCGACCCCGGATTTTATAAGATACATGCGGCTTCGCGCGTATCTTATAAAATCCAGCATACTTTTGTTCGCGCCTGGTGTGCGAACAAAAGTACACGATCGCGCAAATATTTAAAATCTACCCCAAAATGTTTAACCGGATATATTATTTACCAGAAAGAGTGGAAAGGAATATTGAAAATCAACAAGTTACCCAGACACGGGATGAGCTGAATTTGTCTCAAGTTTTGGAACTATCTTCCGAGACTGTGATAATAAATAGAAGAATGTTATTTACCTCTTTCACTTTGTCAATGGACAGAGATTTGGTATTTAAGTATTTCATGCGTAACAGGCTAAAAGAGTTTCACGGAGCAAAAGTTTGGATTTATCCTTATCTGTCAAGAACCACACAGGAGAGAAGGAGGAAATGTATTTCAATGAAAACTGAAGTAGAAAAAAGTGGTGGAAAATGTATAGTTAAATATCCATGCAAATGTACATTAACTTATGAAGCTAATAAGTATGTGTTTTTTGAACCGTCAGATTTGAATAAGTTTTTGGATGGACATCCACAGGGTGTAACTGATTAAGGTTTGATGCATATATAAAAGCAAGTTTGCTTACCGTAAACAGTGTTTCCGTAGATAGCAGGATGAATTAGCCATGCTGTCATGGGATCTGTCAATCAGGTCTGGGAGGGGGAGCTTGTCAAAGCAGAGATCAGAGATTTGCTCTCTGCGGCTGCACATGTGTTCCTGCGCAGGAAAGTAACGGAATCTCCTCAGTCTGTGATTAAGCTGTAGTGTAGTCGAAGACTTGGTGACTGCCAGGGAGGAGGGTGGGTCAGCATGGCTAATTCATCCTGCTATCTACGGAAACACTGTTTACGGTAAGCAAACTTGCTTTTTCCCGTCGATAGCAGGGCTGAATTAGCCATGCTGTCATGGGAGTCCCAAGCTCCCGATCACGTTGTTTATTATATATATGCTTGTACGTGATCTTTGACAGTGTGGCAGTCACCGTGGACAGGAGGATAGAGATTGCAGTATTGCGTGCCCTATCTTTGCATCAGTGGCTGCTTTTTGATCAAGGCAGTAGTGAGATATGAAGGTATGGAGCGATGACCATGTACCTGCCTTACAAATGTCTATGGGCTACACATTCTTCAGGTGTGCCAATGAGGCTGCTACTGCTCTGACTTGGTGAGCGTTAGGCTCTGAATGCAGTTGTGGTTTCTGTTTATCATAACAGAATTTGATGCACTGTGCTATCCAACTGGAGATGGTGCATTTAGCCACTGGTAATCCAGGTGCCTTTGGGTCAAAGGAGACAAAGAGTTGAGAAACACGGGAGTCCAAGTTTGTCCTTTCTTTGTAGTATGCTAAAGCTCTTTTACAATCTAGTGTGTGCAGTAGTTTTCCCTATCATTTGCATGAGGTTTAGGGAAAAAGGTGGGTAATTCCATGGTCTGATTGAGATGGAATTGAGAAACCATTTTTGGTAGGAAGGATGGGTGAGTTCGGAGAACTACCTTTTGGTGATGAAATTGCAAGTATGGAGAATAATGGACCAAGGCCTGCAATTCACTGACTCTTCATGCTGATGTTACTGCAACCAGGAATACAACCTTCCATGTGAGGTATTTAATATGTGCCGAGTCCATGGGTTCAAAGGGGGAAAGCATGAGCTGTTCCAGAACTATGTTGAGGTTCTATGGAAACAGAGGCTTAGAGATCGGAGGACGAAGGTGAGTTAACCCCTTAATGAAATGAGATAGTAAGGGGTGATTAGATATAGGAATATTGTTGACTGGTCTATGATATGCCCCTATAGCACTGAGATGAACTCTGATGGATGATGTTGCTAGACCAGCTGCATATAGGGGCGGATTTTAAGAGCCCTGCTCGCCTAAATCCGCCCAAATCCGGGCGGATTTAGGGGAGCAGGGCCCTGCGCACCGGTGAGCCTATTTTACATAGGCTCACCGGCGCGCGCAGACCCCGGGACTCGCGTAAGTCCCGGGGTTCTCCGAGGGGGCGTGTCGGGGGCATGTCGGGGGCGGGCCCGAACCTCGCAGCGTTTAGGGGGCGTGCCGGGAGCGTTTCGGGGGCGGACCCGGAGGCGTGGTTACGGCCCGGGGCGGCCCGGGGGTGTGGCCGCGCCCTCCGGACCCGCCCCCAGGTCGCGTCCCGGCGCACAGGAGGCCCGCTGACGCGCGGGGATTTACGCCTCCCGGAGGGAGGCGTAAATCCCCCGACAAAGGTAAGGGGGGGCTTAGACAGGGCCGGGTGGGTGGGTTAGGTAGGGGAAGGGAGGGGAAGGTGAGGGGAGGGGAGGGCAAAAGGAAGTTCCCTTGGAGGGAACGGGGGTAGGCTGCGCGGCTTGGCGCGCGCCGGCTATACAGAATTGATAGCCTTGCGCGCGCCGATCCAGGATTTTAGTGGATACGCGCGGCTCCGCGCGTATCTACTAAAATCCAGCGTACTTTTGCTTGCGCCTGATGCGCCAGCAAAAGTAGGCCTATTCGCATAGGGGCGGATTTTAAAACGAGCGCGAATAGCCTACTTTTGTTTGCGCTCCAGGCGCAAACAAAAGTACGCTGGATTTTAGTAGATACGCGCGGAGCCACGCGTATCCGCTAAAATCTTGGATCGGCGCGCGCAAGGCTATCGATTTCGTATAGCCAGCGCGCGTCGAGCCGCGCAGCCTACCCCCGTTCCCTCCAAGGCCGCTCCGAAATCGGAGCGGCCTCGGAGGGAACTTTCCTTTGCCCTCCCCTCACCTTCCCCTCCCTTCCCCTACCTAACCCACCCGCCCGGCCCTGTCTAAACCCCCCCCTTACCTTTGTCGGGGGATTTACGCCTCCCTCTGGGAGGCGTAAATCCCCGCGCATCAGCGGGCCTCCTGCGCGCCGGGACGCGACCTAGGGGCGGGTCCGGAGGGCGCGGCCACGCCCCCGGGCCGCCCCGGGCCGTAGCCACGCCCCCGGAACGCTCCCGACACGCCCCGAAAACGCTGCGCGGTTCGGGCCCGCCCCCCGACACGCCCCCCGACATGCCCCCTCCGAAAACCCCGGGACTCGCGTAAGTCCCGGGGTTCTCCGAGGGGGGCGTGTCGGGGGCGTGTCGGGGGGCGGGCCCGGTCGTCGCGGCGTTTCGGGGGCGTGTCGGCAGCGTTTTGGGGGCGGGTACGGGGGCGTGGCTACGGCCCGGGGCGGTCCGGGGGCGTGGCCGCGCCCTCCGTACCCGCCCCCAGGTCGCGGCCCGGCGCGCAGGAGGCCCGCTGGCGCGCGGGGATTTACGTCTCCCACCGGGAGGCGTAAATCCCCCGACAAAGGTAAGGGGGGGGGTTTAGACAGGGCCGGGCGGGTGGGTTAGGTAGGGGAAGGGAGGGGAAGGTGAGGGGAGGGCAAAGGAAAGTTCCCTCCGAGGCCGCTCCGATTTCGGAGCGGCCTTGGAGGGAACGGGGTAGGCAGCGCGGCTCGGCGCGCGCCGGCTATACAAAATCAATAGCCTTGCGCGCGCCGATCCAGGGATTTTAGTGGATACGCCCGGCTCCGTGCCTATCTACTAAAATCAGGCGTACTTTTGCTTGAGTCTGATGCGCAAGCAAAAGTAGGCCTATTCGCGCTTTTTGAAAATCTACCCCATAGTTTGAAAATCTACCCCATAGTGTATGAAGATAATCAATGAGCAACTCAGGTGAGCAGTCCAATGGTGGTACACCTTTGGAAGTGCACCAGGTAGAGTAACGTTTCCATTTTTAACTATAATTTTTCCTCTTTGAAAGTTTCCTGGATTCTAACAAAGGGGCGGATTTTCAGAGCCCTGCTCGCGTAAATCCGCCCAAAACCGGGCGGATTTACGCGAGCAGGGCCCTGCGCGCCAGTAGGCCTATTTTACATAGGCCTACCGGCGCGCGCAGAGCCCCGGGACTCGCGTAAGTCCCGGGGTTTTCGGAGGGGGCGTGTCGGGGGGCGGGCCCGAACCGTGCGGCGTTTTCGGGGCGTGTCGGGAGCGTTCCAGGGGCGGGCCCGTGGGTGTGGCCGCGCCCTCCGGACCCGCCCCAGGTCGTGTCCCGGCGCGCAGCAGGCCCGCTGACGCTCGGGGATTTACGCCTCCCTCTGGGAGGCGTAAATCCCCCGACAAAGGTAAGGGGGGGGTTTAGACAGGGCCGGGCGGGTGGGTTAGGTAGGGGAAGGGAGGGGAAGGTGAGGGGAGGGCAAAGGAAAGTTCCCTCCGAGGCCACTCCGATTTCGGAGCGGCCTTGGAGGGAACGGGGGTAGGCTGCGCGGCTCGGCGGGCGCCGGCTATACGAAATCGATAGCCTTGCGCGCGCTGATCCAGGATTTTAGCGGATACGCGCGGCTCCGCGCGTATCTACTAAAATCCAGCGTACTTTTGTTTGCGCCTGGAGCGCAAACAAAAGTAGGCTATTCGCGCTCGTTTTAAAATCCGCCCCAAAATGAATTGTGCCGAAGTGGAAACTCCTTGTTCTGTTAAAAGGAGCCTCTCAATCTCCATGCTGTCAAGTGGAGAGATGAGTGTAGCGGGTGTAGAAGCATCCCTTGATCTTGGCAGAGAACATTTTGGCAATTCGGTAACTGAATTGGATCCATGATGGATAATCGGAGAAGGAAACTGTACCGTGGTTGCCTTGACCAGGCCAGGGCGATGAGTATCATTTGAGCTTTGTCTGCTATGCACTTTTGAATTGTCCTTGTTATGAGTGTTATGGGAGGAAAGGCGTACAAGAGGCCTGTTGTCTACGGGATAAGGAAGGCATCTTGAGCGATCCTGAATTGGCTTGGTTTTATCTAGCAGAACTTGGGAACTTGAGCATTTATCTCCGTTGCAAAGAGATCTATCGAAGGTGTCCCCCACTGCATGAATATGTCTTGGGCAATTTCTGAATTGAGTGACCACTCGTGAGGATGAAAGATATGGCTTAACCTGTCCGCTCTTGTATTTGCCACTCCTGGTAGGTAAGTTGCTTGCAGATGTATGCAATTCCGGTGAGCGTGTTCGAAGATTATCAGGGTCTCTTTGCAGAGGGACCATGAACCGGACCCTCCTTGTTTGTTGATGTAAAACATCGCCACTTGATTGTCCGTGTAGATCATGACCCTGCGTCCTTTCAGGTGGTCTTGCAACACTTGTAATGCATTCCGAATCGCTCTGAGTTCCAATAAATTTATTTGTAGATTTTGTTCTGAGATTGTCCATAAACCTTGTATTTCGTAAATCTCGAGATGTGCTCCCCATCCTTTGCGAGACGCATCTGTGGTTAAGACTGCGTTGTGAGGAGGGGAACTGAACAATGCTCCCTTGGACAGAGTGGAGTCTAGGAGCCACCATGTTATATCTTTTTTCATTTCGGCGGTCAACGATAACTTCTGTGTCATGGTTGTGATTGTTGTTTCCATTGGCGTTTTAGTCCCCATTGCAGGCGTCTCATGTGCAGCCTGGTGTTGGGAACCATGAAAATCGCTGCCGCCATGTGGCAGAGGACTACTAAAACCTGTTTCACTGAAGGTCTCCGAGTATGGTTCAAGGTATGTAGAAGGTGACGGAATTGTGATATTCTGTTGCTTGGTAGGTATGCCCTGTTGCAAGTAGTGTCCAGGCATGTTCCTATGAACTGTAACTGTTGTGTTGGTTGTAGGTGTGATTTCTGAAAATTGATCACCAATCCTAATTCCTGTAAGCATTGTATCACCCGATGGAGGTGATCGAGTAAGATATTTGGAGTTGGGGCAATTATTAGCCAATCGTCCAGATATGGAAAGATGGTTATTAGGGATGTGAATCGTTTTTTGATGATTTAAAATATCATCCGATATATTTTAAATCGTCAAAAATCGTTAAAGAGTTCGATACAATAGAAATTCCCACGATTTATCGTGAAAAATCGTTAATCGGGTTAGTGTCCACTAATGGGAGTTATTTGAGGGGAGGGCAGGAAAACCGGCACACCAAAACAACCCCTAAACCCACCCTGACCCTTTAAAACTAATTCCTTACCTTCCCCCACCCTCCCAAACCCCCCCAAAACATTTTAAAATCACCTGGTGGTCCAGTGGGGGTTCTGGGAGCGATCTCCCACTCGCGGGCCGTCGGTTGCCACTAATAAAAATGGCGCCCATGGCCCGATAAAAAAAACCTCACCCCGACCCTTAAAAACCGACCCCTTAGCTTCCCCCACCCCCCAAAACATTTTAAAATTACCTGGTGGTCCAGTGGGGGCGCGGGGAGCAATCTCCCGCTCTCAGGCTGGGCTGCCACTAATAAAAATGGCGTCAATGGCCCTTTGTCCTTACCATGTGACAGGGTATCCGTGCCATTGGCCGGCCCCTGTCACATGGTAGGAGCACTGGATGGCCGGCCATGGCCCGCGCCATTTTTAAAGATGGTGCCGGCCATCCAGTGTTCCTACCATGTGACAGGGGCTGGCCAATGGCACGGATACCCTGTCACATGGTAAGGGCAAAGAGCCATCGGTGCCATTTTTATTAGCGCAGCCCGGCCCGAGAGCGGGAGATTGCTCCCCGTGCCCCCACTGGACCACCAGGTAATTTTAAAACGTTTTTGGGGGGGTTGGGAGGGTGGGGGAAGCTAAGGGGTCGGTTTTTAAGGGTTGGGGTGGGTTTTTTGTTTATCGGATCAAGCGCAGCCAATAAACAAAGACCCAATCGGGCGGGACGATAAAATTTAAAAGATTTGAATCGGAACCGGAACCGATCCGATTCCGGTTCCGATTCATATCTCTAATGGTTATACCTTGTTGTCTGATATGAGCCACCACCACTACCATGCATTTGGTGAAAACCCTGGGTACAGCCGATAGTCCAAAGGGGAGAACTTTGTACTGGTAGTGTTGATGTCTGTAGCAAAAGCATAGGTAATGCCAAGAGGATGGATGGATTGGAATGTGTGTGTAAGCATCCTTCAGGTCGATGGAACACATCCAATCGTTGGTTTGAATCAGAGGAAGGATTGATTTCAACGACACCATTTTGAATTTCTCTTTGGTGAGAAATTTGTTCAATTCCCTTAGGTCTAGGATGGGACAAAGGCCACTGATTTCTTGGGTATGAGGAAGTATGGGGCATAAAATCCTTCTGATTGGGTCCCCGGGGAAATTTGTCGAATCGCTTGTTGTTTGCGAAGCAAAGCAATTTCCTCCCCCAGTTGTGGTTGAAAGCTTTGAAGCTTGAGAGTGGAAAGATGAGGTAATATGGGTTTTGTGACAAATTGGAGTTGGTAGCCGTGACGTACTATCTCCAAAACCCATTGATCGGATGTTATTCTCTCCCAGGCTGCCAGGCAAGAATGAATCCTGCCGAGTGGTGCTTGATATTGTGGTGGTGGCTGGGTAACTAAAAAGATGGAGTCGATTTTACTGCAGTAGCTGGCTATTGTGCCTGCTGTCTCTGGTTGCGTGGTTTACCTCTACGTTGGTTTGAGGTATTCTGTAGTGGAGGAGGACGCTGGTAAGCAGGGTACGCCTGTGTATGAAAGGACTGGTAAGATCTGCAGGATATCCTGGCATATGATTGCCTGAGAGTAGATCCACTATAACGACATGTGGTCGAATAGCGAGAATGTGATGTTAATGATTGTACTGCTAAAGCCTCCTCCTTCAGTTTGCCCACTGTGTCCTGGAATCGTTCTCCGAACAGGTTATCCCCTGTACATGGAAGGTTTGTTAGTTTCTCGTGCAAATCTTCATAATCGAACTTGAGCATAACCATGCTAGTCTGCAGGCTGCAATGGCTGTTGCAGATGCCCTGGAAGATGTTTCATATGCTTCATAGACTGACCTCAAAAGGTGTCGAGAACACTCTTCCATGTCATGAAGAGGTGGAGGTATTTGATCCACAGTCGAGGAAAGCATACCTTTTATAGCTTGTATGCACTCATATAGGTATTGTACCATGTAGAATTGATGTTGCATAATTCGGGCATTCAACATTGAGTTATGGTATATTTTCCTGCCAAACTCATCTAAAGATTTGTTGTCTTTGCCTGGTGGGTATGAGGAATGCGACTTCGTTTTTTTAAATCTTTGCATCGCCGACTCTACTACAATTGAAGCATGAGGTAATTGTGGTATAGCGTACAGTGATGTTTTCCTCATACGGAATTTTATGTCCGTCTTTCTGGAAACCACTGAGATTGCATAAGGTGTTTCCCAGGATTTCTGTAAGACTGAATGCAGGAGTTCTTGTGGTGGAAGAGATGTTGTTTCTCCTGGAGTATTGAAAATCTTTAGGAGACCAAGGGTTTATGATCTAGGGTCTGTCTCTTTTTGAACCTCTAGATGCAGTATTGTACCCAATTTTTCTAGACATTTTGGGTATGTAAGGTCTTCTGGAGGGGAATACGGCTCCTGAGGTTGTTCCTGCGGATCCGATAGGAATCCCGTAGATGATGATGGGGATGTTTGCAGTGAAAGAGAATCAAAAGATGTATCCTGTTTATAATTCGGTGAAGTTGGTCGGTTTGCTATGGGAGATGTGTTGCGATTCCGGGCCGGTCCCGGAATCGCCACCTACCCCGTCGGGCCTCCGGGGACCTCTGCCGCCGCAGGCCCGGCGCCTGTCCACCTCGCCTGGGCCTGCAGCTCCTTCTGCCACCGCGTCTTCGCTGCGTCGGAGCAGCCGGCGTCCAGCAACTGCTGGCTCCGCCCCCTAGACGCGCGCGTCCCTCCCTTCAATTTAAAGGGGCCAGCGCGGGAAATTCCAGCACAGCCTCAGGATGACGTCAGACGCCCTCAGGGTATTTAAACCCTGCATCAAGATCTGCTCCTTGCCTTGCAACGAGGTTCCCAGGTATTCCTGTCTCCAGTTGCTGCGTTCCTGTATCGTTTGGCTTCTGACCCCGGACCGGCTTACGTTGATTCCCTGGCTTCTGACTCCGGACCGGCTTACGTTGATTCCCTGGCTTCTGACCCCGGACCGGCTTACGTTGACTCTTTGGCTCCTGACCTCGGACTGGCCTACGGTGATCCCTTGGTTCCTGACTCTGGACTGGCGAGCGATGACCCTCCGGCACTTAACCTTGGACTCCATCTGACTCGGCCCCCGCGGGCCCTCCTAAGTCCCAGCGGCCGGGTTCCTACGGGCTCCTCCTGGGGGGACTCCGGCTTCCAGGGTGAATCTCCTAAGTCCCAGCGGCCGAACTCCTACGAGCTCCTCTCGGGGGAGGATCAGCTTCCAGGGCGAAGATCTTCCCACCACTGCGCCAGCTCCATCGTCTCATCCTTCCTCGCCAAGGCCCTTGGTCGCATAGGGCTTCCAGAGTCACTCCTTCGGCCATCCACGAGTCTGTCCTTGCCGCCTCCCGGTCGGGACCACTGCTGCAACCTCCTTCAGCAACTCATCCTTCGGTTCCGATCGGCCCAAGGGTCCACGAATCCAACAAGATGTTGGAGGCTCCACTGACGGTTCTCTATTAGTCTGTGTCTTATGTTCCCGAGAACTGACAGACGCAATATTAGTCATTTTGAAAGATGACTGAAGAGTTTCATAAAATCCTGCTAAGGATTGAGACAATTGATAAAATGCCTCTTTTGTATGAGGGGGCATTATTGTACAATCATCTGGTTCATGTGACTCATATGCTTTAGGTTGCATTGGAGTGTTTTGAGGTAAAGTACTGGATACTTTATGGTCTTTCTGTTTCTTTTTGCATATTATGTCCATCGAATCCTCTGAAACTGTAGAAGCGTTAGAGGAAACAACTTGTATTACCTCTCTGTGGGAGAAGGAATTTGAAGTTGGTACCTGAGATGATTTAGAAGTCGAAGGGCTTACTTCCCATGTTGCACTCCTCTTTGCCGACTTTTTGTGGTGGGAGTGCCGTGAGTGCTTATGAAAATAGTGTGATGACGAGTCTGTATGACATCTACGTGAAGACGGTGAATGCTTTCTATGTTTTATTGTAAATTCTGTTGAATTAGCTCTCGAAGAAAGGGAAGTACCCGAACGAGGTGGGGTTATTGATGGAGAGGTGGAAGAAGACATTTGTGAGGGTCCACGTCGTCGTTTCAACTCATGTTGTAGTACATGAGATGGGTGCTCATGTGTCTTATGGGCGGATCTAGACTGGCGCGTGTATCTTTTCATTTCCGTGCATGCAACAGTTATCGGCGCCGATATCTCCGGCGCCGTGTGGACAGATATGTTTGGTGTCAGGCGCGCAGGTAGTGTTGGCGCCGTGTGCACAGATAGTGTCAGCGCATGCGCACCGATGTCAACGGTGCCATGCGAGTAAGTGACTTCGGCGCCGTGCGCACAGACGTCTTTGGCACCTTGTGCGCCGATGTCTTCGGCACCCTGCGTGCAGAAATCTTCTGCACCGTGTGCGCAGGGTCCTTCGGCGCCATGCGCACAAGTGTCTTCGGCACCATGCACGTAGAAGTGTTGTGCGCCAATACTTCTTCAGGCGCAGAAGTGTTATGCACCGACACTGTTTTATGCGCATAAGGCGGCTTAGGCGCAGAAGTTTTCGGCGCTGAGATTTTTGGTGCCAGTGTCTCTTGCGCCGGCGATTCTGGCTCTATGGATTGTTTAAAATCCGATGGCCTTTGCCGGCTTTCCACATCCTTACCTCCAAGATTGGAGGATTGAGGATCCCACGATGATGTCCTCTTTTTTGAGGGAGCCGGTAAAATCACAGGGCCAGGTGACAAATGAGCCTCCGATGGCTCCGGTGAGGCAAAAGGTTCCTGAAGCCTGTAGGCCCGTTGCTTCAGGGCTCTGTGAGACATCCTCGAACAAAATTCACAATCTTCCCGATTGTGATCTGGTCCTAGGCATCGGTAACATCGGTCATGGCCATCCATGACCGACATTACCTTGTCACAATTACAGAGTTTAAACCCCGATTTTGACATGTTTATTTTATTAACGCTGAGGAGAAGAACAGCTTCGCGTGTGATCCCGCACGGAAGGAACAGACTGAGGAGATTCCGTTACTTTCCTGCGCGGGAACACTAGCGCAGCCGCAGATAGCAAAGCTCTGATCTCTGCTTTGACGAGCTCCGCCTCCCGGACTTGACTGACAGATCCCATGACAGCATGGCTAATTCAGCCCTGCTATCAACGGGAAAGTAATGTTCACAGCCTTTTCACTGGCGAGCTAATATTGTGAGATTGAAGTGATTGTTCTTTTTCTTTGAAACCGCTTTTTACAAGCCCCAATTACTATTATACCTAAATAATATATTCATTAAGTTGAGAATATATGGAAAAGAGAAATTTCTGTATAATGTATTTCTTTGTCCATTAGGATGTATATAAATTATATGTTAAACCTGTTGGTGATGTAATTTAATGAAAATAAATTAAAAGAAAATTAAAAAAAAACAGAAAAAGAAAATCCAGCCCTAAATTTACTGTTCTTACTTCTCCGTGAGAAATGCACGAAGCCGGGTTATGCTCAGGACTAGTAAAGACAATGAGGAAGACTTGGATTACGGTGTGTAAAATATTGAAACTGTCCCTGCACATCTCTCCAGAACTCTCCGTTAAGGGGAATCAGCGCATCCTACTGCTTAATTTGCCCAGACAACATAGTATGCACATCTCTTCTGACTGCCTTTTTAGGGAATTAATAGACCCCAGTTCAGGTCAGTTCCATTGTCTTGAGCTCTGAGCATCTGCATCCCAAAATCCACCTCAATTAAAGTCATCCATTGAATCTGACAGTGGATAACCACAGAAATTTATAAAGCATATGTCCATCAACAAATATATGCACAGATCGCCAAGTAATATGGCTTTAAAAAGCAGAAAAAAAGACAAGGAAAAAATTAGGCCTGCAATGGAAAAACAAACTGCAGAAGGGGGAGAAGCAGGAGATCCAGGCCCCTCACAGGCCAGCCTAGAAGAGTGGACCGCCAAAGTTTCAGAAGCAGTAGTACCGGCCTTAAATCCAAGATCTGATAATCTATCATCCCAGATCTCATGTCTCCAGTCCTCGCTTGAAGAACTCCAACCACGAATAGAGGCCATAGAAGGAAGAGTATCGGCACTGGAGGATGACTCCGCCACAGCCGTGAAACACAACTTAAAAATTGCTGTGACAAACTTGAACATCTTGAGAACAGATCCAGACGAAACAATGTAAGATTTACTGGTCTCCCAGAGTCTATCCCTGAAAGCACCCTTTCTACCATGCTGGAAAAATGGCTCCCTGAAGCCCTGGAGCTGCCCTCATGGGCTGTACCCCTGCAGATTGAGAGGGCTCACCGACTGGGCATTCGGAAGCCTGGGGAGTCCAGACCCCACATTATCATTACTAAATTCCTTAACGGTGCCCACAAGCAGGAAATATTAAGACTATATTGTCAGTGATGCAACTTCCAGTGTCAGGGAGCGACGATAAGGCTGTTTCAAGACTACTCAGCAGCAGTCACCCAGAGCCGCAAGTTCTTTACTCCGGTCTGCTCAATCCTTGTCACTAAACAAATTAAATTCGCTTTGCAATTTCCCGCCAAACTGAAGATTTGGCATGAGAATACAATGCATACTTTTGAAGATCCAAAAACCGCACAAACTTTCATAGTCGGTCTGGCATAATTAAAAAAATACCTAAAACGGAAAAAAAGAGCAACAAGCCTACGTATATATATAACTAAAATTCAAATTATCTAATACTCACCTGACTTTCGCAGCGGCACTCTCAAATTCCTTAGGGTATTCGTGGTTAATTTAAGAATCGTTGTTGCTGTCCTTTGTGTGAGCCTCAAGGGCTCAATAAAGTTTTTTTTTCCCGTGTTGCAGTCCTCTCCTACTCTGATGGTCCCATATTCCTATGACATCAGCACGCTGAGATCCACGCGAGATGGCTTCTCCCAAATCTCTTCCAGGTCTTCATGCTTCAACCGGCCCGACCTGGATACTTACAGCAGTCAACAAAGTCCGCGATTTGACGTGATGAGGCCTTCAATTATCGCTCCATGATAGGGCAGAGAAGGGACAAACTACACAGACAGAGGGTAAGCTGAAACCGCAGGGACAGCTTCAGAGACCGAAAGTGGACAGTTTGACTCCCGCGGCAAACTCCCGCTCCCAAATTGCGAACTATGGAACTCAGTCCCCTAAACAAGCCTTCTCATGTGCGGGGAAATCCGGAAAAAAACATCGAGAGGACCTCCTTTGGGCCATGAGGGTTTGGAGTCAGCCACCCTCATCAACTTTTTGTCAGCGGAGGGGGGCCCCCTATCACGAAACTGTAGATCAAACAGAACAGTATAAGGGAGGAGATCTGTTCGGGGGTGCAGGGGGGGGGGGGCTGCAATTTGGCCATTGATTACAAGGCAACACAGCTGAAAAAAAAAAGGGGGAGCTAGTGGAAGCTTCTTCGAAGTTGTTGGGAAATAGTTCATGTTTTGAAACCTTAATAGGCGAAAGGTTAATTTGATTAGATGCGGGTGCTCACGCACCCAAAACGTACCTCCATTCCCTATGAGTCCTTGGGCTTCCTGGGAAAATGAAGGAAGGGATAATTAAGATGGGGAGAATGGGAGGGGGGGGGGGGCAGGGGAGGGAAACAGGGTCATGTCGCTTTTTTCCTACATGGTCGTTTAGCGTAAAAGTTGTCTCTTTACCCAAATGTTAATTGCTATCTGATTTGGGATCTCCAACCATACCTAAGTCACATTCCTATCAGATATTTAATCCTGAGTTCTAGCTGAGAGACTCGGGATCTCTTGAAGTGTCATATTTGGGCTGTTGATGGGACTATAGTGGATGATAATGGCTGATCCTATTCAGCTGGCATCTTTAAACGTTAATGGGTTAGGCTCCCTGATTAAAAGGGCAAAAATTTTACAGTTCCTGAAAAGACAGAAAACCCACATAGCATGCCTTCAAGAAACACATCTCTCGGAAGTAGAGCACAAAAAATGAAAAAGAGATTGGGTGGGGACCTGCTATTTTTCCAATGCCCAAGGGAGAAAAGCGGAAGTAGCCATTCTCATCCACAAATTATTAACGTTTAAGTTGATGCAGGAGATCAAAGACCCTTTGGGGCGCATTATAATACTGGTAGGCTCCATTAATGGATGCCTCTTAACGTTATGTAATTTGTATGGCCCTAACACTTATCATCACAAATTTTTTAATAAGTTGGTACAAACTCTCCTTACTACTCAGCAGGGATGGTTATTTCTTACAGGTGATTTTAACTGTGTAGCAGACCAGCAACTGGACCGACTCCCTCCACATTCTCCGCAGCACTCAAGAAACCACCCTAGAGGGGTCCAGTCAGTGTAACTGATCACTCAGTTTTTGTATGATCAGTTACAAGTTTTAGATTATTGGAGGAGTTTACACCCTACATCCAAAGATTTCACGCACATATCCAGATCTCACAAATCAATGTAATGAATTGATTATATATTGGGATCTAGGCATTTCTTTTCACATATCAGAGCTGAAATTGGTCCCATGGCAATCTCCAATCATTCTCTCTTTTTTTTTTTTTTGGAAATTGTTTTTATTAGATTTAAATGTATACAACCAAACAATAAATGCCAGTCTTAACACATGACTTACAAAACCCTTCCCTTCCCTCCCCCTCCCCACCCGCCCATTCCATCCTACTCTTAGAGGCTCAATATACATAGTCAGTTATGATTCCCAGTTATAAAGGTCAGAGGAGTAACAGAGTCCATGTAGTGTCCAAAAAGGAGAAAAAGGAAATGGAAACTCTCAGCTCCAGATGGTTGCCTCCTGGTGCGGGGATCTCGCTGAAGCCTCTCATCCCGGGAGCCACAGATCGCTGACGAAGCCTGTAGTCGGTGTTAAGTGAGCAGTGAAACCGGACCAAATTAATGAGACATTTACCAATCTCCTTGGCATATTATGAGATACAATCGCATGTTCCATGGAACATAAGCGGAGCATCTTCAGGAACCAGTGTTCATAACTGAGGGATCCTGAGTTCAGCCAATGTGTCAAAATGATTTGCTTCCCCACTAAACCAGCCCTTTTTAAGAATAACCCCTCTGAAGGTGTTAAATGCAATTGGTCCACAATATCCTGGCCGAATAACCATAAATTAGGGTCTAGTGGGAAGGTCCTCCTTAAAAAATAAGAACAAGCATTACATACTTGACCCCAAAACCGACCAAGTACCACACAGTCCCAAAAGCAGTGCGTGTAATTACTCTCTTCGCTGGTGCATTTGGGACATTGCTTAGAGGTAGTGATCCACAGTTTAAAAGCCCAGAGGGGAGTAATGTAAACTTGCCAAAGAAATTTGTAATGAGTCTCACGCAATAAAACATTCTCTGCAAGTGTTGGTAATTCTTTAAAGCATTTTTTAAGTCATTAAAGGTAAGAGCAAAAAGGGGCCACTCCGTCCATCTAGAATAGCTACGCTCTAAATATTCAAGGTCCCCCATACCCATGACTTCTTTATAAAAATAGGATATGGTGGGTTTCTTTTTCCCCACCTGTAACACATCTCTAAGTTTCTGACTCTCCGGGGTCTCCGCTAGCTGAGGTTGCAGGGCTAGCTGAGGTTGCAGGGCTCTAATAAGGTATGCAAAATAATCTGTGTTTGGTAAGGCAAAGCGTTGTTGAAGTGTCTGAAATGAAAGGACGGTCCCAGAAATTTGATCGTAAAGATCATATACAAAGGTGAGACCTTGAGCATCCCATCGGTTGAAAACCCCCTTCCCCTTACCAGGGGGGAATAGGTCGTGTCCCTTAATGGTAATAAATGAGGTTAGTCGGTGGGGAATCCCTCCCAACTTACAAATCATTAACCATGCCCTGCGACATGTATGTACAAAATCCTGCTTTCTGACATATTGTGGGAGTAAGTTTGCATCCAAATGTAATAGGGGGTTAAGAGAGGGGACTCCATACCATTCGAGTAGGTACTCACACGGAGTAAATGTTGCCTTAGAATAAAGCCAGTCCCTCACATGTCGAAGGTTACATGCTAAGTTATACGCAGCTAAGTCGGGGCAGCCCAACCCGCCCTTTTCTATGGGTGTAGAAATAAGGTCCATAGGTAGTCTAGCCTTTTTCCCCCGCCACAAAAATGCACGTAAAGCTTGGTGGAGCTTATAGAGATCGTGTTTGTGGAGCCAGACAGGCATCAGCTGTAACGTATACAGCCATTTAGGAAGTAAAATCATTTTAAAAAGTTGTATTCGGCCAACTAAAGATAATGGTAAAGGTGTCCACCTGTTCAATGCTGTCAGGGAGTAGGTAAGCAAAGGTTGAATATTGGCTGCATACAAATCCTCCATTTTTACAGGGACTTTAATACCAAGATATTTGAGGTGGTCTGTCACCCAGCACAGAGGAAAGGTGCCCTGCCATGTAGAGTGGATATTCCCTGTGACATCTATGGCCTCCGACTTGTCTGGATTAATCTGTAGGCCAGCGAATTGTCCAAATTGTCCCAGTAGGTCTAAGACCGCTGGAAGAGAATTTAGGGATTGTGTGAGCAATACTAAAAGGTCGTCTGCAAACGCAGCGATTTTAAAAATATGATTCGGACCTCCAAAGCCTTTCACTGCTCTGCATGCCTTGATTTTCCGTAACAGCGGGTCTATGTATAATAAGTATAATAATGGCGATAATGGGCACCCTTGTCTAACCCCCCTTTGAATATGAACCACCTCTGACAGACTACCATTTGCTAGAATACGTGCCTTCGGGTTGTCGTACAGTAGGGAAATATAGTTGAAAAAATCCCCTCGGAGACCATATCTCTGAAATACGGAGGATAAGTACGGCCATGCTACTTGGTCGAAGGCTTTCTCCGAATCAAAGCCAATGGCCAGGGCCGGTATATCTTGGTGTTGGCATATATTAAGAGCTGTAAGAAGCTTAATTATATTAGCATTCGGATATCGGCCTCTAACGAAGCCTGTCTGATGGTGAGATATCAAGCGAGGAAGGAAAATATTCAAGCGTTCTGCTAGTATCTTAGTTAGGATCTTTAAATCACAGTTGAGCAAAGAAATTGGCCTGTATGAAGACGGATATTGTGGGTCTTTGCCGGGTTTGGGAAGGACTGTTATAAATGCTTCATTAAAGGAAGCGGGGAAATGTTGTTGTTTTAACCCCTCTGTATAATACGCCGTCAGTGTGGCCCGACATTGTATTGGAGTTTTTTATAAAAATCATAAGACAGCCCATCGGGACCGGGAGACTTTCCCGCTTGTGTGGCAGTAATGGTCTGCAATACTTCGTAAATCTGAATGGGACGATTTAAAAAATCAAGTTGAGAAGCAGTTAAGGTAGGCATGGGCAAATCTTGGAAAAAGTTATCTTCTTCTACCTGCCCCCCCGGGATATCTGGTGTATATAAGGTATTATAGAAACCTCGGAAAATTTCACAAATTTCCTTTTCTGTAGTAACCAACCCCCCTGATTGGGACTTAAGGGACGGTGTAAAGGATTTTCGTCTGCGGATTCTGGTAAAGTTAGCCAGTAATCTGCCCGGTTTGTTACCAAATTTGAATAATTGCTGTTCCCCCTTGCTTAGATACCGTTGGGCTCTAGTGTCAAGGAGGGTATTCAAGCGCCCTAACACAGTGTAAAACTCCTTTCAATTGCGTTCCGAGTTATTCCGGATCAAGGTAGCTTTTGCTTGATGAAGTACTTGCTCTAGGTCGAGAATATGCTTATTTAGTTGCTTATTACGGAAGTGGACATAGGCTATAATCTCTCCCCTGAGCACTGCCTTTCCAGATTCCCAAAATAGCTGGGGTGTCATAATGTGTTGATGATTATTCTTAGCGAAGTCATTCCATTTCTCACGAAGGAATGCCTGAAAGTGGGTGTCGTCCTTGAGAAAGATTGGAAATCTCCAAATTCTTGCTTTTTGTGTATGGTTGGTAGGGGCTAAAGTCAGAGAAATCGGGGCATGATCTGAGATGGCTTGGGTTTCAATAGTCGCCTCAGCTATTCCAAAGAATTTATCTTGCGAAACTAAAATATAGTCAATCCGTGACAGTGTACTGTGGGACCTTGACAGATGCGTGTAGTCCCTTTCACTGGGATGTAAGGTGCACCAGACATCCAATAAGCCCAATTGATGGCATAGATATACTATTCCTTTCTTTTGCTTCCCAAGGAATTGTTCAGGAGGAGGATTTTTGTCAAGTGATGGGTCATGTACACCTGATAAGTAGATGGTGCCTTGCCCATGTATATGTATCAAATTACTCAATTGAACAAAAAACTCATGGGAGTATTCGTTGGGTGCATAGATATTACCAATGGTTACGGGTTTATTATTCCATACTCCCACTAATAATATGTAACGCCCACCAGGGTCTGGTATGCTGTGTAACACCTGAAAGTTAGCGGATTTACTAATTAAGATTGCGACTCCTGCTTTCCGTTGCACCACTGCTGCATATACACAGGTGTCCACCCATTCCCTATGAAGTTTTTTACTCTCTGTATCTGTAAGGTGAGTTTCTTGAATACATGCTACCTCAGCTTTTAAGTGTTTAAGATGTGACAATACTTTTTTCCTTTTGATCGGGGTTTCTAGACCATTAACATTCCAGGATACTATTTTAGACATGACATGGCGGTAAAGGATGCATATAGCAGATAATAACTCCTATGAAGAGAAAGGCCCCCAGCCTGGCCTCTCTCTGGTTCACATCTTCTTAAAACAGATATCCCCCATTCATCGGTCAATATGAGCTGATTACCAAACATGGAACTGTACAAACAACAATGCAGATCTCTCTCAACTGAGATCATAGAACATATATGTGGAACATATCCCTCGTCCCCACCCCCCCCCCTCCCCTCCTTCCCCCCACCCACACTCTGTATACTATCCCTGGTCCCCCAAAGTCTCGCAATATAATCCCCATATGGGTTAAGAGGTCACGTGTCCAGTGCCCGGGCGCCATGCTTCCAATGGTACTGAGTGGCACCCCGTTATACTGTGTGAGAAGCATGATATCTATATAGATAAAGAAAGGTTGCTATACTCATCCATCCGAAGGGCTGCCACAGCGAAAAAACAAACTTAAAAAGCAGTTTGTGTTGGGGTGCAAAGTAGAGGTGTACTAGTGTTCACAGCACCGCGGAAGGGACTCCTCCGGTAGGGGTCCGGGACCTGTCCCTCTCTCCGGGGCGTCGCGCGAACAGTCCATCAATCAGCCCTCAGAGACACAATATATGATAGATCCTCCAAAACTTCGCACTCTTTGTGCGGTTGATGTCCGAGTGTGTAACACCCCAGAGGGATCCCAAAAAGAAATAAAACCCCAATTTTATGCCGTCGTTCCTTCTACGGGATCCTGCACTCTGGGGGTACAGGCCGGTTTTGTTTCTCTCTCTTCTTTTTTTTTTTTAATCTTTTATACTGTCCCAGTATGCCTGCGCCGCTTCTGATGTGGTAAAGGTATATTGTGTATTTTTATGCCAGAGTTTCAGCGTGGCCGGGTATTGCAAAGCAAATTTTATCTGTGCATTGTAAAGTTGGGTACAGATCTTGGCAAATCCTTTGCGTTGTTCTGATACTCTCACCGAATAATCCTGAAAAATGCGGATTTTATGAGTTTGGTAGGTGATATTCCTTTTCCTCCGATAGGTTTTCCAAATTTCATTTTTCTGGGCATAGTTCAAAAACTTCGCTATGACTAAACGTGGTCTGTTCTCCGAATCGCACCGGGCTCCCATCCTTTGAGCTCTTTCCACTATGATTTTCCCCTGCAGATCCGCGAGCTCCAGGGCCTCAGGCAGCCATGTTTCTATTAGAGAGGCCAGTTCCCCTTCCCCCACTGACTCCGGGAAACCCAGAAATCTCAAATTGGACCTTCTCGCCTGATTCTCCAGGTCATCTACCTTATCAGTGAGGTCTCGAATCGTTTTGGCGTAGGTTTCTGTGGTGCGGGTAAGTGTGGAAAGGTCATCCTCCACCATGCTTATTCAGCCCTCCGCATGGTCTAGGCGCGGCGTTATTTCATTGAGGATTTCCCAGACCTCCGTCAACTGTGTCACAACCCCGGCTAACTTTTCATCGAGTGCTGAGCGAATCACTTCTTCAATTGCCACAATTGTGAGCCCCGTTGCCCCGGAGTCAGCGCTGTTGTCGTTTCCGGTCGCCATCTTGGGGTCTGGCCCCTTAGTTTTTTCTTTGTCCTTTTTGCTTCCCTTGGCAGCCATGGTCGGCGAAGATTGCTGCATATATTTCACAATGGACATAGGCAAAGTCTCTCCCTGTCTGAAAAGTGCGGAGGTCAGTTAAGCGGGGGTAGTTGTAAGCGGATTGTTAGCAGGCGACAGAGCCGTGGAAAAAGCGTCCACCCCGGCTCACCACATCACGTGACCTCTCTCATTCTCTCATTTGAAAAGACCTTGCTATTTTTGACTCGGCTAAAACTTTTAGACAATGGAGGTTCCCAGCCTCACTATACCAATGACAAAGCTTTCAAACAATTTTTAATTGACAAATGGAACTCATATTCCACAACAGAGATTATACACCAAGTATAAAACTTCTTTTCCACAATCACTACTTGGTAATAATATTTTAACTGAGATATTCACTGAAAACCAACATGATTTTTATTTTTATGTTTTTCAATTAATCATAAAAAGTTTTTTAGGAGATGGGGATGGTTTCATATAATGTATATACGGCAACCCCCTTGGTGCCTTTACCGTTTTAATCATAAACACATCCTCCAACCTCCATTTTTTTTATTTTAACAAATTATGTTTAAAAAACTTTTAAAGTTAGGTTTCAGTAAATATCACTTTTTATTCCTTTAATTATTGTTAATTTAAATCAATCCTCTTCTCTCTGTGCAAACGCACTACTGGTTATTCATGCAAACTGTCAGAAATAGATGTGCTGTACTTAGCTTTAGAAAGTCTTGAATTAGTCCCGACTTGCGCAAGTTTCGACATAGAATGTCTTCATCAGGGTTCATTCGTATGCTTTTTCTTTTTGCCAAGAATCCAACTGAATGTTCATTTATTTTTTAAGTTTCCCGGTGCTCTAACAAGCCTCCGTCTAACGCTCTTCCTGACGGCATTCTGCGTTACTCCACTTCCGGTTTAGATTTAAACATCTTCCTGGATACCAGCTAATTTTACCATTAGATCTTAAATTAAAGAGAACCAATCAAGCTGATCGTTTAGTCCCGCAGGTTGTTCTGAGCCAAGTCTAAAAATCCATGCTTGCTCGCGATAATTTAACAAGGACTGATTATCTTGTTTGTCCTCTAGACTGTCAATTACTGTCCATTGCAATTGTGCAAATGTATGACTTTTTTCCATGCAGTTTTGTACGATGGGCGCAGATATCGTAGCGTTATTTATGCGGGACCGATGTTCTGTTATTCGTATCTTAATTGCCCTCTTTGTACGCCCGACATATACCTTCGGACAAGGACAAACAATAACGTATATAACTGATTTAGATGTACAATCCGTAATCTTCTTTCTGTATATTTTATATCCTGTTACTGGGTCTGTCCAAATGTTCCCTTCAATCGTATTATGACACACTGAACATTTCCCACACTTATTATCTCTGAACCCAAGTTGTTAATTTCTCTTTTTTTATTTGTTTGTTGGGCATGAACCACTTGATCTTTGACGTTCCTCCCTCTTCTGGTCACTATAAGGGGTTCTTCTGCCAACGTGTTATGAAGCGCCACTATGTGCCAATGTTTTTTGATGGACATCCTAATAGCTGTTGTGAATGTACTTTGGGGCAAAATGCACACTAACTGTTTCTCTTCTTTAGCAGGTCTATATTGAAGTAAGGATTCTCTATCACTATACCTAGCCCTTTTATAGGCTTTCCGTACAACACCTTTTGGATATCCTCTCTCAATAAATCTTTTACTGAGGATCTCAGCTTGAATTTTAAACTCTGCTAGTGTGGCACAAATTTGACGTATCCGAAAAAATTGGGAGACTGGCAGTCCCCGTTTGAAACTCACAGGATGATGACTTTCGTAACGGAGTAGATTATTTCGATCCGTTGATTTTCTATTCACCGTAGTGTATATGGCATCTTCCTTGATTTCTATAAGAACATCCAAATACGCTATCCTCTTGTTGCTGCTAACATAAGTGAATTTCAAGTTTTCATCAACAGTATTAATCCATGTAATGAATTTCACAAGCTGTTCCTCTGTTCCTCGCCATATGAAAAAAATGTCATCAATAAACCTGTACCAGTGATTAATATGACACCACCATTCCGATGAATATACACATTTAGCCTCAAAGTTTGCCACTTAACGATTGGCCACCGCCGGGGCCAACGACAATCCCATTGGGATACCATGTTCTTGATGATATATAATGTCCTTGAACACAAAGTAGTTATTAAATAACACTAATTCAGTTAAAGTGATAAGGAAATGTTTAGGTATCCTTCCAAAACCATCATATCTTGTTATCTCCTGTGTAACCACCTCCAAAGCTGATTGTTGGGGTATCTGGATATACAATGATTGTATATCCATTGTCACTAATAAGGTGGTATTTTGTATAACTTCTACATTTTTTAGTAAAGGACAATGCATCACCTGGAGAGCAGGTCCTTGCTACAGGATCCTTTCCTGCTGCACCCGGTTGATGCTCTCCAATCATGAGACCTTCTTCCTCCAAGATAGCACCAGGGCTGCCAGTCTGAAGTTGGAACTTGGCTACTATGTCTCTGAAGATCTCATCTATATACCTCTCTGTCTGCCTCAGCTCCTCCAGGTCTGCCACTCTAGCCTCCAGAGATCGGATTCGTTCTCTGAGAGCCAGAAGCTCTTTGCATCGCATGCACATGTACAACATCTCACCGGCGGGTAAAAAAATCATACATGTGACACTCGATTCAAAAGACTGGGAAGCCCCCCTCTTGCTGCTGGGCTGCTGCCTTCATCTCAATTTTGTTCAGTTCCTAGTTAAGTTTTAGGTTGCTATGGGAGTAGGAATGTGTCTAATTAACGTCTTTTAAATGTATTAGTGAATTTACTATGGGGTAGATTTTCAAAGGGGTATGCGCGTAAGATACGCGCGTACCCCCCGAAAACCTACCCCAAACCCCCCCTGCGCGCGCCGAGCCTATTTTGCATAGGCTCGGCGGCGCACACAAGCCCCGGGACGCGCGTAAGTCCTGGGGTTTGCAAAAAGGGGCAGTCAAGGGCGTGGACAGGGGGTGTGGTTTGGGATCGGGGGCGTGTGGGCAGTCCGGGGGCTTGGCGGAGCGCCCCGACACTCATAAGTTACTACTGCCTGGAGGCAGTAGTAACTTTTCAGATAAAGGTAGGGGGGGTCTAGATAGGGCCGGGGGGTGGGTTAGATAGGGGAAGGGAGGGGAAGGTGCAGGGGGTGGAAGGAAAGTTCCCTCCAAGGTCGCTCCGATTTCGGAGCGGCCTTGGAGGGAACGGGCAGCGCGCGCAGGGCTCGGCACGCGCAAGTTGCGCAAATGTGCACCCCCCTTGCGCGCACTGACCCTGGATTTTATAAGATACGCGCCCGTAGAATTATAAAATCTACCCCTATATGTCTGGTAGTGGCCTACAAGGGACTGATCAAACTCTCAATAAAGTTTTTTTTTTGTGAAAGTGGCACCTGCCTATAAATTAAAGGAGTGCTGCCACATTGTTTGTACAATTGTTTATTGTTTGATCAAGGTCATGTTGCAGTATTCCTAATAAACAATGTTTAAAAATCAAAACAAAAAACCAGAAGTTAACTCTTAAGTGTGGGGTAACATGAGCAAGGTAATCTCCTGGAATGTTAACGGCCTCGGTTCCCCTATAAAAAGAGAAAAGGTGCTACAGAACCTGAAAAAGATTCATGTGGAAATATGCTTACAAGAGACCCACCTATTAGAGATAGAGAATGGGAAGCTAAAATGTGATTGGGTGGGGACTTGTGTTTATTCGGCAGCGAAATGGAAAAAAGCAGGTGTCGCTATTTTGATTAATAAGTCAGCGGACTTTAGGATTTCTAATCTCTTTTCAAATCCAGAGGGAAGGTATGTAGTTTTATTAGGAAAATGGCAAGGAAGGGAGGTCATCACATGCAACATATATGCCCCTAATGGGCTGCGGGATTTATTAACTTTATGGGACAAAAATGGCCCCTCAATAGCTAAGTTCTTTAAAGGGCTGGGATCTATTACAGGCACAGATTCATTATGTAGTTTATATGTGAAATGGAAAGCACAGGATCCCTTCCAACTTTCCTTTGCAGAGTTTAAGGATGGCTTTCTTCACATAAGGGATCTAACCGAAAATGTTCTATTGCGCGAGACTCAGTATAAGTATTTGTGGCAAACATATATTATCCCATGAGAGCTTTTCAGCTTAAACTAAGTGCAATCCCGGCCTGTTTAAAATGCCAAGGAGCGGAGGGAATATACTACCATTGCTTTTGGGACTACCCATTAATTTTGGCCTTTTGGAAGAAACTTCATAGTCAGTATACACTCATCCTACGGGTAAACTTACCGAATGATCCAATCACTTGGCTATTCGGTGGGGAAAAAAGTAATAGTGGGGTGGATGGAGTCAAAAGGGCCAGATAAGGAACACAGGTTCAAGAAGATGATCACTTTATACTAACATGAGTACCACTTAGCGAAGTGCGCTCTCCCAAACATAGATCCACTATGTACAATACCTGATCTGCCTTTATGGATTATATATCTCCAAAAGTGCAGCAGATAGGAAGTACTTAGTTGCCTGTTGTATGGGGGGCTGTACCTCTTGCAGTTATTGATCATAAGATGTATGTCTTTTCTGTTCAACATTCATCTTCTTATGTGGATCACTATTATTAGACCTACATACCTGGGCTTTACACATATGGGCTTTATATTATTCTAGAGGATTGAAGGAGATAGGGGTGGGGATCAGGGGACAGGGGATAGAGCGTTTTGTGACATATGATCAATGTATTTGTAACTTTTTCTGATGTTAACCTTTTTCTGATGATAACCCTTGAAAAGTTCCATCACTTCTAGCAACTGAACCTATGCTAATTCTGTTTAATTGATGCTAATCCAGTCCCTCCGCCACACCTTTTGATGATTTTTATTTTCAGAATTTCTACTCCACAACATTCTTTAGATACAAAAGCTTCCATCTTGAAGCACTAGAGTCACATCTGAAGATGGGATCCATATCTCATCCTCACCAATCCTTATCTCCAACTACACCATGATTAACCATCTCCATTATTGTTTACATGTTTGAATTAATAACCTGTCCTTTCTCTTCTTTCTCTGCCAAGTTCCAATCTCCCTGTTATATGTAACTGCATTTTCCGCACCATTGTTTTTAGTTATGTTTACGATGCACCCCTGTTTTATGTGAACCAGCATGATGGGACTGCGTTCTCGAATGCCGGTATATAAAAACCCAAAATAAATAAAATAAATAAATGTTATATTTTTAAAGCTCTATAAAACTCAATAAAAACAATTTGAAAAAAATGGTAATACAAGAAAAAATTAAAAATTTTCAAAATTTTTCAAAATTTGTGTGTTTTTTATGTGTTTAAAGTGAAGATTTAAGTTTAATTATTTATTACAATTTTTTTTCAGATGTACTTAAGAACATAAGATTTGCCATACTAGGTCACTCAAAAAAGTACATGATGCCAGTATCTTATTTCCAATAGTGGGCAATCCAGGTCACAAGTACCTGGCAGGATACCAAGAGGTAGACAGATTTCTGCAATTCTACCTTAATAATGCTTTATGGACTTTTCCTCCAGGATCTTGTCTAAACCTTTATTAAACATAGCTACACTAAGGGGTAGATTTCAAAACATTACGCGCGCACGTCCATGTGCGAGCGCTACCTGGCGTGCACATATAGACGCGCGATTTTATAAAAGGCCAGGTCAGCGCACGCAAGTGGGAGAAGATTTTTGCACTTACGCGCAGCGACGCATCAGGGCCTTCCCCAGTTCCCTCCTAGTCCACTCCAATTAAGGAGCGGACTGAAAGGGAACTTCCTGACCTCCCTTCCCCTTCCCCTATCCTGCCCTCCCACTATCCCTATCCTACCCCCCCCCCCCCCCCCCCCCCCCCAAAATCATTAAGTCACTTTTTGCGCCTGCTTCTGAACAGGAGCAAGTTGCACGCTCCAGCACCACTGTGCCGGGCGCCTCTAGCACTGCCCTGCCCCCGGACTGCCTCTTTTACTAACCCCTGAACTTAAATGTGTCCCAGGGGTTTACATGTGTGGCTGGGCCTTTGAAAATTGGTGAATTAAAATCCGGCCCTTAGAGATTTCACCAGATCCTCTGGCAATTGATTCCAGAGCTTAATTATGCATTTAGTAAAAAAATATGTATTCTCTTATTAGTTTTAAAAATAATACCCAGTAACTTCCTTATGTGTCTTCTAGTCAGTACTTTTTGAAACAGTAAACAATTGATTCATTTTACTCATTTATTTCCCTGCATTATTTTATAAACCTCTATCATATCCCCTCTCAGACATCTTTTCATCAGGCCGAAGAGTCCTAGCTTCATAGATAAATTGTTTCACTCCCTTTATCATTTTGGTGCTCTTCTCTATACTGTTGTGACCGTCGCTGCCCGACATCTTCACTCCGCCCTCTTTACCTCTGTGGCGACTCCCTCCGGGGTTGAAGGACGGCTGGCTGCCGCAATGTCTCCCTGCCAAATTCCTCTGGCGTCCCCAGACCGGCCCGACGCTGCAAATCCGCCATGTTGCCTGAAGCCTAGGGCATGCACTTCGATTTAAGTACCAGCAAGGGCGCTAACCTCAGGGGCATCCCCCTGAGATGATGTCATCCGCTTCCAATATTTAAAGGTCTCTGATATCGCTAACAAACTGAGTTAGCAAGGATTCTTTCTAGCTACTCTGCCTCCTCGGACTTACCAGAGGTACCCGTTCCTCGGGGGCCTCGCTCTCTCTTTGCCTTTCAGGTTTACAGACAGGAACCAGTACTCGCTCCTCAAGGGCCCTCATTCCTGACTCTCTGCTGATTCTCTTCTGCCTGGAAGCTATCACTGCCTACATCATTGTGAGTTGCCATTGCTCTCTCAGAGGTTTCCCTGGAACTAGGTACTCGCTCCTCGAGGGTCTACCCTTTCCAGCTGCTGAGACTATTATTATGAGTGTTGTCATCTAGTTCTGTTCATGAACTCTGCATACCCTGCCTACTCACTGTCTACAGTTTCTCAACAGTTCAGCCATCCTGGGATCGCTGTTCCAGTATCTGAGGGACCTCAGCCCTGCCGGGCACTTCAGCTCACTACTGCCACCTCTGGTGGTTTCAAAAACCTGTTTAATAAAAGAACTAGTGTGTGTCTGTCTCCATACTCTGAGCCTGACCAGTGGTCCCTCTCGGGATCTTCCCCCGTGGGCGTGGTCATCTGCCACCGGCCCAAGGATCCACCCACAACTAACACCAGAAATAACTCCCCTATCTGATTGCTCCTCCCATCAGCATAGCAGATTACATATACTTTTCTAATTGTGCTATATCTTTAAAGATGTAATTTCTAGAAACAGAGGCATTAAGGTGCGGTCTCACCACAGAGGCATTATGATATTCTGTTTTATTCTCCATTCCTTTCCTAATAATTCCTAGGATTCTATTTGCTTTCTTGGCTGCTGCTCTGCACTGAGCAGAAGATTTCAACATATGACACCTAGATCCTTTTCTTACAACGGCCATCCTAACGCTTCCCTTCTCAACACGTACCCCTGGAGACATATCCTTGGTGCAAGAAGATACTACATCACTGTGAGGGCAGGTACTACCTACAGGATTGCTTCCTGTCTCACTTATTCAATGTCTCTTTAGGTTCTTTTATATGCAGATGAACGTACTCTGACGTGTGCATACTTTAAAAAATAGAGCTTCAAATGCAAAAAACACTTGCATGTTCACTTGCACAATTATTCTGTTTTATAATCTTTTCTCAAAAAATACGATAAATGTGGTGAACAACAATATTCTATAACCGTGTCTAACCTGTGATGAAGACAGTAATTGTGTCAAAACATGGTCCATGTTTGTGTGCTTCTGTCTGAGACAGTTTCAAGTCCACTGTGGGCAAGAGACAGGTTAACAATTTAAAGGTAAATTTTAACACCCATGTGTGGGCGCCAACGCACGCATGTTATAAAATCCGCTACCTGTGCGCACCCGATTTTATATCGGCATGTGCATGTGGAACGAATGTCAACTCACACGTCTAAGGGGGTGAAATGTTATAAGATGTGCATGGTGACATGATAGGCCCTTTTCCCAGTTCACTCCCAGTCCATTCCAATAAAGAAGCAGACCGGGAAGGAACTTCCTAAAACCCCTAGCTAACCTGCCTCCCTTTCCCTTTTCCTCCCCAACCTGTAAAACCCTGCTAACTTTTTTTTTTGTTTTAATACTTACCTGTTCTCCAGACCAGCAGCAAGTTGAGCGGGCCCGGCATTCCCGGCACATGCGGCAACAGGACAGCGCCTTAATGGCACATGGTCTGCCCAGACCTCACCTCCAGCCCGCCCTTTTTTTAGCAGGCCTTTCTTCTTCACATAGCGGGAGATACGCGCATGGATGTGCGCATTTGAAAATGCGTGCAGTACGCGTGCAGCCTGGCCACACTTATTTCCTTGTAAAGGCGTGCGTAGGCCTTTTAAAATTAGGCATTCAGCACCTTTACACTCTGATACTACTCTCCTTTTAGATTAGAGTTTAATGGATACTGTTTGTTAAATAAAAGCTTTTTTTAAAAATCTCTTTTTACAGAACATTGTTCACCTCATGAATCGTGTTTTTTGATTATTGAGGGGTATTTGTTCTTGTGGTTCATCAGTTATAATATTTTCTTGCATGTACAATTGATGCAAAACAAATTTCCTGTGTATCAGATTCAAGCTCAAATTGTGAAAATATAAACATACATGAGTGAAAAGAACTTATTTTCAGAAACACTTCATCCCAATAGCATTCTGATTTCTAATATGTTCAAGATCCACAGTTGAATATCATGAATTCAGTGAAACCAAAACACTTTTATGCACACTAATTCAGTGGGAGCACTGAGAGGAGAGGATCACCTTGCTGGTGGCTGAAAGGAATCAGTAAGTATTTTGTTTGGGACATTGTCTTTTTTAAAAGTATTGGGGCAAAGTTAACTATTTGGGAATATTATTTAGTGTGTTTGTGCTTTTAATAGTCAGTAAGGCAGTGAAAAAAACAAGTTAGACTTTGTATTTTTAAATAGTCAGTCAATAAGGCAGCTAGTAAGCAGTAGGTAGTGTGTTTATTTTTAAAAGTCTGCAGAACTGAGTGTTCTGCAGACTTTTAAGAACTGAGTGTTTGTATTTAATACAAACTGAGTGCTTGTATTTAAAAAATAAAAACACAAAACACACCCCCCCCCCCCAAAAAAAAAAAGTAGCCAGAAGCTAGAAATAAGCTAGGAGCAGTGTATACCTAAGTAAAAAGGTTGAAAAATTCAGCTCAGTTACTCACCTTGGAAAGGTGTTGAGGTAGTGTGATTTGGTTTGAATAGGTACCAACATTTGTTAATCAAAAGAGCAGTGAGTCACTCTGGCTGACTAAGTGTTAAGGTTGTGAGTTTGATTTGAATAGGTACCATTCTTTGTTAATCAGAACAGCAGGGAGTAACTCAGGAAAACTAACTGAAGTGTTAATCTCCAAAGGGATTGTTTTGCACAAATTTACCTTAGAAGCACATTATATATTACAAGGGAAGTGTTACGGTTGTGTGTTTTATTTGATTAGGTACCATTCTTTGTTAATCAGAACAGCAGTGAGTCACTCAGGACAACTAACTGAAGTGTAAATCTCCAAAGGGATTGTTTTGCACTAATTTACCTTAGAAGCACATTATATATTACAAGGGAAGTGTTACGGTTGTGTGTTTTATTTGATTAGGTACCATTCTTTGTTAATCAGAACAGCAGTGAGTCACTCAGGACAACTAACTGAAGTGTAAATCTCCAAAGGGATTGTTTTGCACTAATTTACCTTAGAAGCACATTATATATTAGAAGCGAAGAGCTCAGTAATTCACATTCCAGTGGGAGCACTGAGAGGAGAGGATCACCTTGCTGGTGGCTGAAAGGAATCAGTAAGTTTTTTGCTTGGGACATTGTCTTTTTTAAACGTATTGGGGCAAAGTTAACTATTTGGGAATATTATTTAGTGTGTTTGTGCTTTTAATAGTCAGTAAGGCAGTGAATATACAAGTTAGAAGCACATTATATATCAGAAGCGAAGAGCTCAGTAACTCACATACCAGTGACTGATTGGCGACGGACGATCCTCTTCATCTCGGCCATCTCTCGCCTCCTCCGGCAGGGACCCGTATTTTTCGACCAAGCGGATCGCTTCTATCTAGCGGCTCTTGAACGGCGGAGATTAAGAAAGAAAGGATATAAGGATTTTAGACAGTGCTGGGGAGGAGTTGGCTGTTGTGCTACATGTGGGCATCAAAGACATAGGAAAATGTGGGAGGGAGGTTCTGGAAGCCAAATTTAGGCTCTTAGGTAGAAAGCTTAAATCCAGAACCTCCAGGGTAGCATTCTCTGAAATGCTCCCTGTTCCACGAGCAGGTCACCAGAGGCAGGCAGAGCTCTGGAGTCTCAATGCGTGGATGAGACAATGGTGCAAGGAAGAGGGATTCAGTTTTGTTAGGAACTGGGGAACCTTTTGGGGAAGGGGGAGTCTCTTCCAAAGGGATGGGCTCCATCTTAACCAGGGTGGAACCAGACTGCTGGCGCTAACCTTTAAAAAGGAGATAGAGCAGCTTTTAAACTAGAACAAAGGGGAAAGCCGACAGTCGCTCAGCAGTGCATGGTTCGGAGAGAGGTATCTTCAAAGGATACTAATGATGCGTTAGAATTAGGGCATCCCGACAGTAAGGTTCCAATAATAAGAAAAGTAGTCCAAGTGCCTGTAACTAAAAACTCACCTGAGCTAAAAAATTCTAACTTATCCCTATCAATTAAAAAGCAGGAGGAAAATACAAACAAAAAACAAACTTTGAAATGTTTGTATGCTAATGCCAGAAGTCTAAGAAGTAAGATGGCAGAATTAGAATGTATAGCAGTGAATGATGACATATTTATTTATTTATTTATTTATTTATTTATAGCTTTTATATACCGAGGTTCAATTAACAGGATTAATTATCACTTCGGTTTACATTACAACCAGCAAAAAACAACAGTGACACAGTCTTGTCTTACATTGAACAAGGTAGAGAAACCTGGATAACATAACTAGGGTGAAAGCAGGTATAGAAACATGGGTAGACATAACTTGGGCGAAAGCTGGGAACTTATATTGGGAAGGACTATGCTAACCTCCTTAGGGAGACAGTAACCTGAGGATACGGACTGAAACCATGGCGGAAAGGAGTGGTTATGGGAAAGCTTGGCCAAACAAACATAGACTTAATTGGCATCTCAGAGACATGGTGGAAGGAGGATAACCAATGGGACAGTGCTATACTGGGGTACAAATTATATCGCAATGACAGAGAGGAGCACCCGGGAGGCGGTGTGGCACTTTATGTCCGGGATGGCATAGAGTCCAACAGGATAAACATCTTGAATGAGACTAAATGCAAAATTGAATCTTTATGGGTAGAAATCCCTTGTGTGTCAGGGAAGACTATAGTGATAGGAGTATACTACCGTCCACCTGGTCAAGATGTTGAGAAGGACAGTGAAATGCTAAGAGAAATTAGGGAAGCTAACTAAATTGGTAGTGCGGTAATAATGGGAGACTTCAATTACCTGTGAATGGAACACGTGGTGCAGGAAAATTTATCAATTTATAATGCTGTATATGACAATACTTATGTATGCTTAAAATATGAATTTAGGGACCATCATACCACCCACTGTGCTCACAAGTTAAAACTTGTATCTCATGCACTTCATTGGGTCACTTTTAATCATTGGTCCAAATGCGCTAGCATCCAAGAATTCAATTTCAATTTCTTATATAATTTTTTTGTTTTTTTAAACGTTGTATATTAAAAGTATAAACTTCCCTTTTTGTAGCTGTCGGGGTTAATCG
The DNA here is from genome assembly GCF_901001135.1 of Rhinatrema bivittatum. Lineage (NCBI taxonomy): Eukaryota > Metazoa > Chordata > Amphibia > Gymnophiona > Rhinatrematidae > Rhinatrema > Rhinatrema bivittatum. The sequence continues at coordinate 182,325,823 of NC_042617.1, read as the reverse complement.
TCGATTAATACTTTTAATTAATACTTAATCGTCAATTAATACTTTTAATATACAATGTTTAAAAAAAAAATTATATAAAAAATTGAAATTGAATTCTTGGATGCTAGCGCATTTGGACCAATGATTAAAAGTGACCCAATGAAGTGCATGAGATACAAGTTTTAACTTGTGAGCACAGTGGGTGGTATGATGGTCCCTAAATTCATATTTTAAGCATACATAAGTATTGTCATATACAGCATTATAAATTGATAAATTTTCCTGCACCACGTGTTCCATTCACAGATTGTTTTAGTCGTGGGGCTATATAGTAAGAGAGATTTTGGATTTGGTGTTAGACTTCAATTACCCCAATATTGACTGAGTAAATGTATCATCAGGACACGCTAGAGAGACAATGTTACTGGATGAAATAAATGATAGCTTTTTGGAGCAATTGGTTCAGGAACCGATGAGAGGGAGCAATTTTAGATCTAATTCTCAGTGGAGCACAGGACTTGGTGAGACAGGTAACGGTGGTGGGGTCGCTTGGCAATAGTGATCATAATATGATCAAATTTGAATTAATGACTGGAAGAGGAACAGTATGCAAATCCACGGCTCTCGTGCTAAACTTTCAAAAGGGAAACTTTGATAAAATGAGAAAAATTGTTAGAAAAAAACTGAAAGGAGCAGCTAAAAAAGTAAAAAATCTGTAAGACGCGTGGTCATTGTTAAAAAATATCATTCTAGAAGCACAGTCCAGATGTATTCCACGCATAAAGAAAGGTGGAAAGAGGGCAAAACGATTACCGGCATGGTTAAAAGGGGAGGTGAAAGAAGCTATTTTAGCCAAAAGATCTTCATTCAAAAATTGGAAGAAGGATCCAACAGAAGAAAATAGGATAATGCATAAACGTTGGCAAGTTAAATGTAAGACATTGGGAGGTCACGTGATGTGGTGAGCCGGGGAAGCCCACTTTCCTGAGGCTCCCGGTGCCTGCCTTCTATCCACCTGCATCCTCCTCAATAAAACGGTTCTCAAGGACCTTAAATCCCCTGTCTGATAGCTTGGATGTCCATCGTGCACTATATGCAGAGATCTCCCACGACGATGGCATCCAAAACAGGGAAGAAAGAAAAAGAAAAAAGCAGAGGATTCGAATCCAAGATGGCAGTCGTGATGGAAACACTGCAGGACGAACCCAAGGTAGGATTAACTTTAGCAGCCATAAAAGAAGTAATCAAGGCAGCTTTAGATGAAAAGCTAGCTGGGGTGGTTAGCCAGCTGGCAGAGGTTAAAAACGCTCTCGCAGAGCTCTCTCCCCGATTAGTATTACAGCTTTGGAGGAGGACCTCACAGCTGCTATCACTATCAATGCAACACAGGAAAAAAAATTGCAGAATTGACAGAAAAAATAGATGAGCTTGAAAACAGGGCACGGCGCTCAAACTTAAGGTTTATGGGATTCCCAGAAACTATTTTGGACAAAGAGCTTGCTGGTGTCCTGGAAGCATGGCTGCCAGCAGCACTTAATTTACCAGAGCTTCAGGGCAGCTTAAAAATAGAAAGAGTACATCGTCTAGGAATAAAAAAGGCCGCTACGAATAAACCCAGATTGGTGATAGCGAAAATATTAAACTATGCCCACAAAAGTGAGATCTGGGGGGCATATAGGAAAACATCAGACATACAATATGAAGGCAGCAATGTCCGCATGTTTCAGGACTATTCTATGAAAGTATCAGAGCAGCGCAGGGCATTCTCTAAAATCTGCACTGCATTATATCACAAAAAAAATTAAATTCTCCTTACAATATTCAGCCAAGCTGAAAGTCTGGCAAGGAGACAAGCAGCTGCAGTTTGAGTCACCAAAAAAAGCAACAGAATTCCTGAAGGGTCTGGAGAACTGAATAAATACAAAAAATTGCAGCTACTGGGAGAGGAGGATAGCAAATAAAGGAACTTTGCTTGCTGTGAACTTAACAAAAGACAACATGTATTAGACTTTAAGCTTATAGAGGCTTGTAAAAACTAAAACTGGAAAATTATACGTTGCTTCCACTTTGAGAGAGGGAATGCATAACCATGGGGCTCAACCTTGACAAACTAAAAATCACTCACAGCTACATATGGGGATGGTAAAAAAACAAGTCAAAACTGTATTAGTATGGCCTAAATACACCAGGAGAAGGGGTCAGTTATATACACGCTGGCCTACCCCCACACCAGCACAGCAGAAGTAACTAATCCACCTGAGTTACCTAAGCAACCGGAATAGCTACATGGATTCACCCTGCTGCATACTCACAGAAAGTTCCTCCACCAAGGAGAGAATGCATAAACATGAGACCAAACCCTGACAAATTAACAATTACTCATAGCTGTATTTGGGGAAGGTTAAAAGACAAGAAAGAAATGGCTTACTGGGGCCTAACTACTCCAGGAGAAGGGGGACAGATATATTTATAAGCTGGACTGCCTCACACCAGCACCGAGAAAATAAATGATTAACTGAGCAGCCTGGCAACCTGGAATAGCCACATGGGCTTATGCTGAGTACTCACTAAAACATGAAACAGAGAGTGTCAAAAGATATACCTTAAGGCACTGGTTATGGTTAAGAATGGGTATACACCCCGATATATCAGTACTTACCACAGTGATCCACAGAGGCAAGGAGAACAAATGAATCTATTTTTGTCATTCTGGCAGAAGACCTGAGGATTATGACAATGGTCTCTTATCATTGTCCGTGAGGTTTTGCAGCACACTTTTAAGATGAAGACACAGCACTCGGGCACAAAGATCACAACCTCACACCTCATTTGATGAGGTTTTTTGGTAGAACTGAGGGGAAAGGGTTATTAAAAGTTAACTGTTGGGGGGAGGGCACTGGGGAGGGAAAGCTAATCTCTTCTATTCCAATTCACTTGTTATTTGATTTGATTACGAAGTATTTGACTATATGTATAATTCCTCACAAACAACAGAACAGCACACGCCAACAATGTGCCTTACACACACCACAGATTTGAAACAACCAAGGCTTTAAAAAACAGACGGGAAGGGCTGATCGAACTAAATTTGCCATAAGTTTCCCAGCTTTGTTTCCAAAGCAGAACAGGTGCTGTTTCCCTTTTTGCTGTTATCCGAGGTGATATAATATCCTATAGGGGTGTGCATTCGTTTTGAACTGAAATGTAAAACGCTACTTATTTTTTTTTTAACTTAAAAAAGTGATGAGGCGTAAACGATCGGATTTCCAGCTTATTCAACATAGCTATGTGAATACGTTGGAAATCGCGATTGTTGATCCAAAATAAAAATTTAAACCCCTCACCTTCCTTAATCCCCCCCCCCAAAGACTTACCACAACTCCCTGGTGATCCAGCGAGGAGTCAGGACGCCATTTCTGAACTCCTTTGCGAGGAGCACGTGACGTCGGCGCCACGTCGGAGTGACGCGGCGTCACGTGATTCCCCGCGGGTTCCCTCTGGCACCCTCGTTCGGCCCAAAAGGAACTTTTGGCCAGCTTGGGGGGGCCCCCCCAAGCTGGCCAAAAGTTCCTTTTGGGCCGAACGAGGGTGCCGGAGGGAACCCGCGGGAAATCACGTGACGCCGCGTCACTCCGACGTGGCGCCGACGTCACGTGATTCCCCGCTGGGGATGTGGTAAGTCGCCACTTATTTCCCCCTCCTACCTCCCCTGCAGTCGCCGTGGTTTCCACGGCTCTCTCTCCCCCAGCACGCAGCCCCCCCCTCAGTAGGCCCTTCCCCCCTTTGTCGGTTTCTGGTGAGAGCGGTGCTGAACTGGAGGCGCCCTTAGCCCCCCCTTCCTTTCCAGCCGGTGCGCCCCCTTTCCGCCTCGCCGGACCTCGCATTTTTGCCTTTACCTCTGGAGCCCTGCCGGGGGGGGTGGGGGGCCGCGTGCCCGCGCCAGACCGGCCCGCCTCCCCGAGGCCGGCGATTATGTTCGCTGCTCGACGGAGCCCTCCTCGAAGGGAGTTGATGAGGCCTCCCAGCAGGGGCAGCCAAAGCCCAAAAAGAGCTCACCCGCGGCGTAGAACAGCCCCGATACGTAATGTGCCAGCGGGGGCGGCCACCCCCCAGGACGAGCAGGGGGCGAAGGGTTCTGGGGGCCCGGGCCCAGCCCCCCGGGTGGTTCGCAGCAGGCAAAGATAGTAGGTTCAGCCAGCAGGGAAAAGGGAGACAGGCACAGACAGGGTAGGAATAAAGGGAGGCAAGCAGCAAGAGACAGTCCTAGGATAAGGGGCCATGACATAATGTCACCGCACAGGGATCCACATGTAGGACCGGGTCCACTCAGCCCTAGGCCTACTACCCCCACGGGGGGTCCCCATGAGGACACAGGCAGGAAGGAGCGCAGCGTCCCTGTGGCGGTTGTAGCCGACATCATCAGGCACTATTTGAACCAAGAGTCAGGGGGGTCCAGGTTGCCACTGGGAGAATTAAGCGGAAGGGCCGGGAGTTTTAGGGGGTGGCCACTGCACGGTGGAGACCACCCGGGAGAGACCAGGTTCTGTGGGGAGGATTGGGTGCTTGCTCCCTCAAGAGCTCCAAGCAGAGAGCAGAGCATCCCCAGAAGATTGAAGGGTGCTAATCAGGATGGGAGGGGAACAGCTGGGAGCCAGAGGGAGTGCGGGGCAGGAGGATCTTTTTCAGGTGCAGTAGGTGATGCTGTCCCAGGGCCGTCAAGGCAAAAGGCTTGGCGAGAGCGTGAACCTGAGGCGCGGCGGGAACTATCCAGGATGGGATCGTTGGAAGCGCAGTGGCCTGGAGATGAGCGACGGAGCGTAGGAGCAGCAGGAGTCCAGGACCGTGAAGTGCACAGCGTGAGAGCAGGTAGGCAGGGAGTTCGGGATGGTGAGAGTAGTGGTGGGCAGGCAAAGAAAAAGAAAAGTCCCGTAGGCCCAGTTTCTCGAGTTCCTCATCATCATCGACTAGTTCAAGTAGCGAAGATCGGGGTAGAAGTTCTGCTCTAGGGAGACATGTGACATCCAGCACTTGCTTCACTTAACTGAATTGTAGGAGGAAGTTCCCAAACATTTGGTTAAAAGAATTCGCAAGCGCAAGTTCGTAGACATATTTAAGTTGCTGGAAGGGAGGAGAGGTGGGAAAAAAGACAAAAGGAGGGACAAAAAGAAGAATAGAAGGGAAGGGTCAGGTCCAAAAATTTCCAAGAATATTGTTAATTGGGTCAGGGGTTTTCTTCGCCTTGCTAGTGTAGTAAGTCATTTTGATGCTACACAATATGGAGCGCTGTTGTCCTATGCGGACAGCATTTTAGGGGCTTTTAGGGACTATGATGGTTGGGCTTGGCTCAACTATGACGAAAAATTTAGGGATAAAATGGCAGGGAACAGGTTTATGTCCTGGGGATCGCAGGACATTCATTTGTGGCTAACATAAATGACAAATAAAGGCAGTGCAAACACCAAAAGTGGGGCAGCAGGTGGAACAGGAAGTGAGAGTTTAGGGGGTCTGAGGGTGGAGGAGCTAAGGGTAATTCCTCTCGAGGTTACGATACCACTCGAAGGCCCGAACAGGGAGGACAGGTCACAGGAGGCATTTCAGACGTGTGCTGGAGATACAAGAAGCTCACTTGCTTGTTCCCTGAATGCAAATTCAGGCATGCATGCTCTTCATGCGGGGGAGCACATCCGGTCTCCAAATACTCCCAGGGGCAGAAGCCTACCCTTGTAAAAGGTAACAAACCGTGAGGTATTGCATCAGAAGGCCGACTCCCCGATTGAGCTCTCCGCGTTGGTTGAAAGTTTACGGGGTTACCCTAATTTGGCAGCAGTGGCATTGTTAAGGAGCGGGTTTAGTGAAGGGTTCATCATCCCTTATGTGGGCCCGGGGGAAGGGGGGAGGGCAAGGAATGCAAGGTCGGCTTACAGATTAGCGGACATTGCGAGACAAAAATTGAGGGCTGAAATATTCTTAGGTAGGATAGTGGGGGCCTTTTGAGGCCCGGCCTTTCGACAGGATGCATTTGTCACCATTAGCAGTAATCCCGAAGAAAGTGCCAGGCAAGTTTCGGTTGATTTTGAACTTATCTCACCCGGACGGGTCTTCAGTGAATGACTTTATCCCGAGGCAGGACTGCAAGGTTCAATACGCGTCGTTTGAAGAGGCGATAACATTGGTGCGCATAGCGGGGGTAGGGGCGTTGCTAGCCAAGGCAGACATCGAGTCCACTTTCCGGCTGTTACCAATTCATCTGCGGTGTTGTCCCTTGTTAGGATTTTATTTCGAAGGGGGATATTTTGTGGATCATTGTTTGCCTATGGGTTGTGCGGTCTCGTGTGTGTTTTTTGAGGCATTTAGCATTTTCCTACAATGGGTTACTATTCAATTCAATAAGTGCTCCAACATGTTGCATTATTTAGATGACTTTTTGTTCATCGGGTCGAGTGAGTCCAACGAATGTCAGAGCCAGCTGACAGGTTTCTTGGAAATAGCGAAATCCTTGGGAGTGCCGATAGCCCAGGATAAGACTGAAGGACCGGTCACCAGACTTACCTTTCTGGGTATTGAACTGGATTCGGTGGACATGGTGTCGCGCCTGCCAGCCAATAAGGTTATTCACTTGCACGAAGCCGTGAGATCAGTCCACGGTGCGAGGAAAGTGACCTTGATGCAATTGCAATTGCTGATAGGATCCTTGAACTTTGCCTGCAGAGTCATACCGATGGGTCGCGCTTTCATTCGTCGGCTGTCTGCCCGGACGGTGGGTGTGAAGGCGGGGCACCATTTCATACGGGTTACTAGGGCGATGAAAGAGGAATTGGCAATTTGGGACAGATTTTTAGATTCATTTAATGGGGTTTGTATGATGCAAGAGGCAGAAGTAGCTAATGAGGACCTGGAGTTATATTCGGACGCAGCGGGATCTTGCGGTTTCGGTTTATATTTTCATGGGCGGTGGTGTGCGGAAGCCTGGCCAGGCAACTGGGTAGCTGAAGGATTGACAAAAAATATTACATTCTTGGAACTTTTTCCTATTATAGTCGCATTGACGATATGGGGGAAGGACTTACAGAATAAAAGAATGGTATAGTGGTGTGATAACTTAGGAGTGGTTCAGGTGGTGAACAGACAGGCTGCAAAATGCTTGTGGGTATCCAGACTGCTAAGGGAAATGGTTTTCTTTGCATGCACTGGAATGTGACGATACGAGCAAAGCACGTGCCGGGTAACTTGAACTTGATCGCTGATGCTCTTTCTCGTTTTAAGTGGGACGTCTTCAGGGCCGAGGCTCCGCAAGTGAGTTCACAAGGAAAGGTCTTCCCAGTGCTCCTTTGGCAGCTCGGCAGGACGACACCTGGGACTTGATATGACAATCATTGGCGCCGGCTACGTGGAAATCTTATCTGTCAGGCAGAGGAGCGGTTGCTCGGTTTTTGATGGCTTTGGGGTGGAATGGTGGGGCAGTAAGAGAAGAAGATGTGGTACAGTTTATTGTGTGGGCAAAAAGGGCAGGTTACTCTTTAGGGTCGGTCCATTGCCAATTGGCGGATTTTGCCTTCTTTCAGAAACTAGGGGGCGGTAGTGATCCACTGCATAGTTTTCCGGTCAAACGAGTATTAAGGGGTGGGGGTAGAGGATACGCTCATCTGGGTGACCAGCGAAAACCTTTATGATACGTCGAATTAGTTAAATTAGCGGAACAGCTGCGGCGGTCTGTATGTCGCGGTATGAGGTTTTGCTGTTTCGGGTGGCGTTCGCTTTTGCATTCTTTGGGGCATTGCGGGTCAGCAAATTAGCAGCAAAGTCCAAGGCGCAGTGCGAGGGGCATGGTTTGAGGGCGCAAGAGGTTTGGGCAGAGGTCGGGAACCTTTTTGGCTGAGAGAGCCATGAACGCCACATATTTTAAAATGTAATTCCGTGAGAGCCATACAAGACCTACCAAATTAATTTACTACAACCCCCCACCCTCCTCAGCCCCCCAAGACCTGCCAAAAGTCCCCGGTGGTCCAGCGGGGGTCCAGGGCTCGCAGACAAATCTTTAATAAAAAAAGTAAAAATCTAACAAAACCCCCCACCCTCCTGATGCCCCCCAATACCTCCAAAATTAATTTACTACAATCCCCCACCCTCCTGACCCCCCCCCCCAAAGACCTGCCAAAAGTCCCTGGTGGTCCAGCGGGGGTCCAGGAGCAATCTCCTGGACTTGGGCTGTCGGCTGCCAGCAGTCAAAATGGCGCCGACGGCCCTTTGCCCTCACTATGTCACTGGGGTCGACCAATGGCAGCAGTAGCCCCTGTGACATAGTAAGGGCAAAGGGCAGTCGACGCCATTTTGATTACTGGCAGCCGACGGCCCTTTGCCCTTCCTATGTCACAGGAGCTACCGCCGCCATTGGTCGACCCCAGTGACATAGTGAGGGCAAAGGGCCGTCGGCGCCATTTTGACTGCTGGCAGCTGACAGCCCAAGTCCAGGAGATCGCTCCCGGACCGCTCCTGGACCACCAGGGACTTTTGGAAGGTCTTGGGGGGGGGGACAGGAGGGTGGGGGGTTGTAGTAAATTAATTTTGGAGGTCTTGGGGGGCGTCAGGAGGGTGGGGGTTTTTATTAAAGATTTGTCTGCGAGCCAGATGCAGCCATCAAAAGAGCCACATCTGGCTCGCGAGCCATTGGTTCCCGACCCCTGGGTTTGGGTGTACGAGAGGTTAGTTCAGTTGAGGATTCAGAAATCCAAAACTGATCAATATGGCAGAGGCTGTTGGATTTCTTTGGTGAGAGCGCGAGATGAGGTGGTGTGCCCGGTGAGGAGTGCACAAGAGTTCATAAGGGTCTGGGCTAAAGTAGGGGGTTTCTTCTTGGTGCACGAGAATGGTTTGCCGTTAACCATCTTCCAGTTTGCGCGCGTGTTACAATGGGCGGTTGAAAGACTAGGGTGGGACGCGAGACGGTACTCGACGCACTCGTTTAGAATTGGGGCAGCAACTTCGGTGGCGGAGTTGGGATGGTTGGCGAGCAGGATTCAACGGCTTGGCCGGTGGAAGTCTACAGTTTTCAGGTCATACGTACGCAAATAGGATAGTAAGGGGCGTGGGAGAAATTCTGTACACTAACACAGTGCTTTGCTTTGCAGACACTGAAGGGGTGGACGATATCCGTGAATGTGCCTGGGTCATGGGCCATTCATACGTACATCACGCTCAACGGAGAGCAGCTAAAAGGCCATACGGCGACAATTTGAATACAGACCTATGGAGGGTGCAATGGTTTGGAAAAGGGGGAATGGCGTGGGGGGAGCTGCTTTCTTTCCTCCAGGGAAAGGTGCGAAGGTGGGGTGCACCGCGAATTTTGATAATACATCTGGGGGGAAATGATATTGGCAAAATGTCTTGCCGTAAGTTAGTTGCCATCATGAGAAAAGACCTGGCGCAAATCCTGCAGTGCATGCCCAGGACAAAAGTCGGGTGGTCAGATATTATAATCTGCATTAAGTATTGTACAGAACTGTTATGGTGCAACGGGGTTAGGAAGTTGAACCGACAAATTGGAAAATGTTTGGTTCAGCAGGGTGGTTTTTGGATTCGTCACGTTTGGTTCTGGGAGGTGTTGGGAGGGTTCTTTTTGGGCGATGGGGTGCACCTTTCAGAAATTGGAATGGATTTATTCAATAATGCCCTGGAGGAAGGATTAGAGCAGCACTCGATTTAGGAAGGCCGCAGTGGGGGAACAAAGGCAAAGAGTTTGCCTTTGTTTGTGGCGGAGAACCTGAGCCATAAGTTAGAATGTATGGTATTTCAATTGTGAAGGATATTGGAGGGGGGGGGTGAAATGCCCGTGTAGTTTTGGGGCTGATACACGGGAAGGCCTAAAGAGCAAGGGGGGGGGGGGGCCGATGCTCAGGCCGCATGCTTACCCTCGCTGGTGCTGTGGTGGGGTAAGTTTGGGGGGGGGGGATCGAGCAGACTTACCATTGGGACGCGGTGGTAAGTGAAGAGGAGCACAACGAAAAGGGGGGGCAATGTTTTTGGATTATTGTATTAACAAGTTGAGGGCTTGGGTTATGTTGTTAATAAACTGCGGCCTCGTTTTTAAGCCACAAGGTTGTAAGTGTTTTTTTTGTACAAGGGGTAGGGGGAATTGGAGCAGCGAGCGGCCGTCTTGCTTCCTCATGTTATTCCTCATGTTATTCCTAAGTCTCATGTTATTCCTAAGTCTACGCTTTTGGAGCCTCATATCATAACCTCTCTATTCTAGAAATTCCTCTGAGAAAAGTTTACTTCTTGTGCATTTTTGTACCTATTTTACATATATTTTTGTAATTGTACTTATGTGATTATTCTGTAAATTGTTTTGAGAGCTTCAGGAGAAGGTCGACTAACAAAAGTAATAAATGAAATGAAATATTTGAATGTCTTTATCATATCCCACTTTTTCCGGGTATACATATTTACATCGAAGGCCCATCACAGAATTTTTAAACATCTATTTATTTATGTATTTAAAAGTGTTTATATACCCCTTAAACAATGGCGTTAGATCAAAGCAGTTTACAAAAACACACTCTTAATAATAAAACATAAAATTGCACATAAAATAATTATTAAAACAAGTCAGAAAACAATAAAATCATAACCAGATGTCAGAAAGATAAAGAGTAGCATGCCTTGGGAGAAAACTGGGAGGAACTCAATTCGCAGTTGATTATCTGTAGGGAATGGAACATAGAAAAGTTTTTAGATGTTTCTTGAAATTCTTTGTGTTTGCTAGATGCCCGAGGGAGAACGGAATAGAGTTCCAGATAGTCAGGCCTGCAACTGAAAAAGTGCATTTTCTTGTGAGGTCAAACCTAGCCATTGTAATAGAGGGGACCTCGAGTACATTTCATCTACAGGGTTGATACAGACAAAGGGTACTATATAACCAAATAGTAGATTTCTTGTGGATAAGATTGTGAATGATCGATAAACTTTTTTATTATATCCGTAGTGAGATAGGAAGCCAGTGTAGGGAGCAAAGAACAGGAGTAATGTGGTCTCTAAGATTTGTGCAGGTAAAGTTATGAGCAGCGGCATTTTGAACCAGTTGTAAAGGGCGTCGGCGGGTATAGTCTGGGAGCCCTAATGATAGCGCGTTGCAGTAATCCAACCCAGTGAAGATCAGAGCTTGCAGCACTGTGCAAAAATCTGTGGGATATTACAGAGGTTTTAGGAATTTCAAAAGATGAATCTTGTAGAAAGAGGTTTTGTTTTGTTTTTTTATTACTGACGAGATGTTATGAGACATAGATAATTCAGAGTCAAGCTAACTTCCAGATTCTGAGCTTTCATTATTATGGGAATGGAGGGACTATCAAGAGTTAAATGCGAAGGGGGACGACCCGAAGGCTGGGGGATTGTAGATAAATGCAAAATTTCTGCTATAGATGTATTGAGTTTCAGATGGTTGTGACATAACCAGATATTAATAGACCTGATGTAAAGACTAAGGATGGACAGAGTGTTAGACCAAGAGATACTGTATAAGATGAAAAATTGAATATCATCTGCATAAATTTTGAATTCTATACCTAAGCCGGCTAAGAGATGGCAGAGAGGCAGTAAATAGATGTTAAACAATATAGCTGAAAGCGAGGATCCTTGATGGACACCAGAGGGAAGAGTATATCATTCAGAAGAGTAGGGGCAAATGTTAACCTGCTGAGGGTGGTTTGACAAGAAGGAGTTAAATAATTTGAGAACAGTGGTTTGACTCCTACATAGACACTTAGGTGTTGATTTTAAAAGACGCGCGAGGTTCACGGCACATGCACATGGAAGCATCAATTTTATAACATGTGCAATGCGGCACATGCATTTTATAAAATACATTTCCTGCGAACACATGCGTGCCAGATTTTCATGTCCACGCATGGATGTGCAGGCAGGTGGCCTGCTCTGCGCGCGGGGGGGGGGGGGGGGGGGGGATTTTAGAATAACATGCACAGCGATACGGGTAGGGCTTCCCCAGTTCCCTTCTAGTCCACTTCAATAAAGAAGCGGCCTGGGAGGGAACTTCCTTACCTATAATCGTATCCTTCCTGCCTCTTCCCCTCTCTTCTCCAACCCTAAACTAATCCTACCTATCCCCATTTTTTTATTTTTGTACTTACTGCTCCTCCAGAGCAGATGTAAACTCCGTGTGCTAACTGGCTACAGGCGCGTGCTTCCCCAGGACAGCATCTAATGGCGCTGTCTCGGCCCACCTCTCGCCCCGCCCCTCCCCGCATCTTGGCCCGCCCCTTTCAGCAGGCCTGCACTTGTGCACATATCGGGGGTTACGTGTGTGGCTGGGCCTGTTCTAAAATGCGCACTGTGTGCACAAGGCCGGGCCATGCGCATAACCTCCAATCTTTATGCACGCAGGCTTTTTAAAATTTAGGCGACAGTATGTGATGGCAGACAAGGACCATACAGCCCATCTACTTTCTTTTACAGTAACATAGACCATAGTTGTTCTCTGCACTGTTTATAACTAAAGATCCTCTGTCCTTATGTAATTAGTTACTCAAGGTAATACCTTCTCGGTGGGCTGCCTGTTTCTTGTGGTAGGAGGCATCTCTTGTCATGGGAAGGGGTGGGCTACAAGGCACCGATACTCTTCACTTAGAATTTTTTTTTATTGCTGCAGCCCAAGGATGAAGGGGCCTGATGCAAAGGATAGCATGAGAAATGGAGCTGGCAGTGAGACAATCACAGGAAGCCTATAGGCCACTTCCCACTGGGAGAAGAAGAGAAAGTGCTGGGAAGGGGAGGTGGCTAAATTATTTCCCACCTCTACAGTTGAAGGTAGCGAAGGGGTCCAAGAGAGCTGCAGGAGCAGGGTTAGGAACCTGCTGCTGCAGGAAAATTAAGTGAGCAAATAATCAGTGAGCGAGAGCCTCGGGGAAGGCTAGAGAAGCATGGGTGGGTACCTGATCTTGGATGGAGAAGCCCCTGCAGGCAAGGGCCGCTGCAACCAACACCAACCTTATGATTGGGCATACCGGTCTAAAGACCTGATAGGCCAATCTGCCCCTGGTCATACACACTGTCTCACACTCACTTTCATACAGTGACAGACATATTGTTTTCCCTTTTTAAATTTCATTACTGGGGGGGGGGCACAAATTTACTTTTATTTAATGTTTATTTCATTTCCTTAAGTTTACAAAAATGAAATAAACATTTTTTGTTGGTTTTTTTAAATCCCCAAAAACGGCGTTAATAAAAGAAATGAGGCCTCCCTACAATCCATCCCTCACACCCACAAAAAATGCCAGGGCCAGGATCCACCTAGGTCCCACTTATGCAGTCCAGGGAGATCTGATGATGAGGCCTAGGCCCAGGCCAAAGCCTTGACCTTGCTTGGCAATAGACCTGGGAGGACAATGCTATCATGGCCTAAGCTCCACGCTAAGGCCCGACTTGGTCGCAATGCTGAGGCCTAGACTGGATGAAAGATCTCAGCCTAAGATCAGGCCTAACTCAGTTACTCACCTTGGAAAGGTGTTGAGGTAGTGTGATTAGGTTTGAATAGGGAACAACATTTGTTAATCAAGGGAGCTGTGAGTCACTCAGGCTGACTAACTAAAGTTAGACTGTTTGTAATTCCCAACCCACCCACCCCAAGCTCATCCCTTAATTTATAGGCAGGTGCCACTTGCACAAAAAAAAACCCAAAAAAAAAAAAAAAAAAAAAAAAAACCCCATCAACAAAAACTTTATTGAGAATTCGATCAGACCCCAGTAGGCCACTACCAGACATATAGTGAATTCACTAATACATTTAAAGGAACTTAGACACATTCCTAATCCCATAGCAACCTAAAACTTAACTAGGAACTGATCAAAATTGAGATGAAGGCAGCAGTCCAGCAGCAAGAGGGGGGCTTCCCAGTCTTTTGCATCGAGTGTCACATGTATGATTTTTTACCCACCGGTGAGAAGTTGTACATGTGCACGCGATGCAAAGAGCTCCTGGCTCTCAGAGAACGAGTCCGATCTCTGGAGGCTAGAGTGGCAGACCTGGAGGAGCTGAGGGAGACAGAGAGGTATATAGATGAGACCTTCAGGGACATAGTAGTCCAGTCCCAACTTCAGACTGGCAGCCCTGGTGCTGCCTTGGAGGAAGAAGGTCTCATAATGGGAGAGCACCAACCAGATGTAGCAGGAAAGGATCCTGTAGCAAGGACCTGCTCTCTAGGTGATGCATTGTCCTTTCGCACTGAGGATATCTCCCCAAGGCCTACTGCCCAGGAGGGAAGGGTTAGGTCGGCCGTCATAGTTGGTGATTCGATTATTAGGAATGTAGATAGCTGGGTGGCTGGTGGGCGTGAGGATCGCCTGGTAACATGCCTACCTGGTGCGAAGGTGGCGGACCTCACGCGTCACCTAGATAGGATTTTAGACAGTGCTGGGGAGGAGCCGGCTGTCGTGGTACACGTGGGCACCAACGACATAGGAAAATGTGGGAGGGAGGTTCTGGAAGCCAAATTTAGGCTCTTAGGTAGAAAGATTAAATCCAGAACCTCCAGGGTAGCATTCTCTGAAATGCTCCCTGTTCCACGCGCAGGTCACCAGAGGCAGGCAGAGCTCCGGAGTCTCAATGCGTGGATGAGACGATGGTGCAAGGAAGAGGGATTCAGTTTTGTTAGGAACTGGGGAACCTTTTGGGGAAGGGGGAGTCTCTTCCGAAGGGATGGGCTCCACCTTAACCAGGATGGAACCAGACTGCTGGCGCTAACCCTTAAAAAGGAGATAGAGCAGCTTTTAAACTAGAACAAAGGGGAAAGCCGACAGTCGCTCAGCAGCGCATGGTTCGGAGAGATGTATCTTTAAAGGATACTAATGATGCACTAGAATTAGGGCATCCCGACAGTGAGGTTCCAATAATTAGAAAAGTAGTCCAAATGCCTGTAACTAAAAACTCACCTGAGCTAAAAAATTCTAACTTATCCCTATCAATTAAAAAGCAGAATAAAAATACAATCAAAAAACAAACTTTGAAATGTTTGTATGCTAATGCCAGAAGTCTAAGAAGTAAGATGGGAGAATTAGAATGTATAGCAGTAAATGATGACATAGACTTAATTGGCATCTCAGAGACATGGTGGAAAGAGGATAACCAATGGGACAGTGCTATACCGGGGTACAAATTATATCGCAATGACAGAGAGGAGCAGTCGGGAGGAGGTGTGGCGCTTTATGTCCGGGATGGCATAGAGTCCAACAGGATAAACATCCTGCATGAGACTAAATACAAAATTGAATCTTTATGGGTAGAAATCCCTTGTGTATCAGGGAAGACTACAGTGATAGGGGTATACTACCGTCCACCTGGTCAAGATGGTGAGATGGACAGTGAAATGCTAAGAGAAATTAGGGAAGCCAACCAAATTGGTAGTGCAGTAATAATGGGAGACTTCAATTACCCCAATATAGACTGGGTAAATGTATCATCGGGTCACGCTAGAGAGATAACGTTCCTGGATGGAATAAATGATAGCTTTATGGAGCAAATGGTTCAGGAACCGACAAGAGAGGGAGCAATTTTAGATCTAATTCTCAGTGGAGCACAGGACTTGGTGAGAGAGGTAACGGTGGTGGGGCCGCTTGGCAATAGTGATCATAATATGATCAGATTTGATTTAATGACTGGAAAAGGAACAGTGTGCAAATCCAAAGCTCTCGTGCTAAACTTTCAAAAGGGAAACTTTGATAAAATGAGAAAAATTGTTAGAAAAAAACTGAAAGGAGCAGCTACAAAAGTAAAAAATGTCCAAGAGGCGTGGTCATTGTTAAAAAATACCATTCTAGAAGCACAGTCCAGATGTATTCCACACATTAAGAAAGGTGGAAAGAAGGCAAAACGATTACCGGCATGGTTAAAAGGGGAGGTGAAAGAAGCTATTTTAGCCAAAAGATCTTCATTCAAAAATTGGAAGAAGGATCCAACAGAAGAAAATAGGATAAAGCATAAACATTGGCAAGTTAAATGTAAGACATTGATAAGACAGGCTAAGAGAGAATTTGAAAAGAAGTTGGCTGTAGAGGCAAAAACTCACAGTAAAAACTTTTTTAAATATATCCGAAGCAGAAAGCCTGTGAGGGAGTCAGTTGGACCTTTAGATGATCGAGGGGTTAAAGGGGCACTTAGAGAAGATAAGGCCATCGCGGAAAGATTAAATGATTTCTTTGCTTCGGTGTTTACTGAAGAGGATGTTGGGGAGGTACCCGTAATGGAGAAGGTTTTCATGGGTAATGATTCAGATGGACTGAATCAAATCACGGTGAACCTAGAAGATGTGGTAGGCCTGATTGACAAACTGAAGAGTAGTAAATCACCTGGACCGGATGGTATACACCCCAGAGTTCTGAAGGAACTAAAAAATGAAATTTCAGACCTATTAGTAAAAATTTGTAACTTATCATTAAAATCATCCATTGTACCTGAAGACTGGAGGATAGCAAATGTAACCCCAATATTTAAAAAGGGCTCCAGGGGCGATCCGGGAAACTACAGACCGGTTAGCCTGACTTCAGTGCCAGGAAAAATAGTGGAAAGTGTTCTAAACATCAAAATCACAGAACATATAGAAAGACATGGTTTAATGGAACAAAGTCAGCATGGCTTTACCCAGGGCAAGTCTTGCCTCACAAATCTGCTTCACTTTTTTGAAGGAGTTAATAAACATGTGGATAAAGGTGAACCGGTAGATATAGTATACTTGGATTTTCAGAAGGCGTTTGACAAAGTTCCTCATGAGAGGCTTCTAGGAAAAGTAAAAAGTCATGGGATAGGTGGCGATGTCCTTTCGTGGATTGCAAACTGGCTAAAAGACAGGAAACAGAGAGTAGGATTAAATGGGCAATTTTCTCAGTGGAAGGGAGTGGACAGTGGAGTGCCTCAGGGATCTGTATTGGGACCCTTACTGTTCAATATATTTATAAATGATCTGGAAAGAAATACGACGAGTGAGATAATCAAATTTGCAGATGACACAAAATTGTGCAGAGTAGTTAAATCACAAGCAGATTGTGATAAATTGCAGGAAGACCTTGTGAGACTGGAAAATTGGGCATCCAAATGGCAGATGAAATTTAATGTGGAAAAGTGCAAGGTGATGCATATAGGGAAAAATAACCCATGCTATAATTACACGATGTTGGGTTCCATATTAGGTGCTACAACCCAAGAAAGAGATCTAGGTGTCATAGTGGATAACACATTGAAATCGTCGGTTCAGTGTGCTGCGGCAGTCAAAAAAGCAAACAGAATGTTGGGAATTATTAGAAAAGGAATGATGAATAAAACGGAAAATGTCATAATGCCTTTGTATCGCTCCATGGTGAGACCGCACCTTGAATACTGTGTACAATTCTGGTCGCCGCATCTCAAAAAAGATATAATTGCGATGGAGAAGGTACAGAGAAGGGCTACCAAAATGATAAGGGGAATGGAACAACTCCCCTATGAGGAAAGACTAAAGAGATTAGGACTTTTCAGCTTGGAGAAGAGACGACTGAGGGGGGATATGATAGAGGTGTTTAAAATCATGAGAGGTCTAGAAAGGGTAGATGTGAATCGGTTATTTACTCTTTCAGATAGTAGAAGGACTAGGGGACACTCCATGAAGTTAGCATGGGGCACATTTAAAACTAATCGGAGAAAGTTCTTTTTTACTCAACGCACAATTAAACTCTGGAATTTGTTGCCAGAGAATGTGGTTCGTGCAGGTAGTATAGCTGTGTTTAAAAAAGGATTGGATAAGTTCTTGGAGGAGAAGTCCATTACCTGCTATTAGGTTCACTTAGAGAATAGCCACTGCCATTAGCAATGGTTACATGGAATAGACTTAGTTTTTGGGTACTTGCCAGGTTCTTATGGCCTGGATTGGCCACTGTTGGAAGCGGGATGCTGGGCTTGATGGACCCTTGGTCTGACCCAGTATGGCATTTTCTTATGTTCTTAGGATTCAGCCCGGAGGCCCAGTCCCAATTCCTAGCCCTAGGTCCAGGCCCAGTCAGAAACTTGGATCCCAGCCCAAGAGGCCTGGTCCTGACACTGGGGCCTCAGCCTTGGCCAAGACACAAACCCAGGCACAGGCCCAGACCTGGAGACTAGAGACCAGGCCTTGGAGCTCCTCTTCTTTCTTCTGTCTTCTTAAAATGACATCGTTGGAGCAAGGGGGAACCAAGATGGCCGCCACTCTGTGACACGAACCCAGCTCGGCTCTGTGGCATTTTTGTAGAAATTCTGATTTCTTTGCTGTTTTTTTAATTTCCTCCATAGCATGCCCCACACTAAAAAAAAAGCAAAGATTCGTGAAAATATTACCTCTACCCCAATGATATCAACGCGACAGCCGCGGATCGAGGATGCGTTTGGACTTGTGCACCAGAGCCCGGAAGGTGGGGCCGCTGGCGTCTGTAGTAGAGAGCGGTCACCAGACGCCTTGGCCGACGAAACATCGCTGAGCCCCGGGGCTCCAACATAAGAACATAAGAAAATGCCATACTGGGTCAGACCAAGGGTCCATCAAGCCCAGCATCCTGCTTCCAACAGTGGCCAATCCAGGCCACAAGAACCTGGCAAGTACCCAAAAACTAAGTCTATTCCATGTTACCATTGCTAATGGAAGTGGCTATTCTCTAGGTGAACTTAATAGCAGGTAATGGACTTCTCCTCCAAGAACTTATCCAATCCTTTTTTAAACACAGCTATACTAACTGCACTAACCACATCCTCTGGCAACAAATTCCAGAGTTTAATTGTGCGTTGAGTAAAAAAGAACTTTCTCCGATTAGTTTTAAATGTGCCCCATGCTAACTTCATGGAGTGCCCCCTAGTCTTTCTACTATCCGAAAGAGTAAATAACCGATTCACATCTATCCGTTCTAGACCTCTCATGATTTTAAACACCTCTATCATATCCCCCCTCAGTCGTCTCTTCTCCAAGCTGAAAAGTCCTAACCTCTTTAGTCTTTCCTCATAGGGGAGCTGTTCCATTCCCCTTATCATTATGGTAGCCCTTCTCTGTACCTTCTCCATCACAATTATATCTTTTTTGAGATGCGGCGACCAGAATTGTACACAGTATTCAAGGTGCGGTCTCACCATGGAGTGATACAGAGGCATTATGACATTTTCCGTTTTATTCACCATTCCCTTTCTAATAATTCCCAACATTCTGTTTGCTTTTTTAACTGCCGCAGCACACTGAACCGACGATTTCAATGTGTTATCCACTATGACACCTAGATCTCTTTCTTGGGTTGTAGCACCTAATATGGAACCCAACATTGTGTAATTATAACATGGGTTATTTTTCCCTATATGCATCACCTTGCACTTATCCACATTTATTTATTTATTTATTTATTTATTTAACGTTTTTATATACCGAGGTTCTGGTAACAATGTTACTAATCACTTCGGTTTACATATAACATTGAAAAGACTTAACATGTTTGTCTTACAGAGAACAAGGAAAACGAGGAACTGGGACAAAAATAAATTAAATTAAATTTCATCTGCCATTTGGATGCCCAATTTTCCAGTCTCACAGTTCCAGCAATGCCATTTCGACCCCCAGAAGGAATGGGGCAGGAACAACTGAATCTGGCATTGAAACTTCTAGCTCCAAGGACCTTTAACTCCCCGAGAAGTGACGGAGAACAACCGTCTGCTTCGGTGAGCCCTGTTGAGGGCTCCGGGGGAGAAAAAGAGGAAGCAAGCCAGAAGAAAAATGGCGCAGCTGGTCTCCTAGCAGGGAGAGGTAAGGAACCCAGGATTGAGGTGATTGTGGGGAGGCCGATGGAGATTGCTGAAAAACTTACCTTGGAAGAAATATGGAAAGTGCTCATAAATATGAATAAGGCAATATGTGACTTGACTACCGTGGTAAAGCAAAATATGGATAAATCAGATGGTTTTGAAAATAGAATCCAGTTAGTGGAAAAGACAGTACAAAAAGTAGAAACTGAGATAATAGGAGTGAAAGAAGTTCAGTGTAACTTTATTAAATCTGAAAGCATCTTGATAAAACGGATGGATTCTTTAGAGAATGAAATTCGTCGAAATAATCTGAGACTCTTGAATTTTCCTAAATCAAAATGGATGACGGCTACAGATTTCTTTAAAAGCTATTTTAAGAATATTCTTGGTTATACTGATACCTCTATCCCTGTGTTTTCAAAAATGATTTATCTGCCAGAAAAGAAGGAAGAGAAGAGAGATGATGAAGAGCCAGATAATTTATCTGAAATTTTGGAGAAATCATTTGAGATTAAAATTGAGACTAGAGCAACCTTATTAGTAACGTTTGTCCAAACTACTGATAGAGATAATATTCTAAGGAAGTTTTTTCGAAATCAGAATCTTTTGTTTTACGGATATCAAATAAGAATTTTTCCGGATATTACCAGGAAAATGCAAGAAAAGAGAAAAGATTTCCTAATGATGAAACGAGAAGTGATCTCACGTGGAGCTAAATATCTTTTGAGGTTCCCCTGTAGATGCATACTGCTATACCAGAATAATAGATATATCTTCACTGAGCCTGCACAGCTACGTCAATACCTGGACTCCCACTCTTAAGAACTAGGAGAGTTGGACGATGGAAGTTATGGTCCACAACACAGAATTTTTCATCTAGATGAATGATGAAATCACATTTTCCTTGCAACCGCTTAATATTTGGATCCCCCAGTGTTTCTATAATTAATAAGAAAATATTATTTCTTCCTTAAGTTTAAGGACTGTAAATGTACTATTGTAATGATTTTCTTTCTTTTTTTCCTTTATCTATTTTCAATGTAAATTGCTGAAACTTCAATAAATAAAAAATTTAAAAAAAAAAAATGACATTGTTGGCTTGAGAACGTCCTGGAGCAACTTAATTTCAGTACTTTCCTCCTCATCAAAGGGTGCCATTTTGATGTATGGCAGTTCATTTAAACTGATGAGCTCCATGGCCTGGTCTCCAGCCTCCGGGTCTGAGCCTTAGCCTGGACCTAGGCCTAGGCTGATGCCCTAGCATTGGGATCCAGACTCTGGGCCAGGTCCTGGCATCAGGCCTGGGCCTAGGTCCCAGTGTTGGAACCGGGCCTGTGGGCCAGGCCTGGCACTGGCTTAGTCTGGGACTAGGCATCGGGGCTGGGCCATGTCGTCAGAACCACGACGGATTCAGTAAATGAGAGCCAAGAAATTTCTCAACCCTGGCAAACTTTTCCAGGCCTAAATTTTGGTTCAGGTCCCAGTCAAGACCCCAGCATCAGGCCTGGGCCTATGTGTAGGCGAAGCCCTGTCCATGGGTCTAAGTCTAGGCCCAACGGGTAACTTTTTATTTTTTCCAAAATGAAACATGAAAACCAACAAAATTTCATCGCATTTTTATCATTTCATTTCAAAAATCACATGAAATTAAATAGGAAATATCGTTGTCATTTCCTATTTTGTTTCCAACAAATGCACATGCTTACTAATTAATGATAAGAAAATACTTGTATAGTATGATCCAGCACATAGAGGTAAAATATTGTTGCAATTAAAACAAGATTACTTCGTGATTAAAATGTCCTTTCTAAACTATTCAGTCTATTTACAATGTTCACTATATTGCTTTAGCTTTCTGTTTCTGTTTTATAGGATGAATCAGCTATCCTTACCTCATCTTATAAATTTTATTATCTGCCTTGCTCACCTCAATATCCTAGCCCTCTTTCCTGCCAGGACTGCACCGAGTGCTAATTCCACCTTCTGCCTCATTTGCCATTTTTCTCAATAACTCATCCTGCCTTGTCCTACTCCCTTTCAATTCTTCTATTTTTGCATCTTATACATTTCCAACACTATCATCTGCACAACCATTGGATATCTTGATCCTTCTGCAGACATTCCGCTGGATATTATATCTGTCCCACCTGCAGCACTGAGTGAGGTAGCAAATGATTGGTTCGGGTAATTAATTATGGTGAACACTTCCATTAATAATCAGGAGAAAGTAGTAACATCATTCCTTTTGGGTAATTGCCAGGATCTTGTGGCCTGGTTTGGCCTCTGTTGGAAACAGGATGCTGGGCTTGATGGACCCTTGGTCTGACTCAGCATGGCAATTTCTTCTGTTCTTATGATCCTGGGGGAATTCTGCACACAAAAATTTAAAATTCTGTGTACAAAAACTTGCAAAATTCTGCATACTTTATATTGGACAAAATAACATAATATACATGACAGTCTTTAAGTAATTTAAAATGTAATACAGATAAAAAAGTTATTTCTTAAAGATGCAGGGTTTTAAATATTTTGAGCAGAATTTCCCTAGAAGTTCACTGTAAGAGTGTCTCTTCCAATCTCTCTCCCTGCTCCCCTGACCAGTCTCCTTTTACTTTGCCCTCTCAGGCCCTGACTCCTCCCCCTGGCACTATCTCTCCTCTCCCCCTGAAAGCTAAATCCCTTCCACACTATCTCCTCTTCCAGAGTTTGACCCCTCTCTCACCCTCTCTCTAACACACACAGGCTCTCTCAGTCTGGTGCACATATACACCCTCTGATACAGTCTCTCTCATGCACACACACACACCCACACACACACACCCTAATACAGAGTCCCGCTCTCTCGCACAAACACACACACCCTCATAGAGGCTCATTCTCTCTTTTGCAGACACAGCCACACAGGCTCCCTTTTTCTCTCACACATAAACCCTCACACAGATTACCTATGTCTCTCTCTCACACAGTTCTGCACACTGGCTCCCTCACTCACTCAACCACACATACACATCTAGGCTCCCCCCCCCCTCTCTCTCACACACACACCCACACACACACACACAAACACATCCCTTCACTCAGGCTCCCTCTCTCACAAACAAACAAGCGCCCTCACATAGGCTCCCTCTCTCACAAACAAGCACCGTCAATACACAAAATCCATTTTTCACTTATACTAGCTCTCAATCTCTCACATACATACACACTGCTTCACAATCTCCTCATTTGTAAAATACCTCTGCAGGCAGCAAATGTAGCATTCCTAGGGACTGCAAAGTTTATTTTAAATTAATAAGGATCCTGAGTCTTTTTGTTTTGAGATGGGCAAGATGTGTGAGCATGGTCGTAAAATTGACTTTATACTTGAGAGCTGGTGTGCTTCTCCAGAAGCAGACATTAAATTCTACATTGTATTCAACATTCTAAGCGACATTCCAGAGGGGATTGAAGGTTACATTTTTCTTTTTGTGGAGGATACTAAGATCTGTAACAGAATGGACAGGCCTGAAGAAGTAGAATGAAAAGTCAATGAAGAAAGTCTGAAGAGTGGTTGAAGATTTGGCAGGTAGAATTCGATGCCAAGAAGTGCAGAGATATGCATCTGGGCTGCAATAATCCAAAATAGCTGTATGTGATGGTAGGGAGAAACAATTATGTGTACTGACAAAGAGAAACATCATGGAGGTAATAGCGTCTGGTGATCTGAAGGTGTAAAAGCAATGAGACAAGGTATTAGGTAAAGCCAGAAGGATGCTGGGCTGCATAGAAAGAGGGATAACTAAGAAAAAGGAGGTGAGAATGCCCTTATACAGGACCTTGCTAAAACCTCTCTGGGACAGGAGTACTATGCTGTGTTCAGTTCTGAAGACTGTATCTAAAAAAAAGAATAGAGATGGTAATGGTCGATAAAAAGAAGACCAAAATGCTGTGGGATGTGTATTGGAGGGCATATGAATAGAGAATGAAGGATCTAAATGTATATCCTGGAGGAGATGAGATGCAAAGGAGATATGATTCAAAAATGCACACCCGGAGAGGTATGAAAGATGGACCAATTTAAAACCTTTTCAGGAGGGAAGACTCAGAACCAGGGGTTGAAGATGCAGAATTGGCGCCAGTGGTGCACTTCGGGACATGGTAGCCTGAAGCTGGAAGTGTCAGGACACATTGGTTATGATTGGAAGAATACAGGCTGATTCAGGATACGTCAGGCCAAAATGGTTATGGTTGGACATGGCATGATGAAGCTTGAAGTGGCAGACCCCAGGGGTTGTGATTGAAGCAAGACAGTGTGATGCAAGATATGTCAGGCAACAGTGATTATAGTTGGAGCATGGCTTGCTGAAGCTGGAAGTATCAGGCCACAGGGTTTGTTGTTGAAGAAAGACAGGCTGATGCAGGATAAGTCAGGCCACAGTGGTTATGGTTGGAGCATGGCATGTCATGCTGAAACTGGAAATGTGATTGTGGTTGAAACAAGACAGGCTCATGCAGGTCCCAGGAATTCTGGTTGGAGCATGGCATACTGATGCTGGAAGTGACAGACTACAGTTGTTATGGTTGGAGCATTGCATGCTGAAGGTGGAAGTATCAGGCCCCACGGGTTGTGTTTACAGCTAAGCCAGCTGATGCTGGATATATCAGACCAGAATGGCTATGGTCGAAGCATAGCATGCTGAAGCTGGAAGTGTCAGGCCACAGAGATTGTGATTGGAGCATAGCATGCTGAAACTGGAAGGCCACAGTTTTTATGGTTGGAGTATGGTATGCTGAAAGTGGAACCATTAGACCCCATGAATTATGGCTGGAGTATGGCATCCTGAAGCTGGAAGTGTCAGGTCACAATGGCCATGGTTGAACTATGGAATGCTGAAACTGGAAGTGTTAGACCCCAGGGTTTGAGGTTGGAGGAAGACAGGCTCATACGCCCCCCAAGTATTCTGGTTGAAGCATGGCATCCTAAACCTGGAACTGTCAGATCACAATGGCTATTGTTGAACCATAGCATGCTGAAGCTGAAGGGCCAGAGTGGTTATGGCTCGAGCATGGAATGCTGAAACGGGAAATGTCAAGCCCCAGTGGTTGTGGTTGGAAGAATACAGGCTGATGTAGGATACATCAAGCCATAGTGTTTATGGTTGGAGGAAGGCACACTGTAGATGGAAGTGTCAGGCAATGGTGGTTATGGTTGGAACATAGCATGCAGAAGCTGGAAGTGTCAAGCCACAATGGTTATGGTTGCAGCATGGCATGCTGAAACAAGAAATGTCAATACACAGTGGTTATGTTTGGAGCATGGCATGTTGAAACTGAAAGTGTAGGGTCATAATGGTTATGGTTGGAGTATGGCAAGCTGAAGCTGGAAGTGTAGATCTCATTGGTTATGATTGGAGCATGATATCCTGAAGCAGGAAGTATCAGAGCCCAGGGATTGTGGTTGGAGCATTGCATGCTGAAGCTGGTTAAGTCAGGACTCAGTGGTTATGCTTGGAGCATCACATGCTATAACTGGAAGTTTCAAGCCCATGGGCTGTCATTGGAACATGGCAGACTGTAAGTAGAAGTGGCAGAATCAAGTGTTACTGGATGGAATATGACAAACAGAAAGCGGATGTGGGAGGCCCCAGGATTTGTGATTGGAATATGGCAGGCTGAAACTGTGTCAGTCTCCGGTGGTTGTGGTTGGAGGAAGACAGGTTGATGCAAGAAATGTCAGGCCATTACAGTTATGGTTACAGCATGGCATGCTGAAGCTGGAAGTGTCAGGACCCAGGGAGTGTGAATGGAGTAAGCAAGGCTTAAGCATCATATGTCAGACCTGGTGTGTTGTTTGGAGCAAAGGAGACAGAGGAACTCAGTGGAGTTATGCCCAAAGTTTTTTATTATGGCAAAGCCAGCAGAGGAACTCAGTGGAGTCATGCCCAGTGGTAGTGATTGTGGCAAATCAGTCAGAGGAACTCCTACCCCAGTCATAGAGTTTTTACAAACACCACCACTGAGGCACGACTCCTCTGACTTCCCCTGCTTTGCCCCAAATAGTTATTGGGGTAAAGTAGAACAGGGAAATCAGTGGAGTCATGCGTCAGCAGTGGTGTTCGTGGAAAATGAGGCAGAGAAACTCAGTGCAGTCAAGACCGTGTGGTGGTTATGGGAGAAATGGAGACAGAGGAACTCAGTGGAGTCATCCCCCTACAGTGGAGCAAAGCAAGCACTCTGTGGAGTCATGATCCTGCAGTGGTGAGGGGTAAAAAACAGGCAGAGGAACTCTGTGGAGTCATAACACATTATTGTCTATAGGAATGAAATGAATGACATATGTTTCATTCATGAGAAGTACCCCGTTTATTTTTGGGACCACGAATGCAACAAAAGGGGCATATTCATTTCAGAATTAACATTTATTTTTAATAAATGTACATCCCTACTAAATACTAGCTGAATAACTATTTGTCTGGCTAGAATTTAGCCATATAAGCCAGGGTCATTCCAGGGGCAGGGGAAGAGGCAATCTGGAAAAGAGCTGAGTTTGTTGGATAAGTTATCTGGCTAATTCCAATATATAGAATGAGCCAGATAACTTAACCAGGCCAACTGGGGTCAGCCTGTAAAGCTGTACTAAAGTTAGCCAGATAAACTTATCTGGCTAACTTTAAGATAGCTGGCTGGAATCATAGGTGTGGGTGACCACTGAATATACAGCATTAGTTAGCCAAATAAGTTTATTCAGCTTACTAGCAGAGCCACACAGTGGCTGAATATGGACCTTCTATTCTAAACTAAGTTCTGGGGCTCATGGTATATTTTGGATCACTGTAAAATGTTGCATACTGAGACAAGGAATAAGAGACATATTTACTAAAGTGCCTGAAGAGTACCCACATTTCACACTAATTCTTCCACCCAGTCACTTTTTCACTTTTAAGATGTTTACGATTACTTACACTAGTTACTAAGCTGGAGTATATATTTGCGAGTAAAAGCCGCACAAACGTCACTTTGGCAGATTTTAAAATAGCAATTTCTTTGCATAAATGTTGGCCCCCACCTTAGAACAACCTTGGCGTACCCTATTTTTTAAATTTACAGACCATGATTTATGGGTGTATGTTATGTTGTAGTTTTGAAAATAGCATATATTTGTGTATCTGCTATTTTATATGCGCATCTGCTAATTTTGATGCATGCATCGTTTGAAAAATCAACTTTCAGTGAGTAAAACTGTGTTTTCTATCTGGTTTACAGACTAAACAGAACTGAGGAGGAGAAATATGCCCGCAGAAAGTGCAGCTGGTAATTAATATCAATCTCATAAACTATTTTTATTAGTGGACAGATTGCAGCCATACATGTACACACCCTCACCAAGTACAAACAATTCAGACAGTAGGGTCTCTAGAGAGAAGTATTTGGGGGCAACATGGGGTGAAGCTAAGTGTAAAGGGGGGTCAAGCTAAAGAGGCATTTCCTCACATCATGCCCATCTCCATAGCATGGTTGCTGCCTTTAAATTGGCTATAAAAGTTAGGGATGTGCAGAAGGAAAAAATTTGTTGCTATTCAGTATTCGTTTCATTGGGTCCCAAATTCATTGCATTCGTTTCATGGGGGAACCAATTCGTTGATATGTTTTATTCGTTTTCCGATTTCCCATTAAAGTCAATGGGGGAAGTATTTGCAGTCTATTTTTGGCTGCAGAATTGGAGTTTTCTTATCAATTCTGATAAAACTTCTGGGGAGCTATCATTAGAACGAGAAAAGAGCTCCAAGGTACCTAGACTGTGGCAAAATGGCACCAAAGTGGCATGAATAGCCTAAGGCACTTTAAAGGGGCAAAGGGGTACCAGGAGGGGCAAGAGTGCTTTAACAGAGGTGCAAAGCAGCAGCAACAATGTCAAAAACACACCACAGCTTCAAAAGAGAGCACTGATAACAGATGCATGAACCCTCGAAGGCAGTACGACAGGCAAAGTGGCAGAATCCAATCTGGATTCAGAATCCAAGTGACAGGCAAAGGTCAGAATCCAATCTGGAACTGGGCTTAGTCAAACCGCAACAACTCCAAATACTACTAGTCTATGCCCCGCCTGGATCACTTGAAGCTGACGCCTCTCCCCTCATTGAATCCATAGTGAAGCATATTGATTCAGACCTCCCTACCATGATCATGGGAGATTTTAATTTGCACACCGACGCCTCACCCCGCTCCCCCGATTGCAAAACCATCCTCAATTCCCTCAACGCAATGGGATTCACGCAGATCGTCAACAACCCAACACACAAAGCAGGACACACGCTGGACCTTATCTTTATTAACTCGAAGTTCGCCTTCTCTTCGGCACCTTCTTGTACTCCAGTCCCATGGTCAGATCACTTTCTGATAACCACCAAGATCTCCGCAAAACAACAGACTCACAGCCCGCAGCACCCTTCTACCATCCATTTCAGAAAAGCATGTGCATCCGAGACCCTCAGCGACCATCTTGCGAAAGAACTCGCAAACCTGGATCTATCCAACCCCGATTCAGCCGTACTCTCATGGCACAACATTACGGAAGCAGTGGCAAACAATTTATGCCCTGCAGTCTCCAAAACAATAAATCTAGAAAAAAAAGGAAATCAACCCTGGTTCTCTAATGAGCTCAAACGGATGAAACAAGTCCTACGTCACAAAGAAAACAGATGGCACAAAGCTCCAAACCGTTCAACACTATCGACATACAAAGGAACCTTACATCATTACAGAACCTCAATTCTAAAGGCAAAAAGAGAATACTTTGCAAACAAAATCCATGATCTCCAATATGACGCAAAGCTGCTTTTCTCTTATGTGTCTCAAATCACAAAGTCATCCCCACCAACGATACCTGATGATCAGGCACAATCCAAGGCCAATGAGCTTGCTTCATTCTTTCAGCAGAAGACTGCTAAAACCCTGGCACTCCTACCTACCAAGACTACCCCCTGCTTTACATTCACCAACACTCACACCCACACTGGAATCAAGCTCAACAATTTTGAACCAACGTCCCCCGGTGAGATCGAATCCCTCCTCAAGAGACAGAAACCCTCTAGCCATCCAGCGGACAACATTCCATCCAAACTTCTGCTACTAATTCCAAACAGGATTTCTGGTCCTCTAGCGAACATTATAAACTGTTTGCTAACCCAAGGGAGGTACCCAGACAGCTTAAAAACCGCTTCTCTTAAACCACTCCTCAAGAAACACAACTTAGACACTAAAGAACTTGCTAACTTCCACCCCATCTCAAATCTCCCTTTCCTAGCCAAACTAACAGAGAAATTGGTTAATACACAGCTTTTCAGAATATCTAGAAGATCACAATATCTTATACCCATCCCAATATGGATTTCGAAAATCTCGCAGTACAGAAACGCTTCTCATATCATTAACAGACCACATCATTATGGGATTAGACAAGGGCTACTCCTTCCTTCTAGTACTCCTAGACATCTCGGCGGCATTCGACACCGTCAACCACTCCATTCTCCTGACTCGCCTAGCAGACATAGGTATATCTGGATCAGCCCTCAGCTGGTTCACATCTTTCCTCAGTAATAGAAGTTTCAAAGTTAAAATTAATAATAAAGAATCACCCTCAACAAGTTCCTCACTTGGCGTACCTCAAGGATCCTCTTTATTACCCACTCTCTTCAACGTCTACCTCCTCCCCCTCTGTCAGCTTCTAACAGACCTTAACCTAACACATTACCTATTCGCAGATGACGTGCAAATTCTGATTCCGATAACAGAATCCATCGCAAAATCACTCACACACTGGAACAACTGCCTAAAATTGATCACCAATCTTCTCAACAGTCTTAATTTGGTTCTTAACGCGTCTTGTCACTTCTGCCATATGGCAGGGGGCTGCTGGCCTGCCACCTGACTGCTAGAAGGGGCTGAGGGTATGGGGTGACTCTGCTCCTTTTCAACCACTTTACACTGCCTGGAAAAAGGGGTCCCCTGACTAGCACTGTCACCATCCCCAGATGGTGACAGTGCCTATCTCAGTCCCTGGACTTTCTGCCTCTATTCCAAGCCCCGAGGTCCCAGTGCCCTACGGGCTCCTCCCGGGGGGTTCCTGGTTCCCGGGTGAACACCTCCTGCCTGTGGCTCCACCCCCCGGCCTACCCTGTCACCCTAGGTAGGCCGGCCCAAGGGTCCACTATCTCGCCAGCAGTGTCCAACTGCAACAGTTTGCAAGGCCATGGACTCGGCGGAGGCCCCAAGCCTGCAGGCCATTCCGGGGATGGCACAACGCCTCCAGCAGCAACAGCACTGTATCGACACACTTGCTGCTACCGTGGAACAGCTGGTCTCCCGCCTGGAGGCCTCTCCTCCTGAACCGCCTCCAGCTCCTCTTCCGGCACCAGCACCCAGTTCAGCTTCAGTGACTCAGTCACCCACGCCGACCCGGTATGCCGGGGATATCAAGACATGCCGTGGCTTTTTAAATCAGTGCTACGTGCGTTTTGCCCTCCTGCCTGCACAGTTCTCCTCAGACGCAGTTAAAGTAGCATATATATTCTCGCTACCTGTACGCCAAGCTTGAAAAATGCGTTTTCGAGGCTGAAGCCCTGCCCTTCCTCGGGTATATCATCTCCTCCACAGGATTCCGAATGGACCCCGAAAAAGTAGCTGCCATAACTAGGTGGCCTCAACCCAAGGGTCTCAAGGCCCTCCAGAGATTCTTAGGCTTCGCTAACTTTTATAGACATTTTATTCCACAGTACTTGCATCAGGTCGCTCCCCTTACTGCCCTGACCCGCAAGGGAGCCGACGCCAAGAACTGGCCTGACGCTGCAGTCGCAGCTTTCACCGACTTGAAAGAGGCATTCCTCACGGACACCTGTCTCCGTTATCCCGATCCCGCCAGACCTTTCATCGTCGAGGTTGACGCCTCCAGCATTGCCGTCGGAGGGGTCCTCAGTCAACACTCTGACTCCGGACAGCTCGTGCCATGTTCTTACTTCTCCAGGAAGTTTTCCCCCGCCGAGATTAATTACTCCATCGGCGTCAAGGAGCTGCTGGCGATCAAACTCGCCTTTGAAGAATGGAGGCAATGGCTCGAGGGGGCCCGACACACGACCACCGTATATACAGATCACAAAAACTTAGAGTTTTTGTCCCAGGCTCAACGAATAAACCCTCGCCAAGCCCGCTGCGCCCTGTTCTTCAGTTGCTTTGATTTCGTTTTACAATACCGGCCGGCGGCCAAGAATCTCCGAGCTGATGCTCTCTCTCGGACCTCCTTTTCCGAAGAAGACCAAGAACCTCCACAGTATATCCTCGACCCTAGTAAGGTTCGCCTGTCCGCCCTGACGGTCCTCTCCCAAGATAGGACCGTGGTTCCCTGACGAGACCGTTTAAAGACGCTACACTGGGCTCATGACTCCCTCACTGGAGGGCACGCAGGACGCGAGAGAACCCTGGAACTCCTTAACCGCTTCTACTGGTGGCCCAACATCCGACAAGATGTGCGCACCTACGTTGGTTCCTGTCCCACCTGTGCCCTTCAAAAGCCCAGTCCTGGACCCCCGTGCGGTCTCCTACAGCCTCTGCTGGTCCCCACAGAGCCCTGGACCCATCTAGCTACAGACTTCATGGTGGACTTGCCCCCGTCTCGCGGTCAAATGGTTATCTGGGTTACCATCGACCGCTTTTCTAAGATGGTGCACCTTGTTCCATTGACCAAGTTACCCTCTGCGCCCGAACTAGCACTCCTCTTTGCCTAGCATATTTTCAGGCTACACGGCCTCCCGCAGGACATCGTTTCCGACCGGGGACCCCAGTTTGTTGCACGCTACTGGAGGGCTCTCTGCAAAGTACTTCAAGGTAAAGCTCAGCTTCTCTACAGCTTTCCACCAGCAGAAGAACGGACAGTCCGAAAGGATGAATCGGTCTCTGAAAACCTACCTTCGAGCCTTCACCAATGAAAAGCAAGACAACTGGTCGGAACTACTGCCCTGGGCCGAGTTTGCCTATAACAATCAAGCTCATGCAGCCACCGGGCTCTCACCATTCCAGCTAGTCTACGGGAAACAGCTGAGACCTCCACTTCCCCTCGCTATTCCCAGCGCCTCTCCAGCCGCCCAGTTGACGGCGCGCCAGCTACAGACCTTGTGGCAGAAGACCCAGAACAAACTGCTCCGCTCAGCCTCTTCCGTCAAACAGGCGGCTGACCGCCACCGACGACCGGCTCCTACCTACCAGCCAGGAGACCGGGTCTGGCTTAGCACCAAAAACACCGTCTCCGTCTCCCCTCACGAAGATTTGCGCCCAGATTCTGTGGGCCATTCCAGGTCGCCGAAAGAGTGGGGTCAGTTTCGTATCGGCTGAGGTTGCCGTCCTCTCTTCGAGTCCACAATGTTTTCCTCGTATCCTTGCTTAAGCCCGTAGTCCTCTCTCGCTATCCTGGGATAACACCTATTACAAGGTAAGCAATTTTGCTTTATCCCAGGACAAGCAGGATGCTAGTCCTCACATATGGGTGATTAGCAAGCTAGAGGCTGAGCCATTTTGTAGTGAATCAACATTGCAGTATTGTTGGTAAAAATGAGGAAGCCAAAATCACAGCAGGTTGGATGTAGAAGGAGTTGGGAATATATTGGAAACAAGTTCTGTAAGACAGATTGTCTAAAGGCCGAATCTTGTCGTTCTTATTTGCCCAAGCAATAATGAGCTGCAAAGATGTGAAGGGAACTCCATGTTGCAGCTTTACATATGGTAATAATGGGCACTGAACGATAGTGTACTACTGATGTAGACATAGCCGTTACTACATGTGCTGTTACTTGCCCCTGGAGAGGAACGTTTGCTTTTTCACAACAGATTTCTATACAGTCTGTTAGGCAGTTGGAGAGAGTCCGTTTTAATACCACAACTCTTGGTTCATTTTTTGTGAAAAGAAACAAAGAGTTGGTTGGATGTCCTATGGACCGCCGTGCGGTTCAGGTAAAAAGCTACTGCATGCTCCCAGTCTCAGGTGTATAAGACTCTCTCTCCTTGGCTAGAGCCAAGGAGAGAGAGTCTTATACACCAGCGTAACCCCTAGTATGTCGGGTTATCACAGGCTTACTTCACCTTAAGCCTCCCATCGATCATTGATCATTAAATGAGACCTAATTGTAATACATTCCTGCGACAAGAAATTTCTTACATAAAACGTATTTTTCTTAGTAGCCATTACATCAGCTAGGAGGGTCAGTGAGTTGCAACCTCTCATCACATACTCACCCTACATAAAGTTCCTGCATGACAGAGTAGTCCTTTGCACTCACCCCAAATTCCTGCCAAAAGTAGTAACAGATTTTCACTTAATCATCAATACTTTTGCTTACTTTCTTTTCAAGACCTCTCTCTCCTTGGCTAGAGAGAGGTCTTGAAAAGAAAGTAAGCAAAAGTATTGATGATTAAGTGAAAATCTGTTACTACTTTTGGCAGGAATTTGGGGTGAGTGCAAAGGACTACTCTGTCATGCAGGAACTTTATGTAGGGTGAGTATGTGATGAGAGGTTGCAACTCACTGACCCTCCTAGCTGATGTAATGGCTACTAAGAAAAATACGTTTTATGTAAGAAATTTCTTGTCGCAGGAATGTATTACAATTAGGTCTCATTTAATGATCAATGATCGATGGGAGGCTTAAGGTGAAGTAAGCCTGTGATAACCCGACATACTAGGGGTTACGCTGTTATTGGCGTATACCCTTTTTCCTTGTAGTATGCCGCTATGGCATTTAGGTGTACCCTTACAGAGGATGACTGGAGACCAGAATTCGAAAGGTGATATAGGCAATCTAGTACCGAAGGAGTGGGGCAAGAAAAAAGATGAAAACCTGTTTGTGTGCACCACTTGGTAAATCTAGTCCACTAAAAGTGGTAAGGTTTACGTGCGGAAGGCTTTCATGAAGCTACGGGAACTTTAGAGACTTGTGTTGAAAGATTAAATGGTTGCAGAATTTCAACATTCAAGTTGTCAGGGCAAGAGTTGTTAGGTTGGGATGACGCAACTTGTCCTGATTCCGAGCTACGAGAGTGGGTGCTGTGCCCAGGCGAATTGGTCTCGGATCGAGAGGTCGAAGAATATGGAAAACCATACTTGTCGAGGCCAGTATACGGCTAAGAGGACTATTGTTCTCTGTCCTGTTGTAGGTTCACGAGAGTTTTGGGTATGAAGTATGGGAAGCATACTGGTCTCGGGCAAGATGTGGGCCTGAGGAACAGTGAACTCCGTCCCGGTTGAGCATTTGGTTGACCTCCGCGCTAGAAGATTTCTCTCACTACACATGTCCAAGACCATTCGAAAGGATGGACCTATCTGGAGATGGTCTGCTAGTGCATTCAGTAAGTGTCTGAGATCAGTGGCCCGAGGATGCATAAAGTGAGCAAGGGCTAAGGATAAAGCTGTGCAGCTTCATTGCAGTGTATGCACAAGGAATTGTTGCAAAGGCAGTATTAGAAGGCATAAGGGTATAACTCATGGTACAAGATCCAGGAAGTTTATGTGGAACTGCTTGGAGCAGAATAGACGTATATTGGGTTGAGAAGATTTGTGGTCAAACTTACAACCTGAAGTAAATGCGAGCATGAGCAGGATCAGACTAGGATTTTGGTTCTAAATCCGTAATATAGAGAGGGACGAAAGCGGTTGAATAGCTTAGACCCACTGATAATGGAATTTCACTGAATCTAACTCATAGCAGTTTTGGTCTATGAGGAAAGTGCATAGTGAAAAAACCTCAGAGCCCAATAATGTAAAATTTTTGGGGGGCTAAGGTTATGGAATATGCACACAGGGACATGTAGGAATGTATTAAAATGTCTGCGCAGATGCTGGACAGGAAGGTCATTGTGACTATGGTGTCCAGAAGTGTATAAGGGAATTATAGCAGTGACAGTAATCCCAGATAGTGGACTGCCTGTGGTTATGCAGCTGTCCATGCAAGGAAAGCGTGAATGATGTTGGACTCCATAGAGAAACAGCAGTCACCGATATTGATTCAATGAAATACCGCAGTTGTCAAAGCTGGTGCCACCGGCAGAGCTTGGAATTGTAATATTGTTGACTCACCATGAGCCACATAGAAAGAATAGAGGTAATGTACTTACTGCATTTTGGAAACATGGTAACGAGAGATACCATTTTACCTGTGCCTTCTGAAGAAAGTTGGTATTTCTGAGATCCAGGATGGGCGGAGAGTAACTACTTTCTGTTGAAAGAAAGAATAATGTAATTAAAACTCCCCAACCCCCCTCTTCCCCCCTGTGCGCTTTGAAGCGTGTAGGGGAGTGTACGGGGAACCTTGGTACAAGGTGGGGGTGGCTGCTCTGATATCCGGCCAGTTGGAAAATCGGGAGGTGTCCACTGGAGGGGTTGATATAATTTGGATATCAGGTAACCTCCCACGGGAGTGAGAGCGGTAAAGTCTTACCCGCATTTCTGAGTGCTGTACAAGGAGACATCGAGACCTGTATCAAGCTTCGAGGTGGACTTGTAGTTGAGGCAGTATGTGCTGGATCTCGTGTTTAGCAGAACAGCGAATGCACCTGGAACTTTGGTACTGAAACAGGAACCAAATGCTAGAGCATTAATCAGTACAGAGCCACGTTGCTGAAAAGTGAGGAAGCCCTGAAGCAATCCCAAAGAAAAGAAAGAGAGGTTCTCCTGGTATTGTGGCTGACATAGCTGGCATAGCGATATGTGACACTAATACCGTTCTTGGAAAGTACATGACCTAGAACTTTTCTAACCATGTGGCCAGAATTAGAGAACACATCTCAATGGGAATTCCGCAGAAGCGGGTACTAACCATCCGACGTGAACCGCCGAAGGATGAGCCGGTGAAGATTGCTGGCTCCGTGGATTTCCAGAGTCCTCGAGGGATAGCCTGTGGACGTCAACGTCCGCCTCAACTCTGATACCTGGTATGGTGGCACAGGTATAGAGGAGGCAAGGCTGGGCGTGGCTGGTGCTTAGACCGGAATGAGCGGAGGACCAGAATTCCGCACCGATGTCGGTGGGGCACGCCTGGGAACAGGGGAGCCGATTAACGAACTCATGAACCCAACCATTGACGCAGCGGCTTGATGTCTCTTGACGCCAGTGCAGAATTCTGCGGATCTCGATCCGGTGTTTCTGGAGCAGGAAGGACTGCCAAAACTGTGTGGAACAGTGCCGATGGCAGTGGTGATGTTGCTCGGCCCGAGCATCATCCAGCATCAAGAAGGATAGCAGGAATGTGTTGGATGGCGTCGGTGGCAGACGGTCATCATGTCAGTGACAATGAATGCCACAGTGCTCGACCTGGTCATACCCCAGCGCTGAGATGGAAGCCCTCGCTGTCCTGGATGGCGATCGATGATGGACTGTCAGCATGCCTGCTCTGCTCCTGATACGGGGCTTTAATAAGCACCCAAAGCATGGAGCACTGTGTTCAGACGAGGGCATTATGTGGCGGTGTTATGTCGGCATTGACGGTAATTGAAAACATCGCTGGTTTCAGAAAAAATGATATGGGCATTGACGGAGTCAATGACCGCATCCATAAAAACGTAGAAGATGCCGATGGGAACAACGTGGGTGTCGAGATCATCGATGTATGGAGGCGGGCGCCGACAATATCTGCGGTATGGCCACGGGCATCGACAGTATCGAGTGGATTGACTCAGGCAACAATGACGTCCATGGCATTTATGCCACGGACATGGGCAGCGATGGAATCGATGTTGACATGGATTTCATCGATGGAATTGGCATTGGCATCGATGCCATGCATGGAAATGGCATTGGCATGGATGCCCATCGATGGAAAACAGCCTGGCATCGATGGAAACAGCCTGGCATGGATGCCATGCATGGAAACCAGCCTGGCATCGATGGAAACAGCCTGGCATGGATGCCATGCATGGAAAACAGCCTGGCATCAAAGGAAAACAGCCTGGCATCGATGGCCATCGACGGAAAACAGCCTGGCATCGATGGCATCCATAATAAAAGGATGGCATTGATGGAAATGACCCCAACAGCGATGGAAGTGTCTCGGGTAGCGGTGGCATCGACCCGATTATGGATGTCAGCGACGAGACAAGGTGTCCGTCGATGTCATCCACCTGGGTAACGATAGCACCGATAAAAGTTAAGGAAATAAATCAGTGCCATGGATAAAACATAGATGGCACTGATAGAAACTATGTAGGGATGATGGCATCAGGGTACCGCAGGGGGAGGGGTACCTGTGGCATCTAAAAACGCAGGGTGGCCTGAAGGGGGTACCGACGGTAGCGATGGGGTATCTACTACGCGAAGGTACTGAGGAAAATAAGGACCTGAATCTACCGGGGCAGTGGCGGCACCCGTAACCGTGGAAGTCCCTGTCCCACTAGCGCTAATTGCCAAGCAGAGTGTCACAGAGGGACACTTGCAGGCTATGTGTGACTAACTGAAAAATAGGGAGAGGGAAGGCCGCAGTCGGTTGGCAGCCAGAAAGGTGACAGGAACCGACCGAAAAAATATGGCATAGTACTCACCGAACGTCGATTAAACCAACGCGGAGGGAGACCCATGCAGGGAAAAGTGTTTGTGAAGTAAAAATGTAAATCTTTTCATGAGGAAAAAAGTGTTAGAATTTCTCACAGAGCTCCTAATCGCTATGCTTACAGCAGAGCGGAAAAAAGAAGACTGAAAGGAGACCCCTGTGGACGCAGGGATCATAGCATGCTGAGCATGCTCAGTGCACTCAGTGTGCCAGTGTCAGTCAAAGCTTTTTAGAAACTTTGACAGAAAGTTTTCTGTGATAGGGCTCCAATACCGATGTCACCCATATGTGAGGACTAGCATCCTGCTTGTCCTGGGAGAAAATAATTATTTCCAAAAGAGGCCCACAGGGGATTTGGCTTCACAGACCACCGCTGTTCCAATATACGTAAGTCTGCAAAACTGGCTGCCCACAGGCACAGTACCTTGATGTGCACTAATGAAATGTATGTGCACATACCAAGCTTGTAACTACAAAGGAGGCCCACTGGGGACCTGGCTGCCCACAGGCACAGTGCCTTGATGTGCACTATTGTAATGTATGTGCACACAACAAAGTGGTAACTACAAAAGAGGACCACTGGGGATTTGGCTTCAGAGAGCTGCGCTGTCCCAATATACATGATTCTGCAAAACTACCCAGTGCCCACTGTTACTGATGCCAAGTGCAATGCTTTCTTGGAATAAAAGAGCACACAGAGTCAATGAGTTCAATAAAAAAAACCCTGCAGTTATGCCAGTTAACAAAAAAGCCTGGCTTGGAACAGCAGCAAAATCAATGAAATATCTGTTTCAATGGCAATTCTATCAAACTAGCTACAAACTGAATATATCTCTCACCCATGACACCCAAATGCTGCTTGCAACTGACTCCAGGGGGTAAAATAAGCAGCAAAATGCCACTACTAGTGCTAGCAGCTTCTCTCAGTTGTACAGACAGACCGTCTCAGATCAATAAAAAGAATTTGCAGTAAAAAAGAAAACCAGGGCTAGTAGCTGGCACTACAGCCAAATCGAACAAATATCTTTTTCTATCGATGTAGCTAGTAATTGAATACAGATTTGAGACACTCAGACTAGCTCTGAGTGAAGCCACCTTCCACAGACCACCTTGCCAGACCACCCCTGCAAAGAAAGTGTGTGGTACGCCGCGTCCTAAACATATATGTAGTGCTGGGTCATCAGGAACAGCGTCACAGAGCACTGAATGAGAGCGGCAATTCGTTGCATTAGAAAAATGCTTAACGCTGATAGGTTGCATTCTGGTCTCCTTGCCAACCTGCCTGACCCACTCTATGACAGGGCTGTGAGGTCACCTATGAATCCCAGGAAAGGGCTGGTTTTTTGCTATGGATACACCCACATGGCATTCACCTACTTCAAACGGCCGCTATGAAATCACTGCGAGCGAGCCAAAAGAATAAAACTAATGATATGTTTATATTCATGGGGGATCGCGATACGTTTCACAAACCCACGAATACAACGAATATGGACCTATACGTTGCGGATTGCCAATGCATTGCAAACAAATGCACACCCCTAATAAAAGTACAATAAGAAAAAGATCCAAGTGCCTTCTGCACAAGTTTTAAAAAGCTGGCCAGTTTCAACCATCTAGTAAAACTATTCTTAAAATTATTTGATATCTTCATTCAACTAATTCTTCTATAGAGAAATGAGAGTGAAGTCTACAATCTATTACAGGAAGGGACAGAATATCAAAATAAATTCTGCACCTCCAGTTCTGTAACACACTCTACCTCCACAGAAATTCCCCCAACAATTGATTTTGGATGTTTCCTCTTAAAACTCACTATCAAAAAAAGAAATTCAAATTCTGGTGTCAACTCATTATCAGTAACATACACACATTCTACTGCCAGTGCCAGACACATTGTGCAGTAAGACAAAACCCTGCAAGAAAGACAGTCAAACTTTATATAGCAAACCAGGAGTAACACCAAGAACTCAAACAGTAACAACCTTACCTGTGAGTAAGCAGCACTGCAAATACCTGGCTGACTGAATTAGACAAAGCTCCAGAAATATTCCTGCCAATCTGGGAGGCCCAATATGCTATCTTTGGCTTGAAAAGTATTGTGGAATAATGAGCTATAAAAAGTCTGCTGCTTCCAGCCTTATTCCCCAGAAACAGCTGCACCAGACCCTTCTGACCCCTGGACCTCATCTCCTAGAAGTTTCCCATACCAAGGACATTGATGCTCATGTCATCTTCTGGTGTCCTTCAGTGAGGGAAAAAAAGTCTGCATTCTCTTCCTGGTGGTAGTGGACTCAGAAGGCACTGCAGTAGCAGCAGTGACCTTCCTAGACCTTCACCTTCATTCCGCCATCTCCAGCACGTACTCTTGTATCAACCGTACATAGCTTCTACCTTCTGAACTCTTCTGATCCCCAAACCACAACTCCCACACATCTCCCATACAAAGGATGACAATGCTCATGTCAGCTTCAGTTCACGCATGGTGGATGTGACACTCCTCATTGTCTCAGGCTACCTTACCTGGTGATAACTTTCCTCACTGGGCATGACTGGCTTATATGTCAGCTCTCCTTCCTGAGCTGGGATGCCTCATTTGGTGGTGGGAGGGCTACAGGATGTAAATGGGATGCAAAAACGTTCTCTGCCCTTTTTCATATCAATTCTCTCCATCTTTCTTTTGCATAGGCTCTCATACATTCACCCGCATGAACTGTCTCTCTCAAACACTCTCTCTGTGTTACACATATATAGGTAGATTTTAAAAGACATGTGTGCCAAAAGCAGAAGAAATGCACACAACTTTGGTCAGTATACACCGAGTAGGTTTTATAATCCACCCTCAGATGCGCGTATCACCCACTGCCTGCACAAGTGCAAACTTTCTAAAAAGAAGCAAAGCATAGGCATTGTCTAGAAGGGGGGTGGGCATGTCAGGGTCTGGCCAAAAAACGTGCACACAAATACTTGCGTGCACAGACATACGCTGGGGTCTTTTACCACACAAATTTACTTCTGCTATGGAGGACATGCAAGTAGTAAAATTAAAAAATTGAGCCCAGTCAGCTGGCTTTTAAAGGTGGGGTTAACAGGGGGGAAATGTGTCTCTAAAATTAGGGGGGTTTGCAAGTCCTATCCCTAAACCGTGCAAACCTAGGAACAAACTGGGAACACAGGGTACGGCATCAGCTCACATCCCTTGTAAGATTTCCCCAACTTACACGGTAGATAAGGGAGTTGCGCGCACATGCGCAGGTCCGTATAAAATTGTATGCACATATATGTGCTTATGTTATAAAATGGCAAAGTCCATTGGTGCCAGCCTGTATACACGTGTGGCTGTTTAAAAGTTACTGTCATACATTTTGTCACATATGCACTCATTCTCACACACAAATATGCTCAGTGTCATTCACATTTTCTCACACTCTCATGCGGCTGGCGTGGTCTGGGAGAGGAGGGGCGGGGGGCAGGCCAGGACAGTGCCATTCGATGCTGTCCTAGGGAAACGCAGTTCCCGGAACGCGCTTGTTATAAAATTTGCGCGTCCATGTGTGCGTGCCATTAACTGAGCACACATGGATGCGCAAGCGGGGGTTTTAAAATTGACCCCACAGTGTCTCTCACACTCTTTCATAGGATGGACACTAA
Source organism: Rhinatrema bivittatum (assembly GCF_901001135.1). NCBI lineage: Eukaryota > Metazoa > Chordata > Amphibia > Gymnophiona > Rhinatrematidae > Rhinatrema > Rhinatrema bivittatum. The sequence goes on along the minus strand of NC_042617.1, from coordinate 182,284,850 downwards.
GGAGTCTATATTCAGTGGCATTTATTTGAATAACTTGTGAATCATCTGACTATGTGCCAACTTTTGAATATTTCAGCCACTTATCGGAAAAAATCTAGCCTGAAAACTCATTATCTGGCTAAATGTTTGCAGATAACATGGGGCATTCTTGGGGCAATTTTAGGAGGAATTAAATTAACTAGATAAGTTAACTGGCTAACTCTGTTCATAATATATAGTAGTTTTAAAGTTAGATGGATAAAGTTATCCCACTGTCTTTTAAGGTAATCAGGTAAACTTAATGGTGCGACTGCACCACTGAATATCCTTCCAAAATTAGCCAGATAAGTTTGCCAGTGGCTGAATATTACCCCCCTAAGTCAAGGGTATTGCAGGAAGAGCCTTTTTTGCCTATCATTTTTAAGTGCTCCTTCAGCTAAATAATGATAAGAGAATCATTCAGTAAATCGAGGTAAAATGTTGCATTTTAAACAAGATTAATGTAGAACTGAAATGTCCTTTCTGAACTATTCAATGTATTTTCAGAGTACACTACACTGCGTTAACTTTCTGTTTCTTTTTTGTAGGCTGAATCAACTAGCCTTACCCCTACCTATAAATTGTACTACCTCCCTAGTTCACCTCTATATTCCTTCCTTCATTTCCCTCCAAATATCTCCTCCAAGAACTGCATTGAATGCTAATACCTTCTCCTGCCTCGTATGCCCAATTTTTGTTACCTTTTTTGATGACAGGTTCAAGATATTCTCCCAGCCCCTTCTCAATTTTTCTACTTGTCCATCATTTATATGGCCAATACCATGTGCATTATCTACCCAGGCCACTGCATATCAAACTCCTTCTACAGACATTTCCCGGGCTATTAGATCTGCCCCAATTGCATAGTGGACAATTGCGATGTAGATTCCTCTCCTACAAATGTATCATTCGACAACTGCTATACAGTTTCCTCTCCTACAGCTACCCCACTAGAACCAACTAGTAATTTCTATATAGATTCCTTTCCTGCAGTTGTTCATCCCTGTGTATATTTCCCCGCTTTAGAGATTACACAGATAGACCAACCTAAATCAGATATCTTCCAGGCATCCAGTTCCATTCTTCCATGCCTGTACGAACACCACCTGTTAAACATATCCACGTAAACCTACTTGCAATCCTTATGTATATTATTTCCCCACTTTAGAGAGTACACAGATAGACCAATCTAAATCAGACATTGACTGCCCTACAACTGCAAATTCCCATTCTCCCAAGCCTGTACAAAGAGGTTTTAACATTCTGAGAAATTATCTTCAACAGAGGTGAACAGCAAGGTGAGTAAAAGTAATGAATTAGCAAATTATCAGTGCTGGCAATTCTGGTGAACACTTCTATTAAATCTCAGGAGAAAGCAGTAACATAGAGACTCCACTGCAATTCAAGAATATGTACAAAAGGAGGAGGCGGTAAGCTACAAGGAGTCTGTCTAGTCTGAATTCTGGGGATTATGAGTTTAATGTAAATTACTGTAAAATATTGCAGTATTTTCTAAAGTTCATTAATGTGCAGATTATAAAATACGAGTACATATGTGCATAGAAATGCTCGCAAAAGTAAAAACCATGAACCGTGCAAGTTCGAGCTAAATAAAAATAAATAAATAGGTAACAGCACATAGCCAGATAAGACAGACAAATGTTTTGTCTGTCTTATTCAGATGTTTCTGAATAAGACAGATGTTTGTCTGTCTTATTCAGATGTTTCCAGCTACGTAAACCTATTGCTACTTAACCGGATAAATTGCAATATAGCCGGACAAATGCCACTACTTATCTGGATGTTATATTCGGTGGCTCGCAGGATGGCCCCAAGAGCTGCCTCACTCACTCCTGATGCTACCTGCGCTTGTCCGTGGCAGGAATACCACCAGAACCCAACATAAGATGCCACTTGAACTTCTCTTCCTGGCCGGAGAATAGCTTGGGAACTCTTGGATGACAGCATTGACTTCCTCCTATAAAGAGCTCCTTTGGAGGAGCTACTGATGCTTCAGCATCAGGTCTCCTGCCATGCCTTGAACCTTCAGTCCATGCTGCCTTGTTTCTGTGTTCCAGTTTCCTGGATTCCCTTCCTTCATGCCTTCCTCTGTGTTCCTGCATACCCTTGCCTTGCCTCATATGTGCCCATGTCTTGTCCCATCTCTTCTTGTCTGACTCTTGGCTTGTTATCCTGGATTCTGATCTCAGCTCCAAACCTTGATGCTCCTTGGTTGTTGCTTGGATCTGCCCTTCTCCCTTGGATCTGAGTTCGCCTTGTCTGTTGCCTGCCTCGACCTTTGTCCTGCCTCCGTATTCTCTAGTCCAGTGGTTCTCAACCTTTTTTCTGTCGGGACACACCTGACAGATGGTTCTCACATGCATGACACACTGAACCCATGATCATCACGGGGCTAGATGTAAAAGCACAATTTGCATCCACGGGAACCCCCCTGACCCACAATAATGGATGTAAAGCAGAATTACGACATTCCCCATACAACTCACCCTACAAAAAAGATATTCTGGTTCTGGTGTCATCTCAGTAACAGCAACTCAAACTCCTTCTACTTCCAGGCTCAATAGCCCTACTTATGAAAAGACAGCAGTTTACCACCAATGCGTGTCCTCTTGAGAAAACACAACAAATAAGACCGATGCAAATGCTTACATGCTAGTAAAATATCTCATCTCCGTAACAGACACAGAACCGACCTAACATACTCACAGGATCTGTAGTAATGCACATAAACTAATCCGCACACAGTTACACCTGTATTATGGAACACACTCAAACAGGAGCAACCCGATCAATGAAAAGGCAACACTATAGATATTAAATCAGGCCCTAAAAACCAATACACCTCTTATTAGGAAAACAGAACTAGCAAGCAGCTATAGATCCCCTCACAGAAATAATTGTAAAACTATACTAATAAGCAGAATAAATGTTTCAAAACAGCTATGAACAGAATAACATCCAACAATTAAAAACTCATAAAAACTATTAAAAATTCTCCAAACACCAATAAAATATTTAAAAAAAAGCAGACATATCACATAATATTAAATAATTAAAATGGCAGTCAATTAAGAAAAATAAACTTAAAAAGCCACCTTTACTTATCCCCTCCAGCAGCTCTCCTACTCCTCTTCCATGCAGGCTATAGCACATAGCAGAAGCAGCAGTAGAGGCTAAGCTCTATACTCATGGTTCTCTTCCTTAGGGCCCATGTCTCTCACACACACACCATACCAGTCATGCCCCCATGACCAGTTTCTGTCTCTCACACACCAATCATCTCCCAAACAGTCTTTGACACACACACACCAGTCACCTTCCTGAACAGTTTCTCTCAAGCCATACACACACACAGGCTTCCCACTCCTGTGTTCTACTTACATATACGGGCTTCTCACTCTCATAATCACTTTCTCTGTCTCACACACACACACTCACCAGTCTCTCACTCCCATGCTTGTTCTCTCCACATGCACAGGCTTCTCATTCCCATAATCACTTTCTTTCTCTCACAGACACACACAAACACACACCAGTCACCTGATCTCTCTCATGCATACACACACACAGGCTTCCCACTCACATGTTCTCTTTCAGATATACAGGCTTCTCACGCCCATGCTGTGTCTCACACACACCCAGGTTTCTCACTCCCATGCTCACTCTCTTCACATGCACAGGCTTCTCATTCTCATAATCACTTTCTCTCTGTTACACACACACACACACACACACACCAGTCACCTGATCTCTCTCATGCATGCACACACACAGGCTTCCCACTTCCATGTTCTGTCTTACATTTACAGGCTTCTCCCTCCCATGCTGTGCCTCACACACACCCAGGTTTCTCACTCCCATGCTCACTCTCTTCATATGCACAGGTTTCTCATTCCCATAATCACTTTCTCTCTGTTACACACACACACACACACACACACCAGTCTCTCTCTCTCATTTCCATGCTCGCTCTCCACTGCACAGGCTTCTCATTCCCTGAATCACATTCTTTCTCTCACATTCACACACACCAGTCTCTTTTTCTCACACACACTGTCACCTTACCAACCAGTCTCTCGCTCATGCATGCACACACACACAGGCTTCCCACTCCCATGCTCTCTCTCACATAATCAGGCTTCTCACTCCCATGCTTTTTCACACACACACACCCATAACACCAGGCTTCTTACTCCCATGCTTTGTCACATACCCAGATTTCTCACTTCCATGCTTTTTCTCTCACACACACACACACACACACACACACATCAGTCACATCTCTGACTGTCTCACACTCTCACATACACATCAGTCATCTCCCTGAGCAGTCACTTTCATTGTCTCTCACATATACACACACATCAGCTCTCAGATCAGTTTCTCTCAATCACACACATGCTCTCAATCAAATACATTCTCTCACTTACACACAGGCTCTCAATCACACACACATTCTCTCACTTACACACTGGCTGGCTGGCTGCTTCTCTCTCTTTCTCTCACTCACTTCCTCTCTTCCCCTCTCTCCGAGCACAAATGGTAGCTGCTGCAGCCTCCTCCTCCAGCCTCCGCAAGCCAAGTAAGAAGAATCCCATTGGCCGCGGGAGGCTCAAGCTGCTCTCTCCCTTCTCGATTACCGGCTGCTTCAATTGCTCAGGGGCAGATGCAGCAGCCGCCGCTGCTACTTTATCACGCGGCATGGTCTTTCTCCTTCCCGCACACCGCGTATCACTTCCTGTTCCGGGTCACGAGGGGGGGGGGCCGCGGGAAGAAAAGGCCCAGTCGCGGGTACCACTGCTTCTTCTACCACCACTGCCGTTCCCACTGGGCTTGAACGTGCTGACAGCCCGGCGGCAACAGCAGCGGGAGAGACCGGGAGCGCGCGACACACCTGCCGGTGCTTGGCGACACACTAATGTGTCGCGACACACCAGTTGAGAATCTCTGCTCTCGTCTGCTGATTTCCCCGACATCTGGCCTGTTCCCAGTGTCTCCTGTCTGCCACCAGCCATGATCACGGTCTGTCTTTGGAGTCTTGTCTACCTGAGCATCCAAGTGGCCCACCTAAGTCTTGCTGGTAGCCTGAATCCAAAGGCTCAACCTGTGGGGGAGGCAGCTGGTATAGGTGAAGCTCCAGCCTGTCCCAACAGTCTGCCAGTCATCGACCTGGTCCTAGCAGGCTTGCCTGCTAGGTTGTATCAACCACGCTGCAACATTAAGGATCCACTGATACCAAGCTCGTTACAGGTTGCTGAAGCCATTGACCTGGAATATCTAGCTGCTCTACAGATGATCTCAGGTATGGCTCTGTGCATCCAATAACAACAGAATATCCTTGTCCAGATGACTGAGGTCGTTGGGAAACTAGTGGTCCAAATGGACACCTTGCCATCCACAGCAGTTGCACCAGTCTTGCCCACTGTTCTTCAGCCGCTTGAGCTAGCCAGGTCTCAAAGACCCATTCCACTACTAATACCACCACCACGCTACCATGGGGAGGCTAAAAAATGCAGGGGCTTCTGGAATCAATGCCTTATGCATTTTGAGCTCCAGGCAGCCCTATTTTCCACAGATAAGGCCAAGGTTACCAACATCCTGTCTCTGTTAGAGGGTTCCACCCTCACCTGGGCCTCCCCCCTTTGAGAAAGAAATGACCCAGTGCTGACAGAATTAGATCATTTCTTGCGAGAGTTCCATTTCATCTTCAGTGAGCCAGGCCTTACCTCCCCTGCAGCAATGGAACTCCTTCAGATACGGCAGGGTGCCATGTCAGTTGGAGAATATGCGGTCCACCTCTGCACCCTGGCTTTCCAGCTCCCATGGGTGATGACAGCTTAACCATCATATCAACCATGTCAGAGACAGATACCACTGAGTATATCATCAGTAATACAGCTTTATCAGCTTAAACGTTTATTGCGCTCCTCGGCCCAGTTTTTGCTAGATATTCCATCTTCTACAGAAGTTTGATTATCAGAATCTCATAATTGAATGTTTAGGTGGCAGGTCTTACTTTGTAGCATGATCTCCCCGATGAAATAAGGACTGAGAAGGACCTCCTTCGCTTTAGGAAAATTCTTTGAGCCCACTTTTCACTAGCTTTTTCTATTGAATTAGCAGAGTGAGTTATTTGGGGCAGAGTGAGGTACTTTGTTTAGGTGGGTAATTTGTAAGAAATATGCTTAAGATGTATGGGAAAGAGTAAATGTTGGGAGGAGGGAAAGAAGATTAAATTACTGTTTTAAGATTATCATTTTTAAATTGTAAGTTGGTATTTGTGTGATGCGATTTTAAAACTATTGTAATCCACCACGATCCGTGGTTTGATGGAATATAAATGTTTCTAAATAAATACAATTTTAAATAAGGCCTATCAGAGCGTATTAAAGATGAGCTGGCTGGCTGAGACCTGCCAGCCATCTTAGAAGGGCTCATTAGTCTGGCAATCCGATTGGATCTTTGGTTCCAAGAAAGGGCATGGGAAAGGGGCTTGTCCCAACACCTGATCTGATTGGGCCCCAGCTTTCAGTGTCCCGTGACCCCTGCTGGAGCTCAAGAGCCATTAGTTCTGCCAGAGGGAGCCTTTGCAGGTGGACTGTCTCAAAACATCACCGGAGGAAAAGCAGAGGCAGAGGCACCTCAACCTCCGCTTATACTGCGCTGCACAAGGGTACTTTGCAGTGGGTGCCTGGCTAAGTCAGGAAAACACAGGACTTAAGGCTGATGGGAGAGGCCACCCTAGGTTGACTCTGCTCTTCTCCTCAAATCCTAGTCCAAATTCATCTCTCCATTGTGCCTATGGTAATTTCATCGATGAGGCCCAAGTTCACAAACATGGTATCTCTACTGTTAAGCTGAAGTTCACACATACAATATCTTCTGTCTTTGGGGACATTTTGCCTGAAGAGTTACCACCGCAGCTCTCCTGATGTAGACGGGCCTGCTCCATCAGCAGCAGATCAGCTTATATTTCCTGCCTAAAGCCATCAATGAGGTTATCCTGGGCCTGCCCTGGCTGATACAGCACCAGCCTCACATCAATGGAGGAACCTGCAGATCTCCAATTGGAGCACGTCCTACCATACGCAGTGCCTATCTAAGGTTCAGCCACCTAATTCTCTTGCCAGAGTGGTAAATCTGAAATTTCCTGGCCTACTGTAGCCATACTCTGCCTATATGGATTTCTTCAGAAAGTGGCAAGCTGAAACTCTCCCGCCACAGCACTACTTTGACTGCCTCATTGATCTCCTTCCATGGAAGAGGCCTCCCAAGGGAAGGGTTTACCCTCTCTCCACCCTGAAGACTAAGGCGATGTGAAAGTATATCCAAAAATCTCTTGAGAGGGGTTTCATTCACCTGTCTTCCTCCCCTGTTGAGCAGAGCTTTTCTTTGTGGGAAAGAAAGATGGATCACTCCCCCTTGTATCGACTATTGAGGACTCAAGGTCATAATCAAAGAGAATTGTTATCCCTTGCTGCTCATCACAGAACTTTTCGACTGCCTTAGGAGGGCGCAGACATTCACCAAGCTTGACCTTTGTGGGGCATATAATTTAATCAGAATCAGAAAAGGTGATGAGTGGAAGATAGATTTTAATATCAGAGATGGGCACTACCAGTATTTAGTGATGTCATTCAGGTTGTGAAGAGCCCACATTGTCTTCCAGTTCATGGTTAATGAAATTTTATGTGACCTTCTCTACTTCCATGTGATCTGTATCTTTTTGACAACCTTATCTTCTCCAAAACTTTGGACCAACATCGAGAACATATTAAGCGAGTACTTTGATGACTTTGAGAGCATCATCTCTATGTGACCATCTAAACAGACCACAAAAATCTGGAATACTTGTCACAAGCTCAACATTTGAATCCATGGCAAGTCTGCTGGTCCTTGATTTTCAACAGATTCAATTTTGAGTTACGTTACCGCACAGCAGAGAAAAACTAGCGGACCGATGCCCTGTCCCATTTCTTTGACACTGAAATTTTCTAAAGCCACCCCAGCACATAATTGACTCAGTGAGGCTCATAGTAATGGCTGCAGTACTAGTCCCCCCAGGGAAGACAGTTGTCGCTCAAGAGCTCCGCGAGAAAGTACTGGGCTGGGTTCAGGGCTCTCGGTTGGCAGGCCATCCTGGCATCACCAGCATCCTGGAGCTAATCTTCCACCACTATTATTGGTGACTCAGGATGACATATGATATAAAACAGTACGCAGACTCTTGCCCTGTCTTTGCCATGAACAAGAGCTCCCGAGCTTGAATGTGGGGGTTGTTACAGTCCCCAAAGAACACTGGTGTTGTGGGAGTGCTAGGGAGAGGTCCCAATTCCGGGGAGAGTTGTGTGCCCTTGGACCACGGCATGACTGCAGAGAGCTCCGTAGAAGCGCCGAGGCAGGTGAGACGAGTCCAAGCACAGGTGGACAGGAGGACAGGCTGAAGACCAGGTGCTTTGATCTCTGCTGAACCTGACGCATCAGAAGAGACCCAACAACACAATGCTGGTCTCTGGGGTAGCCCTCTGGCCACTCGATAGCCCTTTAGGACCTGCTGTACGGGAACGACAAATGCGTCAGGATTGACAGAGGTCGAGGACAGGCTATGGTACTGGAACTTGGATCAAGACAGGAACTCGAAGACTTGGACAAGACTTAAAAACTCAAGACAAGGTCAGACGACAATACTTGAAGAGATGATCAGACGATACTTGGAGACAAGGTCAGACGAAGGCACTTGACAAGGCTGAGGCAAGGCTGAAGAAAAGAACATCAGGAACATTGATGAAGACACTTGATGAGTGGAACGACATCAGAAGAGTTAAAACTCAGTATGAATAGGAATCCGGCCATGACTCATAGCAGCAACCAACCTGGACAGAGCTTCGATGACGCGGCGTGATCAACGCACCTGACAGGCCAACCAGAAGATGACGAAACTTCAGACCCAGCGAGGAAGGAGCATCCGAAGGTCATCTCAAAGCTGAACAGAGGACGGCAGCCCACTAGGAGGTAAGATCCGGAACCAGGTCATCCGAGAAGAAGGCTTCCCTGAAAAGGAGCCAAAAGGTCTGAACGCTTGAAAGCGACGGGTCTGAAGACGAGGACATCAGGAGAATCTGAAGACGAGAACATCAGACACGAAGACGTCTGGAATTTCAGGACATCAGGACTTCAACCCCCAAGACACTCAGTCAAGAGCATTACGGAGGTGTCGAGAGAACTGAAGAACAAGATTTCTGGAACATCTGGACTTCGGACCCCCAGGTCACTCAACCTAGAGCATTGAGAAGGCACCGAGAGGCAGAACAACTGGATGATGGGCTTCAGGAGAGACAGAACATCAAAAGGCAGGACTTCAGGAAGATGTGAAGGTGAGGACATCAGGAAGGTCGGATGACGAAGATATCAAAAGACAAGGACATGGGATCCAATGAGAGACCAGGACATTGAACAAAGATGAAGACAAAGGATAAGGAAACACAGATGAAGACAAGGGAATATCCATGAAGAACAGAGTGCCTAGGAGAAGCTGACATGACGAAGAGTCCTAGAGAGGACTAGCTCCTTGCGAAGGCAATGAAGAACTGAAGGCAAAGCCCTTTTGTAGAGCTGCAAAGGAAACACCCGAATGAGGTCATCAGATGGGGCCATAGGGCCACTCCCACCGATGGCCCCTTAAGAGGCTGAAGGAGGCGCGCCCGCACACCTAAGGAGGAAGGACCCTGGAGAGCGGCGTCCATGCAGAGAGAGATGGAGCAGGCCCTAGCATCAGTGGCTCCTTACCATGAGAAGGGAAGAAAATGGCAGCTTCCTGCCACAGGATGAGGAGCTCCATAGCGGCCTCTAGGCCGCGGAAGAGGAACAACGATAGCAGCATTCCCTGCCGAGGGAAGGTCCCACAACGGCGGCTCTCAGGCCATATGGTAGGTGGCAGTATCGGTGGCCGCACCACGTAGCAGGTCCCGGCAATTGCGGCTCCATGGCGGCCCTGCAGCATAGGGAAGATATCGGTGGCCTCCGAGCCACATGGAAGCACGGCGGCAAGGCCTGCCATGCAGAAGAAGGACGCAGGTGGCCTCCGGGCCATGAAGGCAGAATGACATAGTCAGCGGCCTCCAGGCCGCGCAGGCTGGATGAAGGCGGCTCTGACCGCCGCAGAGCGCGGGAGAGCAAGCAAGCTGGCAGCAAGAAATGGTGAGAGGCTGCTCACGGGCCTGACCATGAGCAGGATCGTAACAGCTGGACCCATTTGGCCACTGACTTTGTGATAGACCTTCCCCTTGCTAGTGGCAATACCACAATCTGGGTGGTGGTGGATAGTTCCTCGAAAATGGCTCATTTTGTAACCCTTTCTGGGCTCCTTTCTGTGAAAAAGTTGGCTAATCTCTATGTTTAACACATTTACAGATTGCACAGCCTTCTTGACTACATCCTCTTTGACTGGGGTGTACAATTCACGGCCAAATTCTGAAAAAGTTTGTGCAAGAAATTTGACATCACCCTCAATTTTACGTTGATGTACCACCCCAGAGTAACAGGCTGTTACCTTTGCCGCGCGGGTCTCAGCGCGCCAGCATGCGGGAGGGACCGCCCGGGCTCCGGGGAACAGCGGGGCCGACTCGGCAGCCTTAGCAGCGCGATCAGGCAGGGATCGGGGCGTTTCCCTCCGACGCACCAGCCAGCACCTCCGCGCATCGAGGGGAGCTAATTCTCGCGCGATTAGGGCCCTGGCCACGCCCCCCTGACGTCAGACGCCGGCACAGGCGATTCAGCGCGGGAAACTTGACTATTTAAGGGAGACTGGCTCCCTGAGTAACTGCTTCGGCCACGATTGTTCCTGGGAGCATCGCTGTCTTTCGGTTTGCTGTCTGACTGTCTCTGACCTGACTCGGATTACCTGCATTTGGTTCCTGATTGCTCGCTGCCTGCCCCGACCTTGGACTGCCTCTGGATTACTCTGCCTGCTGCCTGCCTACTCGGATTACCTGCACTTGGTTCCTGATTGCTCGCTGCCTGCCCCGACCTTGGACTGCCTCTGGATTACTCTGCCTGCTGCCTGCCCCGACCTTGGACTGCCTCTGGATTACTCTGCCTGCTGCCTGCCTACTCGGATTACCTGCACTTGGTTCCTGATTGCTCGCTGCCTGCCCCGACTTTGGACTGCCTCTGGATTACTCTGCCTGCTGCCTGCCTACTCGGATTACCTGCACTTGGTTCCTGATTGATCGCTGCCTGCCCCGACTCTGGACTACCTTCCGGTACCCACGCTCTTCCTCTGAGTCGCGACTTCTTCATTCCAAGGTAAGCGGTCTAAACTGTGGTTCCACTACTAACTGACTACCAGGCCTCACAGTTGGCCGAAGCCATGGAGCCAGTGGATTTGACCGCTCTACAGGCCATTCCCGGGATGGCCAATAAGATCCAACAACAGCAAGGTGTTCTGGATCAAGTTACGGGGGTCCTAGATCGATTGGTGGCGCGGATGGATGCCTTAGCCCACTTGCCCACAGGACCTCCTCCTAGCCCGGCGGTTACCCCTGTCCCCATCCGGGTGCCCCCCCCACCTCGATTCAATGGGAATGCCGCCCTATGTCGGGGTTTCATCAACCAGTGCCGGATGCATTTCTCTTTACAACCTGCTTCTTTTCCCAATGATAAGACTAAAACTACCTTCCTTCTGTCCTTACTAGAGGGTCCTGCACTAGCGTGGGCGTCTCCCCTATGGGAGCGAGATGATCCTATCCTCCATTCACTAGACCGGTTCCTCAAAGAATTCCGGCTGATTTTCGACGAACCCGGACGCTCTTCTTCCGCAGCTAATGAATTGCTTCAGATACGACAGGGCTCCAGAACTGTGGGTGAATATGCCATTCAATTTCGTACTTTAGCAGCTGAACTGGCCTGGGGGGAGGAGAGTCTCACGGCTATTTTTCGACAAGGCCTAGCAGAACATATCAAGGATCAATTGGCTGGTCGGGATCCTCCGGAGACTCTAGAGGGCTTGATCCGGTTGGCTATCCGTTTGGATTTACGTGTTCAAGAACGAAACCGGGAGCGAGCTGCCACTCGCAGAAATTTCCGTTTGGCCCCCACGTTCCAGCAACCAATGGTCGTACCTCCGACGGCTCCGGCTGCGGGGGACTCAGAGGAACCCATGCAAATTGATAGATTTCGCCTGACTCCTGAGGAGCGGAATCGCAGACGGGCAAGGAATCTCTGTTTGTATTGCGCTGGAGCAGGTCATTTCCTCAACAAATGTCCCAACAAGTCGGGAAACGCTCGGACCTAGGTCGGGTGGGAGAGGCCTCCCTGGGTTCCACCATTCCCTCTCCTCAATTATTACTACCCACGACCATTCGCCTCAATGGCGAATCATTGCATTTCCAAGCCTTCATAGACTCAGGAGCAGCGGGAAACTTCATTCAGGAACAATTAGTACAGAAATTCCGGATTCCGGTGGAACCATTACCCACTCCGCTGTCGGTAACCTCTGTTTCTGGGCAACCGGTGGGAATGCATATAGCCTACATAACCAAGCCCGTGTTGCTCCAAACCGGTGTTCTTCATCGAGAAAACATTCAACTATTTGTACTCCCAGCGTCCGTGAATCAGATAATACTGGGTCTACCTTGGTTACGGATTCATCAGCCGCACCTAGATTGGGCTTCTCTAGAGCTCACAGCATGGAGTCCCTTCTGCTTTCAACATTGCCTTGAGAAACTTCCAGTTCTCCCTGTATTTACCATGCACCTCTCCAGTACCATTCCGATTCCCTATAAAGACTTTCAGGATGTTTTCAATAAACAATATGCAGAGACCTTGCCACCCCATCGAAAGTATGACTGTGCCATTGACATTCTGCCTGGGCAGACCCCACCTAAGGGAAGACTCTACACTCTATCGGAACCGGAGTCCACCGCATTGCGTCAATACATCTCTGAGAATTTAGAGCGTGGATTTATCCGACCCTCTTCTTCCCCGGCAGGAGCCGGATTTTTTTTTGTCAAGAAGAAGGATGGGTCCCTACGACCTTGTATTGACTATCGGGGTCTTAATTCTATCACCAGGAAGAACAGGTATCCTATTCCGCTCATTTCTGAATTATTTGACCGGATAAAAGGGGCTCAAATCTTCACCAAGTTGGACTTGCGGGGGGCTTACAATTTGATCAGAATCCGGGAGGGGGATGAGTGGAAAACCGCGTTCAATACACACGACGGTCATTATGAATATCAGGTAATGCCCTTCGGGCTGTGCAATGCTCCGGCGGTGTTTCAGGACATGATAAATGACATCTTCCGTGATATCCTTTATTCCCACGTCATTGTCTATTTGGACGATATTTTGATTTTTTCTCCCTCCTTATCCCAGCATGTGCTTCATGTTCGACAAGTTTTGCAACGCCTCCGGGAGCACAAGTTATTTGCCAAGCTGGAGAAGTGTGTTTTTCACCAGCAACGCCTACCGTTCCTCGGTTATATTGTTTCCAACACCGGTTTATCCATGGACCCTGATAAACTCAATGCCATACTCACCTGGCCTCAGCCGGTGGGGTTACGCGCCTTACAACGATTTTTGGGGTTCTCTAACTATTATAGACAGTTTATTCCTCATTTTTCCTCCTTAGTGGCTCCGCTCACCGCTCTCACGAAGAAGGGTGCTTCTATACAGCACTGGCCGGAGGAGGCGGTATTAGCCTTTCAACGTTTAAAGACTGAATTCACCAACGATTTGTGTCTCCGCCACCCAGATCCCACCAAGCCGTTTACGCTCGAAGTTGACGCCTCAGCGGTGGGCGTCGGGGCGGTGCTTCTCCAAAGATCTGTAGAGGATCAGTGGGTAACATGTGCCTTTTTTTCAAAAAAGTTTACACCAGCGGAGCGGAATTATACCATTGGTGACCGGGAACTTTTGGCCATAAAACTGGCCTTTGAGGAGTGGCGACACCTTTTGGAGGGGGCCCGCCATGTCATCACAGTATATACCGATCATAAAAACCTTGAATATTTGGCAACCGCCCAGCGTCTGAATCCACGTCAAGCCCGGTGGGCGCTCTTCTTCAGCAGGTTTCATTTTTTTGTCCGTTTCCGTCCGGCCCCAAAGAATGTCCGAGCCGACGCACTCTCACGTAGCTTCGACATCGTTGATGCTCCGGATCCTCCCCGCTTCCTCATTGATCCTGCTCAACTTCAGTTGGCTGCCACCTTCCCTGTCCCGTTGGGGAAAACCGTTGTTCCCAAACGGTTGCGCCTCAAGGTTCTTCGGTGGTCCCACACTGATCAAATAGCTGGTCATCCGGGGGTCGCTCGCACCAAGGAACTGCTCTCGCGCCATTATTGGTGGCCCAACTGGCAGACAGACGTCAAGCATTTTGTGGACTCCTGCTCTGTCTGTGCGGCTCAGAAGACGCCGCGCCGGAGACCTTTTGGTTTGCTACACCCGCTTCCTCTTCCCACATCCCCATGGACACATATTGCCACCGACTTTATGACTGATCTTCCTCCCTCCGGTGGCAACACTGTAATCTGGGTGGTGGTGGATCGTTTTTCCCGGATGGCGCATTTCATTCCTCTTCCGGGTTTGCCCTCGGCCCCGGAATTGGCGCGACTTTTTTTGCACCACGTATTTCGCCTCCATGGCCTTCCTCTTAGTATTGTGTCCGATAGGGGTGTGCAGTTTACCGCCCAGTTTTGGACCAATCTCTGTAAACTTCTACGGGTGAAACTTGATTTTTCGTCTGCCTATCACCCCCAGTCCAACGGTCTCACTGAACGTACCAATCAATCGGTGAAGACGTTTCTTCGAGCGTATGTTAACCAACGCCAGGATGATTGGGCTTCCCTGTTGGTCTGGGCTGAGATATCCCATAATAATCACGTTCGCCAGGCTACCGGCAGCTCTCCGTTTTTCTTGGTATATGGCAGGCATCCGCACTTTCCTCTGCCCATTCGTACTGTCTCCAATTGCCCGGCGGTCAACGCCACGGCCGCTTCTATGTCTCGACTGTGGTCCACCACTCATGCCTTGTTAGCCAAACACACTGCGGCCATGAAGCGCCGGGCGGATAAGACGCGGATTCCTGCTCCTGATCTCCGTTGTGGGGACCTCGTTTGGTTGAGTACTCGTCACCTTCGCTTACGTCTCCCCTCGGCTAAGTTTGCGCCCCGTTTCATTGGGCCGTTTCCGATTCAGCGACGGATCAACCCGGTTACCTATGGGCTGTGCCTGCCGCCCTCGCTGCGTGTTCATAACGCATTTCATGTCTCCTTGCTGAAGCCTGCTATCCTGTCTTGGCCTCAGCGGAGGCGGTGGACCACCGTACCCATTCTTCCTGATGATGGTCAGTACGAGGTACAGGAGATTCTCGATTCCAGACGCGTGAGGGGGTGACTTCAATATCTTATTTCGTGGAAGCACTTTGGTCCCGAGGACAATACCTGGGAGCCTTCTTCTCATATCCAGGCTCCCCGTTTGCTGCAGGCTTTTCATCTTCGTTTTCCCTCCAAGCCGGGACCTCGTGGAGGGGGGCGGGGCCCTTGCGGAGGGGGTACTGTTACCTTTGCCGCGCGGGTCTCAGCGCGCCAGCATGCGGGAGGGACCGCCCGGGCTCCGGGGAACAGCGGGGCCGACTCGGCAGCCTTAGCAGCGCTATCAGGCAGGGATCGGGGCGTTTCCCTCCGACGCACCAGCCAGCACCTCCGCGCATCGAGGGGAGCTAATTCTCGCGCGATTAGGGCCCTGGCCACGCCCCCCTGACGTCAGACGCCGGCACAGGCGATTCAGCGCGGGAAACTTGACTATTTAAGGGAGACTGGCTCCCTGAGTAACTGCTTCGGCCACGATTGTTCCTGGGAGCATCGCTGTCTTTCGGTTTGCTGTCTGACTGTCTCTGACCTGACTCGGATTACCTGCATTTGGTTCCTGATTGCTCGCTGCCTGCCCCGACCTTGGACTGCCTCTGGATTACTCTGCCTGCTGCCTGCCTACTCGGATTACCTGCACTTGGTTCCTGATTGCTCGCTGCCTGCCCCGACCTTGGACTGCCTCTGGATTACTCTGCCTGCTGCCTGCCCCGACCTTGGACTGCCTCTGGATTACTCTGCCTGCTGCCTGCCTACTCGGATTACCTGCACTTGGTTCCTGATTGCTCGCTGCCTGCCCCGACTTTGGACTGCCTCTGGATTACTCTGCCTGCTGCCTGCCTACTCGGATTACCTGCACTTGGTTCCTGATTGATCGCTGCCTGCCCCGACTCTGGACTACCTTCCGGTACCCACGCTCTTCCTCTGAGTCGCGACTTCTTCATTCCAAGGTAAGCGGTCTAAACTGTGGTTCCACTACTAACTGACTACCAGGCCTCACACAGGCAAACTGAGCAGAACAATTCCCTTTACTTACGTGAACCAACGACTTGGTCCTCATCCTTCTATGTGGTATTCAGCCACCATCTCCATACACCATTGCTCATTCCAGTCTTGGTGAATTATCCAGCAGCCAAAATAATGGGCCATGAATTGCAAGAACTCTGGCAGAGAACCCATTAGCTAATGGAAAAATGTTCTAAGAAAAAACTGATACAAACCACCGTCCTGCACCCCTGCTTCAGCCAGGGCAGTTGGTTTGGGTGAGCATCAGAAACTTACGCCTCAAGGCCCTGATGATGAAGTTCACCCCAAGGTTTGTGGGACCATTCCCTGTTGAACACAAGTGGGAATGGTGGCTTACAAATTAAACTACCTCCAAGCTTCTACATATATGATGTGTTCCACGTTTCTTTGATAAAACCTACTGTATAATCTTAGCCCTTGAGACCTCTCCTTAAATCCAAAGACATGGAAGCCGAAGATGACACCCGATATGAGGTTAAAGAGATTCCGTACTCTAGAAGAGTCAGGAACAAACTCCAGTATCTCATCATCTGGAAAAGCTATGGGCCTGAAGAAAAATACTGGAAGCCAACCTCCAAGCTCCCCAGCTTGTACGTGAGTTCCACAAGAGATTCTCCAAGAACCCTAAACCCAGAAGATGGGGGAAGAGACTTTGGGAAGGCCCCGCAAGCTACCTCACTCACCCCCAATGCCGCCAGCACTTTTTCATGGCAGGAATGATGCCAGTATCCAACATAGCCTACCACAGAATAGGACGTGGGCACCCAAAATCCAGCCTTTTAAAGGGCCCAAGGTGGGAGGATAGCCCAGGAGCACTTCAATGACATTAATGGCTTCCTCCTATAAAGGGCTAAAACCCATCTGTTCTCCAAACTGAACAGCCCTAACCTCTTTAGCCTTTCCTCATAGGGGAGCCATTCCATCTCCTTTATCATTTTGGTAGCCCTTCTCTGTATCTTCTCCATCGCAATTATACCTTTTTTGAGATGCGGCGACCAGAATTGTACACAGTATTCAAGGTGCGGTCTCACCATGGAGCGATACAGAGGCATTATGACATTTTCCGTTTTATTCACCATTCCCTTTCTAATAATTCCCAACATTCTGTTTGCTTTTTTGACTGCCGCAGCACACTGCACCGACAATTTCAATGTGTTATCCACTCTGACACCTAGATCTCTTTCTTGGGTTGTAGCACCTAATATGGAACCCAACATTGTGTAATTATAGCATGGGTTATTTTTCCCTATATGCATCACCTTGCACTTATCCACATTAAATTTCATCTGCCATTTGGATGCCCAATTTTCCAGTCTCACAAGGTCTTCCTGCAATTTATCACAATCTGCTTGTGATTTAACTACTCTGAACAATTTTGTGTCATCTGCAAATTTGATTATCTCACTCGTCGTATTTCTTTCCAGATCATTTATAAATATATTGAAAAGTAAGGGTCCCAATACAGATCCCTGAGGCACTCCACTGTCCACTCCCTTCCACTGAGAAAATTGCCCATTTAATCCTACTCTCTGTTTCCTGTCTTTTAGCCAGTTTGCAATCCACGAAAGGACATCGCCACCTATCTCATGACTTTTTACTTTTCCTAGAAGCCTCTCATGAGGAACTTTGTCAAATGCCTTCTGAAAATCCAAGTATACTATATCTACCGGTTCACCTTTATCCACATGTTTATTAACTCCTTCAAAAAAGTGAAGCAGATTTGTGAGGCAAGACTTGCCCTGGGTAAAGCCATGCTGACTTTGTTCCATTAAACCATGTCTTTCTATATGTTCTGTGATTTTGATGTTTAGAACACTTTCCACTATTTTTCCTGGCACCTAAGTCAGGCTAACCGGTTTGCAGTTTCCCGGATCGCCCCTGGAGCCCTTTTTAAATATTGGGGTTACATTTGCTATCCTCCAGTCTTCAGGTACAATGGATGATTTTAATGATAAGTTACAAATTTTCTATCTCTTGGCTTGCTCTCCCAGATTCTGACTTCAGCATCTGACCTTGACCCTCCTTGATTGCCGCAAGGACCTGACGTCCCTTCTTGGATCTGACTTCATCTTGTCTGCTGCCTGCCTCAACCTCTGGCCTGCCTCCAGTTTCTCTTGTCTGCTGCCTGACGTGCCCACTAAGGGCCCACTAATACTGAGCTCGTTATACCGGATACGTTCAAATTCATGCGTCTAAGAAGCATCAAATGCACTACTTTTTTTTTTTCTCCTTTATCTTTTGGTCATCAATGTTACAACGTTATTGTTAAATTTTGAACTTATGTACACTGTTCCAAGTTTCATAACCTTGTTCTATGTAATGCCTTTTGGCAATTTTCATGTTCTGTTTCAATGTAAACCGATGTGATCTTTATTTCATATAGGAACACCGGTATATAAAAATCTAAAAATAAATAAAATAAATACTTAGCCGGATAAGTTCGAAATTAGGCGAATAAGCATGAGGAAATGATATACCCCTACATTTGTACTTCAGATTTTAAAAGGATATGCAAGTAGATTTTACTTATGTTAATTAGATGTCCCCCCCATAAGTCAGCTTTTACACATACATCAGGGGATTTTATAATATGCGCTTGGCAATTAAATATCCAGTTGTATCAATTAGTCTACCAGTTCAGCCAGAATATCTGCAGCTCATAAAGACCCTCCTGGTTCTTCAGCCTGAAGTCCCCCCATTTCACCCATACACATTACCTAGTCATTTTTTCACTTTTAAAATGTTTTCAGTCACTTAAATAAGATATTGAGCAGGACTAAATGCACACAAGTAAAAGACTTACACTTGTGACTTTGGAAGGTTTTAAAACAGCAACTTATTCACGTAAATGTTGGTGCCACCCTGGAATGCCCTTAAACCCCTTTTTTTACATGTATAGACCCCAATTAATGAGTGTATGTTGCAGTTTTGAAAATATGTAACTGCATATGTGCTATTTTATACACACACAAGAGTTAATTTTGATACATGCATTGTTTGAAAATTCATCTTTCAGTTAGTGAAACTGTTTTTTCTATCTGATTTACAGAGTAAACAGAACTGAGAAGGAGAAACATGGCCGCAGAAAGCACTGCTGGTATTTAATAAGAATTTCATATACTATTTTTAGTAGTGACAGATCACAACCATACACGTACACCCCCTCACTAAGTACAAACAATACAGAAGGTGGGGTCTCTTGACAGAAGTATTTGGATGCAACTGGGGTAAGCTAAAGAGGCATTTCCTCACATCATGCCCACCTACATAGCATGGCTTCCTGCCTTTAAATTGGCTATAAAAGTCCCAAGGGCCTTCTGTGCAATTTTTTAAAAGGTGGCCAATTTCAACCTTCAAGTAAAACTATTAATAAAAATTATTTGATAGTTTCAAACAACTAATTCCCTGTACGTACCAGGATCAGTCCAGGACACCTGGGTTGTGACTCCGCACCAGTAGATGGAGACAGACTAAAACTTGTGGGCGGAGCCATATATGCCCCTGTGCCAGTCACAGCCCCTCAGTCTTACTCTGTCTCCAGTAGATGGTGCAGGTCCGGTCACAGCCCTGCCTGCCCTGGTTCTGGTATTCCGTCAGGGTTGGTTCCCTTTTTTTGATTTGTTAGGCCAGTTAGGCTACGGGTTTCTATTTGGGAATATTTTTGCTAAATTGTCCCTAGGTCCCTTTCGCCCTGCCTCCCAGGGGGGTTGTGAGGTTCTGAGGGGACCACCCCCCCCTGGTTGAGGCCGCTGCTAGGGTCGAGGACCCAGCTGGCCTAGTAGCAGCGTTAGGGGTGACACCGGGGAGCCCGGTTCACTCACCCCTGCTGGATTAGGGCTCCAGGACCGTGGACAGCGACAGGCGTTTTGTTAAAAAAAAAAAAAAAAAAAAAAGGTTTGCTTTTATTTCTGTGCCGGCTCTCTCTTGCTTCGCGTCGCCGCTCGTGGTGGGGGCGCCGCTGTCGGGGGGAGGCCGTTCGCTCAAATTTTTTAATTTTCGTGTCTCCTGTCGTCCCGTGTTCGCGCCTCTTCGCCGCCATGCCTCGCGGCTCGGTCTGCCGGGCCTGTGGCTCGGCGCGCGCGCGTCTTTCGCGCGAGAGTCTGTGCGCCGCTTGCATCCCAGGCGGAGAGGGGTCGTCCGGGGCGCCTCGGGGACCTCGTTCGCGACCCGTGCGATCGCCTCCGCGCGGGGGGGGCGCCGTAGAAAAGCCCCAAGAGCTTTTCCCGCTTAGCGCGGGAGTGGCGGCCATTTTGGCCACGGGCCGCAAAATGGCGCGGGAAATGACAGGGCCTTCGGCCTTGCCTCCCGCGCTTTCCCCGCAGCGGATCGCGGTCGGAGGGGGTCCCTCGGGGGACACAGGGTCCCCGGGGAGTCCCGCTGATTTTTCTTCAGATTCGAGCTCGCTTTCGGAGGACCTTGCGCTTTTGTTGCGCAAAGTCCTGAAATACAAAAAAAGTAAGCACGGCTGGAGTGAAGCTCGCAGGGCTCCACCGCAGAAGAGGTCCAGGAAGCCTTCGGGGGTCGCGGAGGGGCCCCAGGGCGCCTTGCGGGGGAAGCGGCCTCCACGTGGCGTCCCACAGGAGGCGGACACCGATTCCTCCCCTGAGGCGGACGCTGATTCCCCTGAGGAGACCCAGAAGGGACCCGATGATGTGGGAGCGGACGGCTCCGCTACGTCCGGCGTAGGAAAAGGTTCACAGGCAGTGGAGGGAGACGATCCCAAAGTGGTCCGGCTATTCCGTAGGGATGAATTGCCACCTCTAATTCCAGCCATTCTCCAGGAACTGGGAATAGACCCCCCTCCGGCGGTGGTTCGTCAGGAAGCGAACATGGATCCGGTCCTGTTAGGCCTCACGGGTCCGGCAGTTGCTTTTCCGTTCCATTTTTCTTCAACGGACATCATGTTCCGGGAATGGGACACTCCGGAGTTAGGTTTGAAGGTCAGCAAGGCCATGGATAAGCTTTACCCGCTCCCGGAGGATGCGCTGGACCTTCTCAAGTTTCCCAAGGTGGATTCGGTGGTTTCGGCGGTAACGAAGAGATCTACTATCCCGGTTACGGGTGCGACAGCCCTTCGGGACCTTCAGGACAGGAAGCTGGAAGTACAGCTCAAGAAGATTTTTGAGGTGTCAGCGCTAGGAATTCGGGCCGCCATGTGTACGAATTTTGCTTTGAGAGCTGGCTTACGCTGGGCTCAGGTCCTCCAAGCCAATGCGGATCTTTCGGCAGACGAGGCAGCGCAAGCGGATAAGTTGGAAGCGGTAATAGCATATGGCGCAGATGCACTCCACGATCTGCTGCGCACTTCGTCTAGATCCATGGTGGCGGCTGTCTCGGCGCGCCGCCTCCTGTGGCTACGCAACTGGGCGGCAGATGGCTCTTCTAAGGCTCACCTCGGGGCGCTGCCATTAAAGGGTAAGTTACTGTTTGGCAAGGAATTGGATGATTTGATGGCTTCCCTGGGGGAAAATAGGGTTTTCAGGTTGCCCGAAGATAGATCCAGGTCGCGGTCTTCCTTTGCAGCCAGGTCCCGCTTTCGTGGGCCCAGGAAGGCGCGACCTCAAAGGTCGTCGGGGCAATCGTACAGGTCTTCCTCCTCCCGTACCCCACAGTGGCAGCAGCAGCAGTCCTTTCATGGGAGGCGCTTTGGTAGACCAGGGGGTGCCCTGGCCATCACGGCGCCCAAATCTTCACAATGAAAGGGGGTCGGCCCTTCTCCCGCCGCAGCCTCAGCACGCCGTTCCCAACGTCGGGGCGCGGTTGCTGTCGTTTTACGAGAGATGGGCCGGAATAACGTCGGACCAGTGGGTCCTCACCGTGATAAGACACGGCTACGCGTTAGATTTTGCTCGCATTCCAGTGGGGAAGTTCCTTGTGTCACCCTGCAAGGCTCCCGAGAAGAAGGCGGCGGTGCTAGACACCATCCGCCGCTTAGAGGACTTGGGAGCTATCTCCCCCGTTCCGGTCAGCCAACACGGCAAAGGCCGTTACTCCATTTACTTCATCGTACCAAAGAAGGACGGCACGTCCCGACCAATTCTGGATCTCAAAGGGGTGAACCGATGCCTTCGCGTTCCTCGCTTCAAAATGGAGACGATCCGGTCAGTCATCGCCGCGGTCCGGCCAGGCGAGTTCCTGGCCTCCCTGGACCTCACGGAGGCGTATCTTCACATAGACATTCAGCCGTCGTTCCAACGCTTCCTCAGATTCTGCATTCTGGGACGGCATTACCAGTTTCGGGCGCTCCCGTTTGGGCTCGCAACGGCCCCTCGTACATTCACGAAGGTGATGGTCGTGGTGGCGGCGCAACTGCGCCGAGAAGGTCTCCTGGTCCATCCTTACCTGGACGATTGGTTGATTCGGGCGAAGTCCGAGGATCAGTGTCGGATGGCGGTGGCCAGGGTCCTCCATCTGTTGCAGTCCCTGGGATGGGTGGTCAACTTCAGCAAGAGTCATCTGACACCCACGCAGACCTTGGAATATCTGGGAGCTCTTTTCGACACGAAGCAGGGCAAGGTGTTTCTGTCGCTCGAACGGATGGGCAAACTGCAAACTCAGGTGCAACGCTTGTTGTCTCTTCGCCAGCCGCGGGTCTGCGACTACCTTACGGTCCTAGGGTCTATGACTTCCACGCTGGCGCTGGTTCCCTGGGCGTTCGCTCATCTGCGACCCTTACAGTCATCCTTGCTTTCCCGCTGGAAGCCGGTCTCGGAGGACTTCCATTTACCGCTTCCTCTAGCGGGACACGCGAGGTCCAGCCTGCGTTGGTGGCTGGACCCCAGTCATCTTTCCGCCGGAGTCTCTCTCCTGGTGCCCAGTTGGACAGTGGTGACCACGGATGCCAGCCTCTCTGGTTGGGGAGCGGTCTGCCTAGGGAGCTCAGTTCAAGGCCTATGGTCAGTGTCGCAAGCCCAGTGGTCTATCAATCGCCTAGAGACCAGAGCGGTCCGTCTGGCCCTGCAGGCTTTTCTACCATTGCTGCGGGGAAAGGCAGTCCGAGTGTTGTCGGACAATGCGACCACCGTGGCATACATCAACCGGCCAGGGGGGGACACGGAGCCCCCAGGTGGCGGAAGAAGCTCAGCGCTTGATGGCCTGGTCGGAGCTACATCTCAGCAACCTCGCAGCGTCTCACATTGCGGGAGTCGACAACGTGCAGGCGGACTATCTCAGCCGTCATCGTCTGGATCCCGGAGAGTGGGAGCTGGGGGACGAAGCGTTTCTTCTCATTTGCGAAACGTGGGGGGTGCCCCACATGGATCTGATGGCCACGTGGCACAACGCGAAGGCCCCGCGATTTTACAGTCGACGTCGAGAGCGGGGGGCAGAAGGCGTCGATGCGTTGGTGCTTCCCTGGCCGACGGATGTGCTGCTCTACGTGTTTCCCCCGTGGCCGATGATCGGCAAGATTCTACGGCGCATAGAGTTGCATCCGGCCAACGTGATCTTGGTGGCACCGGAGTGGCCTCGCCGGCCGTGGTTCGCAGACCTCGTACAACTGGCAGTAGCGGCACCCCTTCAGTTCCAGGGAATGGCGGCCCTACTCCATCAGGGCCCCGTCTGTTTGGAGGATGCGGATCACTTCTGTCTCGCGGCATGGCTTTTGAGAGGAATCGACTGAAGAGAAAAGGTTATTCAGATGCGGTGGTGGCCACGCTACTGCGTTCCAGAAAGCAGTCGACGTCTTTGGCTTACGTCCGTGTCTGGGTGGTCTTTGAGGACTGGTGCGTGCAGCGAGGGGTGAACCCCACTTCGGCTTCCGTCTCTGATGTTCTGGCGTTCCTCCAGGCGGGTCTGGCCAAAGGTCTGGCGTGCAGTTCCCTACGGGTCCAAGTGGCGGCGCTTGGGTGTTTGCGAGGTAAGTCTCTGGCGCTTCACCCGGATATTGCTCGTTTCCTTCGGGGTGCTAAGCACCTTTGCCCCCCGTTACGTCTTCCTTGTCCGGCTTGGAACCTCAATTGGGTTCTCTCCGCTCTATGCACGGCGCCGTTTGAGCCCTTGAAACGCGCAACTCTTAAGGATCTCACTTTAAAAACGGCATTCTTGGTGGCGATTGCCTCGGCACGGCGTGTTTCCGAGTTACAGGCCCTGTCCTGTAGGGAACCTTTCTTGCGTATCTCCAATTCGGGGGTTTCCTTACGGACGGTTCCTTCCTTTCTTCCGAAAGTGGTCTCGTCGTTTCACGTGAATCAATCGGTGGAGTTGCCCGCTTTGCGTGCGGAGACTCCTCTGTTACAGAAGAGAGGGAGTTACGGAAGCTTGACGTGCGGAGATCCCTTCTCCGATATCTGGAGGTCACTAATCCGTTTCGGGTCACAGATCATCTGTTTGTCCTGTTCTCTGGACCAAAGAAAGGAGCTGCAGCGTCCCGCACAACGATCGCTCGTTGGCTCAAGGAGGCCATTGGTTCGGCGTACTTGGTGCGGGGAAAACCTCTTCCCGTGGGGCTGCGGGCTCACTCGACTCGATCTCAAGCAGCGTCTTGGGCGGAAGCTTCTCAGGTGTCGCCTCAAGAGATTTGTAGGGCGGCCACCTGGAAGTCGTTGCATACTTTTATCCGGCATTACCGGCTGGATGTCCGGGCTACCGATTCCGGGGGTTTTGGAGAGAGGGTTCTCCGAGCGGGACTCTCTGCTTCCCACCCTCAGTAGGTTGCTCTGGTACATCCCAGGTGTCCTGGACTGATCCTGGTACGTACAGGGAAAGGAAAATTAGTTTCTTACCTGATAATTTTCGTTCCTGTAGTACCAAAGATCAGTCCAGGATCCCGCCCGCAGTGCTGCGCTGAAGTAATGGAGAGTCCGCTCTGTGTTTTGATTTGCTCTGTTCCGCTTGTTCGCTCTCTCGGTTGGAGAGTCCGTTTCCAGAGGGGGTGTTTCTTTCCCCGTTAGTTAGCGGTATCTAGTTTTGTTTACTTCTCTGGTTGTGTTCTACTTTGACATTCCGTAAGACTGAGGGGCTGTGACTGGCACAGGGGCATATATGGCTCCGCCCACAAGTTTTAGTCTGTCTCCATCTACTGGTGCGGAGTCACAACCCAGGTGTCCTGGACTGATCCTTGGTACTACAGGAACGAAAATTATCAGGTAAGAAACTAATTTTCCTTTCTTCTAGAGACATGAGAGTGAAGTCTGGAATCTATTACAGGAAGGGACAGAATCCCAATATAAATTCTGCACCTCCAGTTCTGTAACACACTCCACCTCCATAGAAATTCCCCCAACAATGGACCTTGAATGTTTTCCCTTAAAACTCACCATAAAAAAAGAAAGTCAAATTCTAGTGTCACTTCATTAACAGCAACATACACACCTTTCACTGCCAGTGCCAGACACATTGGGGTAGATTTTCAAACATGTGCGTGCTCGTCCATGTGCGTGCGCTTCCCAGCCCGCACACATGGACACGCCGATTTTCTAACATGTGCGCGCTGGCATACGTATGTTAGAAAATCCATGGGCTGTGCGCACATGCATGCCAGATTTTATAATACATGTGCGTATGAGCGGGCAGTGCGCAAGGGGGGGACTTTTGCAATTTTCGCACAGTGACGCATTCGGGCCACCCCCAGTTCCCTCCCCCCTACCTAAATTCCCCTTTCCTCCCCACCCCCTAAACCCTACCATTTTGGGGGGTTTTTCTTTGTTTTATAACTTACTTCAGCTCTTCACCTCCCTGTCCAGAATAGGCAGGGAGGTGAAGAAGCCAGGCAATTATGCGCGTATAGGTGTTTACATGCGTGGCTCGGCCCCTTTGAAAATTCGCCCAGCGCACACAAGGCTTGGCCACGTGCGTAAACCCTTTTGAAATCTACCCTATTGTGGAGTAAGACAAAACCCTGAAAAAAAAAAAAAAAAAAAAAGACACTCAAATTCTATATAGCAAACGAGCAGTAACACCAAGCATTCAAACAGTAACAACCCTACCTGTAAAAAAGCAGCACTACAAATATCTGGCCCATTGAATTAAACACAGTTCCAGAAAGAATTCCTGTTAATCTGTGTGGCCCAATGTGCTATCTTTGGCTTAAAAAGTATTGTGGAAAGATGAGCTATGAAAGTCTGCTACTTCCAGCCTTGTTTCCTAGCATCAGCTGCTAGTTGCTTCACCTCCTGTATTGTCCTGAGCCCTGATCACAACTCCCAGATGTTTCTCATACCAAGGACACTAATGTTGATGTCATCTTCCGGTATCCTGCAGCGGGAGTAGAAAAGTTGGAATTCTCTTCCTGGTGGTAATGATCTCAGGAGGCATCGCAGCAGTAGCTTTGACCTTCCTGTAGCATTTCCTTGAGTCTGGCAACTCCAGCTTATTCACTAATATCAACTGTGAACATAAGAAATGCCATACTGGGTCAGACCAAGGGTCCATCAAGCCCAGAATCCTGTTTCCAACAGTGGCCAATCCAAGTCACAAGTACCTGGAAAGTACCCAAATATTAAATAAATCTCAAGCTACTATTGCTTAAAATTAATAGCAGTTATTGATTTTTTCTCTAGGAACTTATGCAAAACTTTTTTAAAACAAGTTACATTCCCAGTACGTACCAGGATCAGTCCAGACAGCTGGGTTATGCCTCCCCTCCAGCAGATGGAGTCAGAGAGAAAACTGAAAGCACCCCCTATATACACTGGTGTGCCACCTGTGATCCTTCAGTATATTCTCTGACTCCAGCAGATTGAGAGGCATAACCTGCGGTCCTGCTCCGGTCGGTTTTTTTTCTCGGTACTGGGCAAAATTAAAAAAAAAAAAAAAGAAAAGAAAAAGAGTGAGGTAGGACAGGGGACAAGATCAGTTGATGCTTCCTTTCTCTCCTCTGTCTGCCTGTCGGTCTGTGTGAATGTCTGTGTGAGTGTCTTGCGCTGCGCAGCTAGAGTTTAGTGTGAGGCAGGCTCGGAGGGTAGTACCCTCCTGATATTCCCGGGTTAGAGTGTCCGCAGGCTGGGGGAGAGCTTACCGGTGGGCCGGTCACCCTCCCCCCCCCAATTCCAGGCTTTAGCCCTGAAGGGGGATTAAAAAAAAAAAAAAAAAAAAGTTTAAAAAGTTTAAAGTTTTAGTTCCAGAGCCATTTAAGTCCTGTTGGGGACAGGCAGTGCGCTCATTTCTCCTGACCCCGGCCTGCCCGTGCCTGCTCGGACCCCGGAGGGGGTGGCTAGCTCACCCGGCGCGCGTTTGCTGTGGGGCTCTCATCCCCGAGGGTTTTTGGCGCTATTTCTGCTTCGCTGCTCTGTTCGCGGTGCTGATGCCGCGATCTTCGGTCTGCCTGACCTGTGGAGAGGCGGGGGCGCGACTCTCCCGCGGGGGTCTCTGCCCCCGATGTGTTCCCGGGGGCGAGGGACCCTCGCGGGGGCCGAGCGCTGCCCGCAGCCGATCTCCTCTCCCCTCTTCGGCGCGGTACAGCAGCGCCTCCGGCAGCCGTCCTCCAGCCCCTCCTCCACCGGGGAGGAGTGCGGCGGCCATTTTGAACACGCGGCAGGCCGCATGTTCAGCATCGGAGGAGGAAATCTCCCCTCCTCCCTCTCCTGAGGCACAGAGCCCGCGCTCCCAGCCCGATTTGGGGTCTCCTCGCGGCTCCTCTTCATCGGATGGCCCGAAGAAAAATTTAAAACGGTCAGTGCCATTTTCTTCGGACTTTGTGCTTTTAATGCACAAAGCCTTTTTGCAGGCAGAATCCGGCTGGGAGGCGGAGGCTCCCGCTCCCCCGAAGGTTCCCAAGACCACCCCCGTACCCCGGGGGAGCCCACCGGGTGTGGGGTCCTCCAGGATCAAGGGTCCCCGCCAGAGGGGGGGTGGGGCTGAGGGCCTGGGAGACCCAGGAGCCGCTCCGGAATCCCCGGGGGCTCCGGACTTGCTGACGCCCGACGATCCGGGGGTCGTAGCAGGAGATGACCCCCAGGTACTACGCTTGTTTGGAAAAGAGGAATTAAGCTCCCTTATTCTCCACGTGTTGCAGGAGCTAGAGTTGACGACTCTGCCTCAGGAGGCGGACACGTCTACAGGGGATATCGCAATGGCAGGGATTAGAGCTCCCCCGCAGACCTTTCCCTTCCACCACAAGGTCTTACAGATCGTTTCAAAGGAATGGGAGCTCCCAGAGGCTTCCCTGCGGGTGAATCGGGCCATGGAAAGGCTATATCCCTTACCCAAGGATTCATTGGAGCTTTTGAAGACACCCGTGGTAGATTCGGCTGTCACGGCTGTGGTGAAGCATACGACTATCCCGTGACGGGGGGGCATAGCATTGAAGGACCTCCAAGACCGCAAGCTTGAGGTCTTATTAAAGCGCATTTTTGATCGTGGCGGCTCTGGGGGTCCGAGCGGCGGCTTGCAGCAGCCTTGTGCAGAGGGCCAACCTCCGCTGGGTTCAGCAGCTGCTGACCATTCAGGAGCTCCCTCCGGGAGAGGCTGAGCAGGCAAATTGTGTTGAGGCGGCGGTCCGCTTATACAGCGGATGCCCTGTATGATTTGTTGCGCACATCGGCTTGCATTATGTCCTCGGCGGTCTCAGCCAGGAGGTTGCTGTGGCTCCGTCGTTGGTCGGCGGATGCCAACTCCAAGGCGAGGTTAGGTTCCTTCCCCTTTAAGGGCAAGTTGCTGTTTGGCGAGGAGCTGGACCAGCTCATTAAGGACCTGGGTGACAACAAGGTTTACAAGTTGCCTGAGGATAAGCCTCGGCAACTTCGGTCGTTTGGTAACGCTAGGGCTCGCTTTCGGGGGCAAAGGCGTTTCCGTGGGGGAAGAGGGGTTCCCTTCCCCAGCGGCAGCAGGCGACAAGATCCAGGCCTGGTCTTCTTCTTCCTTTCGCGGCAGGAGGCCTCTACACGGGGGCTCTTCCAAGGCTTTCCTGCCATCAAGCCTGCACAATGAAGGTGCGCGGGCCCACTCCTCCGTTCCCGTTATCGGAGGTCGGCTATCCGATTCTGGGAGGAGTGGGTCCAAATTACTTCGGATCAATGGGTCCTCGACGTGGTTCGGTACGGCTACGAGTTGGATTTTGTACATCCCCCCCCCCCCCCCGGGATCTCTTTCTGATATCGCCGTGCGGCCCAGTAGAAAACAGGTAGCTATAGCCCAAACGGTCGCCCATCTACAGGCTCTGGGGGCGGTGGTTCCGGTTCCGCAGGACCAGCTCCGGACGGGTCGGTATTCCATATACTTCCTGGTTCCCAAGAAAGAGGGCACCCTTCCGACCCATTCTGGATCTCAAAGGAGTAAACAAGGCGTTGCGTGTGCCCCGCTCAGGATGGAGACCCTCCGGTCTGTTATTGCGGCCGTCCACAAGGGAGAATTCTTGGCTTCTTTGGACCTGACAGAGGCCTATCTACACATCGGAATAAGAGAACGGCATCAAAGGTACTTGAGGTTCATGGTGATGGGAGACCACTACCAGTTTTGCGCCCTCCCCTTCAGGTTGGCCACCGCGCCGAGGGTGTTCACCAAAGTTCTCGTTGTGGTAGCGGCTTCCCTCCGCCGACAAGGCATCCTTGTGCATCCCTATCTCGATGATTGGCTCATTCGAGCAAAGTCGCACGCGGAATGCACCCGGGCGGTCTCCTTAGTGGTGCGCCAGCTGCAGAAGTTGGGTTGGGTAGTCAACTTCGCGAAGAGCAGACTCGAGCCGACCCAACAGCTGGAGTTCCTGGGAGCTCGGTTCGACACCTTGGTGGGCAAGGTTTTTCTTCCGCAGCAACGCATGCTCAATCTCATGACTCAGGTACGGCGCCTGTTGGAGCTCGAGATTCCCACGGTCTGGGATTATTTACGAGTCATTGGTCATATGGTGTCTACTATGGAAATGGTACAATGGGCTTTTGCGCATATGCGTCCGTTACAAAGAGCACTTCTATCTCGCTGGGATCCCCTCTCGGAGGAGTACGGGATGGAATTGCCTTTGCTGGAGCCGGCTCGCTCCAGTCTCTCTTGGTGGTTGACTCCAGACAATCTCCTACAGGGGATGGACCTCGAACCCCAGTCTTGGTTGGTGGTGACGACGGATGCCAGCCTGTCGGGCTGGGGAGAGGTCTGCCAGTCCCGTGCAGTCCAGGGCACCTGGTCAGCACTCCAAGCGACTTGGTCCATCAACCGATTGGAGACCAGAGCGGTCCGCCTGGCCTTGCGTTGTCTCCTTCCACTGGTACGCGGACGAGCAGTAAGAGTTCTGTCGGACAATGCGACAACAGTGGCGTACATAAATCGACAAGGAGGCACAAAAAGCCGAGCGGTAGCGACCGAGGCGGCGCTGTTGATGTCCTGGGCGGAAAAGCACATAGAAGCGTCTCGCGGCCACCCACATTGCCGGCGTGGACAACGTTCAGGCGAATTACCTCAGCCGGCAGCATATAGATCCAGGAGAATGGGAGATCTCGTCGGAGGCGATGGCTCTCATCACGCGGCGTTGGGGGACTCCGCGCTTGGACCTCATGGCGACCCGTCGAAATGCAAAGGCGGTGCGCTTCTTCAGTCGGAGGAGAGAGCACGCGTCAGAAGGGGTGGACGCGCTAGCCCTTCCGTGGCCTCGTCACATTCTTCTTTATGTGTTCCCTCCGTGGCCTCTGGTAGGGAAAGTGCTAAGATACATAGAGTCCCATCACAGTCCGGTGATTCTCGTGGCTCCGGAATGGCCGCGGCGTCCGTGGTTCGCGGATCTGGTCAACTTGGCAGTCGACGGCCCACTGCGTCTCGGTCATCTTCCCACTCTTCTTCGTCAGGGTTCCAGTATTTTTTCGATCTGGTGGATCGTTTTTGTCTGGCGGCTTGGCTTATGAAGGAAGCAGTGAAGAAGAGAGGTTATTCGGACGCGGGGGTGTCTACTCTCCTTCGGGCCGCGTCGTCTCCACTATGCTCGCCTACGCGAGGGTTTTGGAAGGTTTTCCCTGATTGGTGTGACACGGCAGGTACTTCGGCCAGACGTTCGTCCGTGGCGGATATCCTTATGTTCTTACAGGATGGATTGAAGAAGGGGTTGGCGTATAATTCGCTTCGAGTTCTCGGTGGCGGCTTTGGGCTGCTTGAGGGGTAAGGTCGAAGGCTCTTCCCTTGCGAGTCATCCAGATGTGGCTCGTTTTTTGCGAGGGGTTAGAAACTTGCGTCCTCCCGTCAGGCTTCCCTGTCCGTCTTGGAACTTGAACTTGGTACTCCGTGGCTTGTGTGCGGCTCCGTTTGAACCTTAAGGCGGCTTCTTTGAAGGATCTGACCCTCAAGGACTGTTTTCCTTGTGGCCATTTCCGCGGCTCGTCGGGTGTCGGAGCTTCAGGCTCTCTCTTGCAGGGAACCGTTTTTTTGCGCATTTCGGCGTCGGAGTTTCCCTACGAACTGTTCCTTCCTTCCTACCTAAGGTGGTCTCCGCGTTTCATGTCAACCAAACGGTGGAATTACCTTCCTTTTCGGACGAGGACCTACAGTCTTCTCAGGGCGGGACTTGAGGCGTGGATGTCCGTCGGATTCTTACGCTATTTGGAGGTTACCAATGACTTTAGAAAGTCAGATCACCTTTTCGTGTTGTGGAATGGACCCAGAAGGGTCTTCAGCGTCCAAAGCTACGATTGCACGCTGGTTAAAGGGTGCTATTGCGCCACGTATGTTGGATGTGGTAAGCCTGTTCCTGCTGGGCTTAAGGCTCATTCTCTGCGTTCTCAAGCGACTTCATGGGCAGAGAATCACTTGGTTTCTTGCCAAGAGATATGCAGGGCGGCCACATGGAAATCCTGGCATACTTTTTCCAGGCATTATCGCCTGGATGTCCGGGGCCTCCTGCAGAGTCCTTTGGGAGCAGTGTGATTCGAGCGGGACTCTCAGGGTCCCACCCCAGTTAAGGCGGCTCGGGTACATCCCAGCTGTCTGGACTGATCCTGGTACGTACTGGGAAAGGAAAATTAGGTTCTTACCTTTGCTAATTTTCGTTCCAGTAGTACCATGGATCAGTCCAGACGCCCGCCCACAGGGTTCTGGGAGTCCGCTCGTATTCTCTGATTTTTTCCATTTCAGTGGTCTTATGTCGGTTACCACACGTTTTAGGTTCCCTTGATAGTTCTACCAGTGTATCGTGTGTTGCTGTACACTCTTGGTGTTCTATTTGTTGTGTCTGGTTTTATCTGTTCTCAAGGATGTTTCTACTTGATCTGGTCACTTGTTAAAAAAAAAAAAAAAAAAGGGGATTCTTGGGGCAGTGTTGAAAGTGCTTAATTCATACTTCTGCTTTGATATCACATATACTGAAGGATCGCAGGTGGCACACCAGTGTATATAGGGGGTGCTTTCAGTTTTCTCTCTGACTCCATCTGCTGGAGGGGAGGCATAACCCAGCTGTCTGGACTGATCCATGGTACTACTGGAACGAAAATTAGCAAAGGTAAGAACCTAATTTTCCTTTAAACTCTGTAACCACATCCTCTGGCAATGAATTCCAGAGCTTAACTATGCGCTGAGTGAAAATGAATTATCTTTGATTTGTTTTAAATGAGCTACTTGCTAACTTCATGGAGTGCCCCCTAGTCCTTCTTTTATCTGAGAGACTAAATAACCAATTTACATTAACTTGTTCAAGTCCTTTCATGATTCTGTAGACCTCTATCACATTCCACCTCAATCATCTTTATTCCAGACTGAACAGCCCTAACCTCTTTAGCCTTTCCTCATAGGGCAGCCTTTTCGTGCCCCTTATCATTTTGGTCACCCTTCTCTGCACTTTCTCCAGTGCAACTATATCTTTTTTCAAATGCAGTGACCAGAATTGCACACAATATACAAGATGTGGTCTGACCATGGAGCGATACAAAGGCGTTATGACAGCCATTGTTTTATTTGCCATTCCCGTCCTAATAATTCCTAACATTCTGTTTGCTTTTTTGATCGCCACAGCACACTGAGCTGACAATTTCAATGTATTATCCACTATGACACCTAGATCTCTATCCTGGGTGGCAACTCCTAAAATAGAACTTAACAGTGTGTAACTACAGCATGGGTTACTTTTCCCTATATTTTATTTATTTGTAAGTTTTTTATATACCGAAATATTGGTGTTGGCCTTCACTCCGGTTTACATTTACAACAACGAACTACATTTGAATCAGATGAACAGTAATAACAATGATTAACATTGGTAACTTCAAGATAACATTTACAACAGCTATCTACAGTTAAATCAGAAGAACAACAATCACAGTGATTAACATTAGTACTTCAGGATAACAGTGGGAAAATCGGTTAATAAATAGTGACACTGGAAGTAGTTAGATAAAAACCTTGGATGAAGGATAATTGGTGGGTATCGTTGGATGGGTTTAGGTAAGGTTTAGTGT
Organism: Rhinatrema bivittatum; assembly: GCF_901001135.1. Classification (NCBI taxonomy): domain Eukaryota; kingdom Metazoa; phylum Chordata; class Amphibia; order Gymnophiona; family Rhinatrematidae; genus Rhinatrema; species Rhinatrema bivittatum. The sequence continues at coordinate 182,251,120 of NC_042617.1, read as the reverse complement.
TGGTCGATGGAGAGGTGGAGGGGGTTGGGGAGGGAAGAGGGAGGGTTAGGGTGCTGGGAGCGGGGAGGAGATGGGAAGAGTTGGACTGGTAGGTGTTGGCCTTTGGTCAGTTATCCTATCCCCTCTTTGTATGTTTGTTTGAAAAGCTATGTTTTGAGTAGTTTTTTGAAAATTTTGGTATCACTTTGAAGACCTAGAGTGATTGGCAGAGTATTCCAGAGATGCGGTCCAGCAATTGAGAATGTTCTTTTCTGTTGTGGTAAGTTTGGCTGTATTGACTGAAGGGATCTCTAGACGTGCTTTGTTAGTTGATCTGGTGTTATGTTGAGAGTTTGAATTTGAATGAGAGTGCTGAGGCAGTTGTGTTCGTTGTGGTGAATGGAGGTGTGGATGATTGATAGAGTTTTGTACTCTATTCTTTTTTCTACGGGAAGCCAGTGTAGATCTTTTAAAACAGGAGAGATGTGGTCTGTTCTTTTGTGACCAGTGAGGATTCGTGCAGTGGTGTTTTGTAGAATTTGTAGGGGATGTAATGTTGATTTGGGGAGACCTATCATGAGAGAGTTGCAGTAGTCGATGCTTGAGAAAATTAAGGATTGGAGAATGGTTCGGAAGTCTGTTTGGTTTAGTAATGGTTTGAAGTGTTTGAGGATTGCTAGCTTGTGGAAACCTTCTTTTATTTTCATGTTGATGTGTTTTTTAAGGTTGAGCTGTGGGTCAATCCAGATTCCTAGATCTTTAGCGTATTCCTTTAACTTGATGGGGTTGTTGTCAATGACGATGGAGTGATTCTGGTAATCTCCAGAGTTGATTCTTTCTATTAGCATGCATTCAGTTTTGTCTGTGTTGATGCATAATTTCAGTTGATTTAATAGAAGTTTGATTTTGTTGATGGTCATGGCTGTGACTTTCAGAGTGTTATCAATGCTGTTTGTTACTGGGAAGATTAGCTGAATGTCATCGGCGTTCAGAAAGTAAATGACGCTGAGACTTGAAAGAAGTTGGCAGAGTGGTAATAAGTAGATGTTGAAGAGGATTGCTGATAGCGAGGAGCCTTGAGGGATGCCGGTTTGGAGCGAGATGGCTTTAGAGGTGTGATTGTTGAAATTTACTTTGTAAATTCTGTTTTGGAGGAAAGATGTGAACCAGTCTAGTGTTTTCCCTGTTAGACCGATTTCAGATAACCTGGAGATTAGGCTTTTGTGTTCGACTGTGTCGAATGTGGCTGAAAGATCGAGTAGGATGAGAATAAATCGCTGACCGTTGTCAAATCCTCTTAGGATGGTGTTTGATAGATTGATGAGTAGGGTTTCGGTGCTGTGCTTTTTTCTGAAGCCGTGCTGGGTGGGGTATAAGTTGTTGTTTGTATCTAGATGATCGTTCAATTGTTGAAGGGCGGCTTCTTCTGTTAGTTTGACGAGGAACAAAAGGTTTGATATAGGGCGGTAATTGCTTAGGTCATTCGGGTCCAGATTCCTTTTTTTAAGATGGGTTTTATGGTGGTGGTTTTTAGTTTATCCGGTAGTTCTCCTTCTTCTAACATTTGTTTATTATTGCCATGATGGTTGGTGTGATGGTTTGGGATATTTCTTTTAGTGAGCGTGTTGGTATGGTATCAAGCTCATTCTGGCTGTTTTAATGATTTGATTAGTTTCTCCATTTCAGTGGTTGATATTGGTTCGAAGTTGGCCCATGGTGTGATGTCTTTGCGATTCAGGTGCAGGTTGTAGTTTGTGGTCTTGTTTATTTTTTTGGATATTTTGATGACTTTGTTTTTGAAGAAGATTGCGAGGTCTTGGCTCAGGTTTTTGTTTGGGAGAGTGTTGTTGTTCGCTGCAATTAGGTTGTTTACAATGTTGAAGAGGGATTTTGGTTTGTTAGTAGATTTTAGGATTTTTTTACTGTAGTATTCTTTCTTTGATTTGTTAATCAGATTTTGTAGTGGGCGAGGTGAGTACAATATCTTTCGAGGGTTAGTGGGCATTTGTTTTTTCTCCATTCTTTTCTTTTCATCTAGGGGTGGTTTTGGTCTCTTGTAGAAGTGAATTGAACCACGGGTTGCAGTTTTGTCTTTTTGAATTGATTAGTTTCATTCTTTCCAGGTTTATGGTGTTGGCGGTTTCAGTTGTGATTTGGTGCCAAGATTGGGTAGCATTGTTTATATTGGAGAGGTCTATGTGTTCAGTGTCTTTCGAGTTCATGTTGGAGTAGTGTTTGGTATAAAAGGTGGTCTGTACTTGAATGATCGAGAATTATTGGCCTCTTTCTTGATAGTAGCATTGATGTGGGTCTTGCACTGTAGGAGAATATGGTCCGACCATGGGACTTGAGAATAGGATATGGATGAAAAGAAGTTTTCATTTGTGAAAATCAAGTCCAGGGTGTGCCCAGCTTTGTGTGTTGGATTGTTAACTAGTTGAGTGAATTGGAGGGTGTTAGGACGTTCATCAGGATTTGGCAGGGTTTGAGGAAGCGGAATGGAGCACGGTTGACATCAGCATGGAGGTTAAAGTCTCCTAATATGATCGTGGGTTTTTTGTTTGTTGATATTTGAAATGATAAATTTCAATGAGAGGTGATATGTCTTTGTCTAGAAGTTTGGGGGGGCAGTAGACTAGGCATAATCTGGAGGTTGTCCGAGTCGAAGAGGGCTAACTCAAATTGTTGGGGGATGTGAGTGGGGATTTGTTTCATGTTGAAGTGTTTTATATGCATCACTTTTATATGCATCATTTTGCATTTCTTTCATTAATTTCATCTACCAGACTCACAGGTCCTCCCTGCAAATTATAAAATCTGCTTGAGATATAACTACTCTGCAAAACTTTTGTCATCTGCAAATTTGATCACCTCACTCATCGTACTCCTTTCCAGATCATTTATAAATATATTAAAATGCACCGGTCCAAGTACAGATCCCTGAGACACTCCATTGTTTACCTTTATCCCACTGTGAAAACAGACCATTTAGTCCTACTCTCTGTTTCCGGTCTTTTAACCAGCTTGCATTCCAACAATAGGACAACACCTCCTATCCCGTGACTTTTTAGTTTTTTTAGAAGCCTCTCATATGGGACTTTGTCAAAACAGCTTCTGAAAATCCAAATACACCACATCTACTGGTTCACCCTTTGTCCACGTGTTTATTCACCCTTTCAAAAAATTGTAGGAGATTTGTGAGGAAGCCTGAAACTTCTGGACTCTACTGATCCCCGAACCACAACTCCCACACGTCTCCTATACCAAGGATAGCGAAGCTGGTTTCAGTTTCAGCTCCTGCAAAGGTGGTCACAGTGACACTTCTCTCTATCTCAGGCTGTTTTATGCGTCAGTAGTTCTCCTCCTGTTACAATCCAGCCCGCAGACCCCATCCCACGAGCAGGCCCTCCACTCACCACTCTGACGCTGCGGTCCTATGTTGATGCGTCCTTCATTGCCCCAGATCTCCGTCGTATGCGGCAGGTAGCCACCGCCGCTATCTTCGTGGCGTTAGTGCAGCCGCCCAGACACTGCTCCTTTGTGGCCCTGAGCTGCACCCGGGACCTCCTTTTTGCAGCTGGGAAGCCGCTCCCGCTGACTGCACCTCCACGGGGGGACGCCGCCACCAGGATTCTCTCTTCGTGGCTGCCGCCGCTGCCGTCATCCTCTTAAACAGTAGGGAACCGCCACCGCTGACCTCTTCATATTCGCGGCATGGAAGCTGCCTCCACCTGGCCTTTCTCCATTGCAGCAGGATGCCACCACAGGTCTCTACTTTCCCGGACTCCCTCAAGGTGCGGGCGCGCACCTCTTCAGTTATTTAAAGGGCCAGAGGCAGGAAAAGCCTGCAGCCCCACCTGATGACATCGTCACTGTGTTCCCTGGTCCAGCCCTATAATAGGGCGCTGCTTCAGCCCCACAGGGGCCTTCGAATTGGATTCCATGGTCATCCATGTTTCCTCCGGTCAAGGTCTTCCGTGGTCAGCTCTTGTCTTGATGGCTTTTGTTGTTCCATGTTCTTCTCGATCCTGATGTATCTGTTAGTTCCTAGCTCTGGGTTCAAGCCAGTCTTGCCCACTGGACCTCACCTCCAGATGACCACCCTGGGTGTAAATTCTTATTGATCTGGTGTCCGTTTCCGGTCATTGAGTCCTCTTCCGGCTGGACCCTTCTTTGAACGCTGCCCAGATTCCTCTTCTTCTTCATGTTCCAAGTCCGGATGTTCTAAGTCCTGATGTTCCTCGTTCAGATGTCCTGATGTCCAGAAAGACTAGATGTTCCGAGTAGAGTCGTTCCTAGTCCAGAAGTATTTCATGTTCCATGTCAGATTCCTGATGTTCTATGTTCCGGTCCGGACCCTCTGAATTCCGAGTTCCAAGTCTGAATTCTGACATCCTATGTTCCAGTCCTGATCCTGTTGTGTCCGCTAGTCCTAGCTCTGGGTTCAAGCCTTGTCTCGCCCGCCGAACCTAGCCTCCAGAAGACCATCCTGGGAGTAAAATCCGTATTGATTCGGTGTCTGTTTCCCGTCATTGGATCCGCTTCCAGCTGGATCTTTCTTTGAGCGCTGCCTGGATTCCTCCTTTGTCCTGAGCCTCAGTCCTGCACATGTCCCGCTCCCGCGTGGTCTGCAACCAGCCTTTTCAGGTGTATAGGGCGTGCAGTGGGGCAGGGTGGTCCGTGACCAGCCCACGGTGGGCTGTGTAGGGCACCCTGAGGGGCAGTGCCTTCCAAGTATCCTCGTCTTGTCCAAGTTCCAAGTATCCTCATCTCGTCCAAGTTCCAAGTATCCATGTGTCGTCTAGTTCCTGTCCTCAGCCTCTGTCTGGCCTCACACACTCGTTGTTCCCAAATGGTGGGTCCGGAAGGGCTATCAAGAGGCCGGAGGCCTACTTCTGAGACCAGCATTGAGTTGCTGGGTCTCACTGGTGCATGTAGGTCCAGCGGAGGGTCCGGAAGGGCTATCAAGAGGCCGGAGGCCTACTTCTGAGACCAGCATTGAGTTGCTGGGTCTCACTGGTGCATGTAGGTCCAGCGGAGGGCTGAGCCTGCCTTGTTCCAGTTCCTATTTTTCCTTGCCTGGTCCAGTCCAGCCTTGTTCCTGTTCTGCCCTGAGCCTGTACTCCTAACTTCCCACAATGTGCACCTTGGGGCTCCTCCCTGAGCTTCCCCGTCGCCCAAGGGCTCAATATCTCCAGGAGCAGGCAACCGCGCCTCTGTTTCCCTCAATAGGAATCAAAGGCCACGCTCGCACACCTCCTTGGCTAGGACTGGCTTATATGTTAGTTGTCCTTCTTGGGCTAGGATGCTTTGTGTGGGCCTTAGAACAGGGGTCAGGAACCTATGGCTCGGGAGCCAGATATGGCTCTTTTGATGGCTGCATCTGGCTCGCAGACAAATCTTTAATAAAAAAGTAAAATTCTAACAAAATCCCCCACCCTCCCTGACCCCCCCAAGACCTGCCAAAAGTCCCTGGTAGTTCAGCGGGGGTCCAGAGCGGTCTGGGAACGATCTTCCTGGACTTGGGCTGTCGGCTTGCCAGTAGTCAAAATGGCGCCGACGGCCCTTTGCCCTCACTATGTCACTGGGGTCGACCAATGGCGGCGGTAGCCCCCTGTGACATAGTAAGGCAAAGGGCCGTCGACGCCATTTTGATTACTGGCAGCCGACGGCCCTTTGCCCTTACTATGTCCAAGGGGCTACCCCCGCCGCCATTTGGTCGACCCCAGTGACATAGTGATGGCAACGGGCCGTGGGCGCCATTTTGACTACTGGCAGCCAACAGCCCAAGTCCAGTAGATCGCTCCCGGACCCCCGCTGGAACACAGGGACTTTGGCAGGTCTTGGGGGACGTCAGGAGGGTGGGGGGTTGTAGTAAATTAATTTTGGAGGTCTTGGGGGCATCAGGAGGGTGGGGGGTTTGTTAGATTTTTACTTTTTTATTAAAGATTTGTCTGCGAGCCCTGGACCCCCGCTGGATCATCAGGGACTTTTGGCAGGTCTTGGGGGGGGGGTGGTTAAGAGGATGGGGGGTTGTAGTAAATTATTTGGCAGGTCTTGGGGGCGTCAGGAGAGTAGGGGGTTGTAGTAAATTAATTTGGTAGGTCTTGGGGGAGTCAGGAGGGTGGGGGGTTGTAGTTAGTAGTATGGCTCTCACGGAATTACATTTTAAAATATGTGGCGTTCATGGCTCTCTCAGCCAAAAAGGTTCCCGACCCCTGCCTTAGAAGATCCCTTCCATAGGACCAGGCCTGGACCTTAATTTCATCATTCCTGGGCTGATCTAGGAGGTGGCTCCTCTGCTTGGGCCCAGGTTGAGGTTCTTCTTGAGTCGAAGCCAGCCGTGCTTTAGCACAGCTACAACTATAGCAACTTTGCTTGACCCTAGTGCCAAAATTTAGGACAATGGGAATCTTTCTTATGAGATTGGAAGGGCAAAAGATGAGTGGTTTATGGCAGGCCACCAGGATCCTTTGATCTCAGCTTTGCATCTCAACAGAATGTTTAGTAGCACGTACAACATAGACAGCATTACCATATCCAAACCAAACTAGAAAACAGGAAGACTGAAAGCACTGTATCTGTGAGGTATACAGGACCTGAAGGACTAACACTTCTATACTTTCTTTCAGTGTATTGACCATTTTTCAGTGTTGCTGTGCAAAGTCCTCTGATGATGACTAAGTGAAGGTAAATACTATATACTTCAAAATTAAATTCACAACTGTTTATTATACCATCGCAAAATAAATAATTAGTCACAGCAGTTGGGAATACTGCTGCTACAGTACTGTAGAGTGCTGAGAGTCAGCCAGCTACTGTACATAATGCAGGGGTGGGCAAACCTTTCACCCAGTCTGGTTTGGGGGAAGCAATAAGGTTCTGGGGTATGAGAGAAAAGGGAAAACAAGATTGAAACATCATCTGTAGCCCAAAATGTTCACTTTGATGACGATGCCAGTGGGGCAAGTATGACTAAGGAATTCTCCTATCAGTGGGATAAAGGGGATCCAGAAGCGAGAAGGGGGCCTAGAGGCCTGCACTGGGGCAGGATTATCATCTGAGGGCAAGAGGAACATTTTAATCTGTGGGGCAATGTTTAATTTTGAGCTCATGGACCAGAGCCAGGAATGAAACAGAAGCAAAATCTCAACTAAATTTCATTGAATTTTTATCATTTCAGATTGGAAATGACACAAAACAAAACAAGAAATTTCATTGAGTTTTAATGCAACTGCAACATTGCTCTCTACTTAAAGGTATATTTTCAGTTCTGTGCGTGGGTGTCCATGTGCGGGCAGTTGCCAGCGCACACTCATGGATGTGCCGATTTTATAACATGTGTGTATTAACATGCGCATGTTATAAAATCCGCTACCTGTCTGCATGGTTTTATATCGGCGTGCACATGTGCACCTAAGTGCCGTCTCGTGCGCGTGAGTGGGGGGGGGGAGAATTTAGTAGATGCGCACAGCGATGGAATAGGCCTTTTCCCCAGTTCCCTCCCAGTCCACCTGCCTTTAGCCCTACCAACTCTGACCCCTATAACTCTGCTGACTACCCTACATTTTTGATGATTTATAACTTACTCGCTCTCCAGAACAGCAGCAAGTTGTGCAGGCCAGTCGGCTCCTGGCAAGTGCTTCAGCACTGTCCCAGTCCATCCACTCCCCTTTTTTGGAAACCCTTTTTTCTATGAATACCGGGAGACACGTGCATGGACGCGGGCGTTTGAAAATCCGCACAGTACGCACACGTCCCGCCATGCTCGTATCTTGAAGTATAGGTGCACATAGGCCTTTGAAAATTCGGCCTTTGACTGTAGGGGGATAAGTAGAATTGGATTTGGATGATAACCGAGTGCCCCGATTTCCTTAGTCTATGATACTGTTACACGGACATAAGGGAAAAAGCTCAGGAGTAGATTTTTTTAAAACTGCGCCCGCGTGTACTTTTGTTCGCGCGACCGGCGCAAACAAAAGTACACCGGATTTTAAATTTTAAATCCAGGGTCGGCACTCGCAAGGCGGCACAAAAAATCCGGATTCTGCGCGCGCCGAGCCGCACAGCCTGCCTCCATTCCCTCCGAGGCCGCTCCGAAATCGGAGCGGCCTTGGAAGGAACTTTCCTTCCACCCCCTGCACCTTCCCCTCTCTTCCCCTATCTAACCCACCCCCCCCAGCCCTATCTACACCCCCCCTACCTTTGTTGGCCCGGGTCGGGCCAGCTGCCGGAGCGCGATTCCCCGGCCCGGGAGCCATTTCGGAGGCCACGCCCCCAAAAAGACCCCGGGCCGAAACCACACCCACGGTCCCTCCCCCGGATGACGCACCACCATGACATGCCCCCGACACGACCCCAAGGAAAGCCCCGGGATTTGCGCGCGCCGCTGAGCCTAAGCAGAATAGACTCGGCACGCACAGGAGGGGTTTGGGGTAGGTTTTCAGGGGTTACGCGTGTAACCCTTTGAATATCTACCCCTTAGGACCACTTCTAAGGCCAAGTCCTAAAGGAACTGAAGAAAGAATGCATGGGGTAAATTGATGATGTGGCGGTTACTACCCTTAACCAATATGTCTTGATACTTTTGATACAATTCCAACATTGCTCTCTGCTTCAACGGCAGGGGAAAATGGGAATTGAGTTTAGACAGCAACCAAAGAGGGCCCTGACTTTTATGGTCTGCAGAACTGATGACCATGGGTGTAACCAACACAGAGCAGCAATTACTTCCCTTAACAGAATACATGAGATTACTGCCCGTAGGGGCCGATTTTAAAAGCGCACAAATCCTGGGAGATACATGTGTGGCCGGGTTGCGCGTGCGCCAAGCTCATTTTCATAGCGGCCTGGCCATGCGTGGAAGTACTGGGTTCTTGAAAAGAGGAGGGCCAGGGGGGGTTTGGGAGGGGTGGTGGAGGGCTGGGTGGGCTGGGACAGCACTGCTTTGCGCTGTCCTGGTGAAATGCGTGCCAGCAGCTGGCTGTCTCGTGGAACTTAACTTCACCTCTTCAGATGAAGTAAGTTCCACGACAAAGAAATAGATTAATTAGGGTGGGCTTAGCGGTTGAGATGAAGAGGGGAAAAGGGGAAAAAGTTAGTTAGGGGGATAGGTAAGTTCCCTGATTGTCTGCTCCTTTATTGGAGTGGACTGGGAGGGAACTGGGCAAAGGCCCGATCTCATCGCTGCGCATGTTAAAAATTTCCCCACCTGTACACAAGTAGGCAACCACGCACAAGCACACACCGATACAAAATCGGGCGCACATGTGCACAAGAAAAAGAGTCAACTGTTAATACTTCAGGGCCATTGTAGTAAAATACTGTTTTCTGCCTCGATGACTTCAATCTTCTGTCTGTATTTTGTTTTGCTCTTTGGTGATAGAATTTAAGATGCCCATTAAAGTATATTGTGCTTGCAGGAGGAGGTGGATGGACCACAATCACCCACAGAATTGAGTGAAGAATATGACAATGAACAGTGGTACTGAAAATCAATTTTAAAAAATGAAAAAATTGAATAATACTAGAAAAAATACAAAATTAAGGCCTGCATTTTCTATTGTCACACAGCTTTGTGAAATCCTATGGTAACGGGGGCGGGGGGGGGGGGGGCGAAGCTGGAGGTGGGCCTGCGAAAGCTGGCGGCGATCGCACCACCGCAGTGTTATCGCTGCCGGCTTTCGCACCCAATAGCGCCATCGTGAAAGGCGATGCTATTGTGCGCGCTACTGGCAGCAATAACGAGTCTTACCTTATCACCGCCAGTGAACTTACGGCCACGTCTGCCCTGACACTGCCCCGACTCCACCTCTTCCGTTCCCGACTACGCCCCTATTAAGCTATCGCACACGAAAAGGGACTTTTCGCATGCAAAAAGTCCCTTTTCGTGTGCAATATGGATAGAAAATGACCCCCTAAAAATTATAAAACAAAAAAGTAATAAAATTAAAAAATTAAAAATTAACGGGCGGATTTTTAAAAGCCCTGCTCGCGTAAATCCGGGCGGATTTACGCGAGCAGGGCCTTGCGCGCCGGCGCACCTATTTTCCATAGGCCGCCGGCGCGCGCGCAGAGCCCCAGGACGCGTGTAGGTCCCGGGGTTTTTGGAAGGGGGCATGTCGGGGGGGCGGGACCTGATGACGCGGCGTTTCGGGGGCGGGGCGCGGCGTTTCAGGGGCGGGACCGGGGGCGTGGCGCCGGCCCGGGGGCGTGGTCCAGGCCTTCGGACCAGCCCCCGGGTCGGAGCACGGCGCGCCAGCAGTCCGCTGGCGCGCGTAGATTTACGTCTGCTTCTCGCAGGCGTAAATCTACGGACAAAGGTAAGGGGGGGGTTTAGATAGTGCCGGGGGGGTGGGTTAGGTAGAGGAAGGGAGGGGAAGGTGAGGGGAGGCAAAAGAGAGTTCCCTCTGAGGCCGCTCCGATTTCGGAGCGGCCTCAGAGGGAACTTTTTCTTTTATTATTTTAAACATTTTGTACATTTTTTCTAATATTCATTTTTGTAAATTCTTTTTTGTTTTATTTTTCTAGTGGTATTCTAAAGTTAATTTTTTTCTATAATTTTATTTTTGTATTTTTTTTAGTATTTTATCATTACTCTATCATTTACTCTATCATTACTCTACTAATACAATTTTTGTATTTATTTTTGTATTTATAATTTTTAATTTTGATATTTTTGTAGTATGTCTTGGGGTAGATTTTTTTAAAAAGCGCGTTTCGCGTACTTTTTTTTGCGCACCAGGCGCAAACAAAAAGTACGCCAGACCCACCAGAACACACTACACACGCAAAGATCCACACCCCCTCCCCCAAAACTCTACCACCTAACAACCACCAAACAACGTGCGCTCTCCCTAGCTGGACCCTCCTTATGGAACTCTATCCCCACATCTCTCCGCCACGAAACCTCCCCAAAAAAATTCAGACAAGACCTCAAGACATGGCTTTTCACATGAGCCTACACCTGAACCCCCTGCCCTTAACACCTACACTTCCTCCCCCCCAAACCCCCCCCCCGCCGCCCCTGACCCTCTCCCCTTTCCCAATTTATCCTCATGGTGAAAAAACTTACTTGTATATAATATTTGTATATAATTTTACTGCCTATATATAAACATGCTTTCCCTCATGTTTCCCCCCCCCCTTACCACTCCCCAGTTCTATAATCAGTTTCAATGTAAAGCCCTGTTGGCCAGTTTTATGTTACATGGAAACCGATGTGATGTTTGCATAACGAACGTCGGTATACAAAAATTTTAAATAAATAAATAAATAAAATAAATAAAACCTCGGATGTAAGTATCTTTTTGGAAAACTGGTTACTGGTCAATCTTGGCCTACAAGATTTGAAATGAGAAATGATTTTTGAGAGAGCACAAAGGCTGGGACCACAACAGAAGCAAGATCAAACGGTGCCCCCGAGCTATGATTTGCAAAATTGGCATATTATTCCTACAACCTAAGGGGGTTATTTTCTATCCGTATCGCATGCGAAAGGGGCTTTCGCACACGACAGCTTGATAGGAGCGGAATCGGGACCGGAAGTGGAGGAGTCAGGATGGCATCAGGACGGACGTGGAGGTAACTTCGCTGGCAGCAATAAGGAAAGACCCGTTATCGCCGCCAGTAGCGCGTCCAATAGCCACCACCTTTCCACGGTGGCGCTATTGGGTGCGAAAGAAGGCAGCGATAACACCACGGTGGTGTGATCACCCGCCAGGTTTCGCAGGGCCCCCTCCAGCTTCACCCCCCGCCCACGGTCACATGGAATATCAGTAAGCTTTGCGACAATAGAAAAACCAGGCCCGGGCAAAATGGTCGCAAGGTGAGAAGCAGAGCAGGAACGCTCTAAATCGGAGGAGTGCCTTGAAAAACTTTACCTCAAAATGATGGCCTCACATGAAATGGAAGGCTAGGGTAAGGAGGTAACCATCTTCATCTCTCTTACCAGAATCGATCCAGGCCTCGAATAGATTCTTTCTTTGCCCAAGCAGTGAACAAAACCGGTGGAGGGAGCTGCTGCTGAGGAAGGCATTGAGCGGGCGCCAATTCAGCTGGCTGTGGACATCTCACGGAGCCCCGGCGCACCAAACACCCCGCCTTCGACCCTCGGAGGAAGCAGAGTGGGTGATAGTGAAAGACCAGGAGCAGCAGTTGAATACTGCAGACATTGGTGGAGCGAGAAGGAAAATAAAATCTACAGGTGAAAGATTTTACCAGGCTGGATGAAGGATCCTCCTCGGAATTCCGTAGAAGCTGCAGAGGATGAAGAAAAACTTCGAGTGGAGATCGGGGACTTTTCAGACATGCGAGAAGGTCCTTCCAAACAACTTATGAAATCTTTTCCTCAAATTAAGAAGCCCAAAGTAATAACTCTCGAATCACTGTGGGGGGGCTTGAAGGATCTTGAAGCAGTAAAAATAAATTTAACTAAAATAACCCTTGAAACGAATCAACATTTTCAGAAAATGGATGTTTCCCTTAAAGAACAAGATGTAAAAGTAGAGTAATTAACTTCTAGAGTGGAAAAACTTGAGATGAATCAGAATTAAATAATTAGAGTGGAGAATATAAATTTGAAGAAAATTGAAAATCTGGAGAATATGGGGAAATATTCAAATTTACGGATTTTGAAATGTCCTTATTCAGAGATGATATCTCCTTTGGAGATGTTTAAAAAATGCCTTACTCAAGTTCTGGGATTACCTAAAGAAATACTCCCTGGGGTAGATTTTCAAAGGGTTATGGGGCGAATTTTCAGAGCCCTGCTCGCCTAAATCCGCCCAAAACCGGGCGGATTTAGGCGAGCAGGGCCCTGCGCGCCGGTGAGCCTATTTTAACATAGGCTCACCGGCGCGCGCAGAGCCCGGGACTCGCGTAAGTCCCGGGGTTCTCCGAGGGGGGCGTGTCGGGGGCGGGCCCGAACCGCGGGGGGTTTAGGGGGCGTGCCGGGAGCGTTTCGGGGGTGGACCCGGAGGCGTGGTTACGTCCGGGCGGCCCGGGGGGCGTGGCCGCGCCCTCCGGACCCGTCCCCAGGTCGCGTCCCGGCGCGCAGGAGGCCCGCTGACGCGCGGGGATTTACGCCTCCCAGAGGGAGGCGTAAATCCCCCGACAAAGGTAAGGGTGGGGCTTAGACAGGGCCGGGTGGGTGGGTTAGGTAGGAGGGAAGGGAGGGGAAGGTGAGGGGAGGGCAAAAGGAAGTTCCCTCCGAGGCCGCTCCGATTTCGGAGCGGCCTTGGAGGGAACGGGGGTAGGCTGTGCGGCTCGGCGCGCGCCGGCTATACAGAATTGATAGCCTTGCGCGCGCCGATCCAGGATTTTAGTGGATACGCGCGGCTCCGCGCGTATCTACTAAAATCCAACGTACTTTTGCTTGCGCCTGATGCGCCAGCAAAAGTAGGCCTATTCGCATAGTTTGAAAATCTACCCTTATGCGCGTAACCCCCGAAAACCTACCCCAAACACCCCCTGCGCATGCTGAGCCTATCTTGCATACTTCGCCGGCACGCGCAAAGCCCCAGGACACGCGGTAAGCCCCGGGGCTTTCCGGGGGGGGGGCAATGTCGGGGGGGGGGTTGTCGCGGCTGGCGCACTCATCGGGGGCGTGTCGGGTGAGTGTTGCGGGCAGCGAGTCAGAGGCATTCCAGGGGCAGGGCCGTGGCATGGTTCTGGCCCGGGGGCATGGCCACGGCCTCCGGATCAGCCCCCGGACCAGAATACGGTGCACCGGCAGCCGGCCTGGCGCGCGCAAGTTACGCCTGCCTTGGGCAGGTGTTACTTTTGGATTAAAGGTAGGGGGGGTGGGTTAGGTAGGGGAAGAGAGGGGAAGGTGCGGGGGGGGGGATGGAAGGTAAAGTTTCCTCTGAGGCCACTTCGATTTCGGAGTGGCCTCGGAGGGAACGGAGGCCGGCTGTGCGGCTCTGCGCACGCAGGCTGCCGATTTTGGGTAGCCTTGCATGAGCCGACCCCGGATTTTAACAGATACGCGCGTATCTATTTAAATCCTGTGTACTTTTGTTTGCACCTGGTGCGCGAAGAAAAGTACGAGCAGGCGCAGTTTTATAAAATCTACCCCCCTGTCTTTAACCGGATATATTATTTACCAGAAAGAGTGGAAAGGAATATTGAAAATCAACAAGTTACCCAGACACGGGATGAGCTGAATCTGTCTCAATTTTTGGAAATATCTTCCAAGACTCTGATAATAGATAGAAGAATGTTATTTATCTCTTTTACTTTGTCAATGGACAGAGATTTGGTATTTAAGTATTTCATGCATAACAGGCTAAAAGAGTTTCACGGAGCAAAAGTTTGGATTTATCCTGATCTCTCAAGAACCACACAGGAGAGAAGGAAGAAATTTATTTCAATGAAAACTGAAGTAGAAAAAAGGGGTGGAAATTTTATAGTTAAATATCCATGCAAATGTATATTAACTTATGAAGATAATAAGTATGTGTTTTTTGAACCATCAGATTTGAATAAGTTTTTGGATGGACATCCACAGGGTGTAACTGATTAAGGTTTGATGCATATATAAGTAATGTTCACAGCCTTTTCACTGACGAGCTAATATGCAGGGAATGCGACGAAACTCGATGAACATGCCTTTAGGCTGGAGTCAGTTACAAAACGAATGGATAAATTTGAATCAGACCATACCCAAGAGAAGTTGGATCAAAAGAACACTATGAAGAAGATAACTCAAGAAGTAAAAAAATTGCAAGATTTAAGTGTGGCTACCGTGAATGAAAGACTATCGTCAATGAGAAGGCTTGAGTCTGTTGAAAATTATTTAAGATACTTAAATTTGAGAATCCTCAATTTCCCCAAAGTAATGGGAGAACTAGTATTTCAGACTTTAAAAAAATATGTGATAGAAATCCTTAAATTACCACCAGATAAAGTTTCCTTCTTTAAAGAAAATATTCTTCTTGCCTCAAAAAAGCAATCCTATATTGCCTAGTTTAGGGTTAGATATGTCTAATCTTTCCAATTTTCTTGAAGCCTCAGAGGTTGAAGTAATTGAGAGGTCTGCTTTGTTTATTACTTTTTTCTCTGAAAATGACTTAGGAATAATTATGACGTTTTGGAACTAGGGGGTACCTATGTTTTAAGATACCCCTGTAAATGTGTCATTAAACCTTCTGGGAATACATATATATTTTTCAGCCCAGAACAGCTACAGGCATTTCTCGAGGCACGAGTGCAGGAACCTGCATGATATAAGTGAGGGTCTAAAATATATGTTTAACTGAGATTATCGGACAGCCGTATGTTAATTGCTTAGAATATTTCTTTAAAGTTCTCCTTAATTTCTGTCCTCTCCATTTTTCCTACGTAAGAAGGATACAGAGATAAGATTAAGAATCATATACTTTGATTTGCTTGGAATATGTAATGCAAAATGTAATTATGTAATCTTGCCAATGTTTATCCTAAATTTCTATGCAAAGGTATTTTTCTTTTGTATCAATTCTTACATCATGATAAAAAAATATATATATCCATGCAAATGTATATTAACTTATGAAGATAATAAGTATGTGTTTTTTGAACCGTCAGATTTGAATACGTTTTTGGATGGACATCCACAGGTTGTAACTGATTAAGGTTTGATGCATATATAAGTAATGTTCACAGCCTTTTAACTGACGAGCTAATATCGTGAGATTGAAGTGATTGTTCTTTTTCTTTGAAACCGCTTTTTACAAGCCCCAATTACTATGATACCTAAATAATGTATTCAATAAGTTGAGAATATATGGAAAAGAGAATTGTATGTATAATGTATTTCTTTGTCCATTAGGATGTATATAAATGATATGTTAAACCTGTTGGTGATGAAATTTAATGAAAATGAATAAAAAGAAAATTAAAAAAAAAAAAAAGAAAAAAGAAAATCCAGACCTAAATTTGCTCTTCATGCTTCTCCGTGAGAAATGCATGAAGCCGGGTTATGCTCAGGACTGGTAAAGACAACGAGGAAGACTTGGATTACGGTGCGTAAAATATTGAAACTGTCCCTGCACATCTCTCCAGAACTCCCCGTTAAGGGGAATCAGCGCATCCTACTGCTTAATTTGCCCAGACAACACAGTATGCACATCTCTTCTGACTGCCTTTATAGGGAATTAATAGACCCCAGTTCAGGTCAGTTCTATTGTTTTGAGCTCCGAGCACCTGCATCCCAAAAGCCACCTCAATTAAAGTCATCCATTGAATCTGACAGTGGATAACCACAGAAATTTATAAGGCATATGTCCATCAACAAATATATGCACGGATCGCCAGGTAATATGGCTTTAAAAAGCAGAAAAAAAGACAAGGAAAAAATTAGGCCTGCACTGGAAAAACAAACTGCAGAAGGGGGAGAAGCAGGAGATCCAGGCCCCTCACAGGCCAGCCTAGAAGAGTGGACCACCAAAATTTCAGAAGCAGTAGTACTGGCCTTAAATCCAAGATCTGATAATCTATCATCCCAGATCTCATGTCTCCAGTCCTCGCTTGAAGAACTCCAACCACGAATAGAGGCCATAGAAGGAAGAGTATCGGCACTGGAGGATGACTCCGCCACGGCCGTGAGTCAAATAACAACTCTAGAAACACAACTTAAAAATTGCTGTGACAAACTTGAACATCTTGAGAACAGATCCAGACGAAACAATGTAAGATTTACTGGTCTCCCAGAGTCTATCCCTGAAAGCACCTTTTCTACCATGCTGGAAAAATGGCTCCCTGAAGCTGCCCTCGTGGGCTGTACCCCTGCAGATTGAGAGGGCTCATCGACTGGGTATTTGGAAGCCTAGGGAGTCCAGACCCCACATTATCATTGCTAAATTCCTTAATGGTGCCCACAAGCAGGAAATATTAAGACTATATCGTCAGCGGCGCAACTTCCAGTTTCAGGGAGTGACGGTAAGGCTGTTTCAAGACTACTCAGCAGCAGTCACCCAGAGCCGCAAGCTCTTTACTCTGGTCTGCTCAAGCCTTGTCGCTAAACAAATTAAATTTGCTTTGCAATTTCTCACCAAACTGAAGATTTGGCATGAGAACACAATGCATATTTTTGAAGATCCAAAAACTGCACAAACTTTCATAGACGGTCTGGCATAATTTAAAAAATTTTAAAAAACCCTAAAACGGAAAAAAGGAGCAACAAGCCTATGTATATATATATAACTAAAATTCAAATTATCTAATACTCACCTGACTTTCGCAGCGGCACTCTCAAATTCCTTAGGGTATTCCTGGTTAATTTAAGAATCTTTGTCGCTGTCATTTGTGTGAGCCTCAAGGGCTCAATAAAGTTTTTTTTTTCCAGCGTTGCAGTCCTCTCCTACTCTGATGGGCCCCATATTCCTATGACATCAGCATGCTGAGATCCACGCGAGATGGCTACTCCCAAATCTCTTCCGGGTCTTCATGCTTAAACCGGCCCGACCGGGATACTTACAGCAGTCAACGAAGACGGCGATTTGATGTGATGAGGCCTTCAATTACCGCTCCATGATAGGGCAGAGAAGGGACAAACTACACAGACAGAGGGTAAGCCGAAACCGCAGGGACAGCTTCAGAGACCGAAAGTGGACAGTTTGACTCCCGCGGCAAACTCCCGTTCCCAAATTGCGAACTATGGAACTCAGTCCCCTAAGCAAGCCTTCTCATGTGTGGGGAAATCCGGAAAAAAACATCGAGAGGACCTCCTTCGGGCCATGAGGGTTTGGAGTCGGCCACCCTCATCAACCTTTTGTCAGCGGAGGGGGGCCCCCTATCACGAAACTGTAGATCAAACAGAACAGTATAAGGGAGGAGATCTGTTCGGGGGTGCAGGGGGGGGGGGCCGAAATTTGGCCATTGATTACAAGGCAACGCAGCTGAAAAAAAAAAAAGGGGGAGCTAGTGGAAGCTTCTTCAAAGTTGTTGGGAAATAGTTCTTGTTTCGAATCCTTAATAGGCGAAAGGTTAATTTGATTAGAGATGCGGGTGCTCACGCACCCAAAACGTACCCCCATTCACTCTGAGTCCTTGGGCTTCCCGGGAAAATGAAGGAAGGGATAATTAAGGTGGGGAGAATGGGAGGGGGGGGGGCAGGGGAGGGAAACAGGGTCATGTCGCTTTTTTCCTACATGGTCGTTTAGCGTAAAAGTTGTCTCTTTACCCAAATGTTAATTGCTATCTGATTTGGGATCTCCAACCATACCTAAGTCACATTCCTATCAGATATTTAATCCTGAGTTCTAGCTGAGAGACTCAGGACCCCTTGAAGTGTCATATTTGGGCTGTTGATGGGACTATAGTGGATGATAATGGCTGATCCTATTCAGCTGGCATCTTTAAACGTTAATGGGTTAGGCTCCCTGATTAAAAGGGCAAAAATTTTACAGTTCCTGAAAAGACAGAAAACCCACATAGCATGCCTTCAAGAAACACATCTCTCGGAAGTAGAGCACAAAAAATGAAAATGAGATTGTGTGGGGACCTGCTATTTTTCCAATGCCCAAGGGAGAAAAGCAGAAGTAGCCATTCTCATCCACAAATCATTAACGTTTAAGCTGATTCAGGAGATCAAAGACCCGTTGGGGCGCATTATAATACTGGTAGGCTCCATTAATGGACGTCTCTTAACATTATGTAATTTGTATGGCCCTAACACTTATCATCACAAATTTTTTAATAAGTTGGTACAAACTCTCCTTACTACTCAGCAGGGATGGTTATTTCTTATGGGTGATTTTAACTATGTAGCAGACCAGCAACTGGACCAACTCCCTCCACAGTCTCCGCAGCATTCAGGAAACCACCCTAGAGGGGTCCAGTTTTTGTGTGATCAGTTACAAGTTTTAGATTATTGGAGGAGTTTACACCCTACATCCAAAGATTTCACGCACATATCCAAAGCTCACAAATGAATGTCATGAATTGATTATATATTGGGATCTAGGCATTTCTTTTCACATATCAGAACTGAAATTGGTCCCATGGCAATCTCCAGTCATTCTCTCATTTGGATAGACCTTGCTATTATTGACTCGGCTAAAACTTTTAGACAATGGAGGTTCCCAGCCTCACTATACAATGACAAAGCTCTCAAATGATTTTTAATTGACAAATGGAACTCATATGTACAACACAATAAAGAGCACACATTCAATCCCTCCCTATTTTGGGAAACCAGTAAGGCAGTCCTTAGGAGAGACATCATTGCATATGACAAAGCTAGAAATAACAGAATAAATAAAACCCCTAGACCTGGAACGCCAGCTGAAATTGGCCAAAGCCAAAATGCTACAAACATTGACGCTGGAAACTAAGGCCTAGATTCACTAATCTCACATGGGTAACGCAGGGCTAATGCTAGCATTAGTAAAAGGGGTGTTTCCATGCTAATGAAGTAAGTTGCCGCATAGCTGCAAACATTTTGCTATCTGCGATGTTTTCGCGAATTGCGAACCTGGGTTCGCAGTATGCGATCTCATTGCGATTTGTGAAAACAGGTCATCGTGGTTTGCGATCAATTCTCAATTCGAGGAAAAATTTGTTTTATCGCGTGATGCGATAATGTAACTTCCTGCCCCTCCTCCTTTGAGGGTGTGGAAGGATTTTGTAGTGGAGGTAGGTGGTTGAGTAGGAGTTGGTTGGAGATAGATATATTGATTATTGATTGCAGAGTCTTGTTTTCATCTGTGTTTTCATCTGTTTCCCTTAACCAGTGTCTTTTGTCATATCTGTTGGAGTGAAAGCCTATTTGTCACTTGTTTGTCTTTTTCTGTGTGGAGGAGGTGAGGCATGAAGGAGTGGTGAGGAGGAGGAGTGAGGCGTGGAGGTGGAGGAGTGTTGTGGTGTGGAGGAGGAGGAGTGCTGAGGCGTGGAGGAGGAGTGTTGTGGTATGAAGTGTGGGGGATGGAGCGTGATAGGAGTGGGAGGAGAGAAGAGGGGTGTTGAGAGTTGAGGGAGGAGGAGGGGGGGCCTAGTGGTAGGGGAATGAGGAGTAGGAGCAGGGACAGGGGTAGTGGGAGAGATAGGCAGGAGGGAAGTGATAGGAGGGTGGTGATGGGGGAAAGGGTGAGGCAAGAAAGAATGGTGGAAGGAGGAAGGGTTAAGACAGACAGGCCAGAGGGGAAGGGAGCTGGAAGCGCAGGGTCAGATGGGGGGGGGGGGGGGGGGGGAGTGGGGAATCAGGTGGGTCACAGAGTGAGGGCAGGGAAGAGACCCCTCTGGAAGTGGCACCCCAGTCAGGTAGCCAGGCAAGGGTGAGGCAGCGTGCTATCCGGTTCAGCACGGAGGCAACGACCGGCTCATCGAAGGTGTGCTTCGCCACTATGCACACCTTTTTGGCAACTTGTCAATGAAGACATCAAAGGCAGCAAAGGTGCAGCTATGGGCCAACATTGCACAGGATATCAGCCGGGAAAGTAGGATACAGCGCAGCTGGGAGCAAGTGTCCCACCAGTACAGGGACATCAAGGTCCAACTGAAGCTTAAGATAGCAGAGAGGAATCAGTACAGCGCTAGACGGGTGGAGGGGCCCCTTGCCCAATACGATTTTACAGAGATGGAAACAAGCTTAATGTGGCGCCCTGGACCGGATGTGTTTGAGGGGTTGGATCCCGCCTTGAAACATTCCACCTCGAAGATGGTAATTTGGGCTCTCCCCCCCCCCCCCCCCCCCCCCACACCCTTGTCTTCAGCTTTCCTGCTCAAAGTTAACAAAAAATGTGCAGTTATGTATTCTGTGCACCATGTGCTCTCCTTAGCTGTCTTTCCCCCCTCCCCCCAGAGCACAGCCCTTCAGGTAGGCCCAGTGTTGCCAACCTCACTTATTTCCCGTGAGATTGGGCTTCTTTTCCTAGTCATTCGCGGGTTTTTTTTCCAATTCGCGGGTTGCTTTTAATTGGGCTATTTTTCCTGCCAATCACTTTTTTTGGGTTTGTTGGGTGGGATTTGTGCTCTGATGTTGCAGTGATTGGCTGCTACTGCGACGAGGCCTGCCCATAGCAGGCACACCCTAAATTATTGCAGCAGTAAACCAATCAGAGCTGCAAACCTTCACACCAACAGTGTGTGGGCAGACCCAGCACCAGCACGGCATTGCAGCATCAACAGCGTCGCAGACCTGGCAGGCCAGCAAGGCATTGCAGCAAGCAACAGAGAAGGAATCTCCTGTGCAGCTGCAGACCTGAATGCTGAAGGGAGTGTAGCACTCAGCTGGCTACAGCTAGGTATCAGGAGGGGCGGAATGAGTATGTTGGGAGGAGAGTGTGAGGGCCAGAGATGTGCTCGGAGGGGGAAGGGAGGAGGGAATTTATTTATTTATTTATGGCTTTTATATACCGACATTCATTCAGTAACATCATATCGGTTCACATTCAACAATATTTTGTAACAGCGCTAAATAAACATACGGATTAGCAGCAGTGTTTTACAGATAACATTCCAACTTTAGAAAGTAATAACAAAGCCATATAAATGAAAGGTTTAACATAGAAGAAATTAACTTCATACGAGAAAACTACATAATTAAAAAGACAATGTGATATACGATTATTGTAACTTGAGGAACAAATCTCACGGATCTCTATTTAATGAAACTATGCTAATGGTATAATATCTCTAGGGTCATTATTTATTGCACGTTATAATAAGCAGCAGAGAAAGACATATATAACAGATCTTGAAAAATTATTAACTGCGTATTAAGGCGCATGGAAAAATTAAACTAGTATGAATAATAGCTTGCAGAAATAACATCTCTGTAGAAGGGGAAAATCTCTATAGAGGAACCTATTAGAAGCGCGGAGACAAGGCATGTCATGCACTGGAAGGGGAGAGTCGAAAAGTAAGAGGAGGGCAGCATATCTGGGTATAAGAGTGCAGATATAAGAGTTTCACGAGAGTGGAGTTATAAGGCTAATGGGGGAAAGAATTGCTGATATATGATTGCGACTACATTATGTAAAAACTTGTAAGAAAAGCCATGTTTTGAGTTTTTGTTTAAATTTCTTTGGGCATAATTCTTGCCGGAGATCAGGTGGCATGTTGTTCCAGCTTAAAGGCCCGGCTATGGCAATGGCACGCTTTCTAGTTGCGTGGAGTAGAGTTGCTTTGTGGGAGGGTGTGTGTAGTATGGCAGCATGTTGCGTTCTGCAGGGTCTGGAATGCTTGCAGAAGTGTAGGATATTATTGAGCCAGATCATATTTTCAGTGTGTAGGGTCTTATATATTAACGATAGTGTTTTGTACATAATCCTTTGCGCAATGGGCAGCCAGTGCAAATCTTTGAGAATGGGTGTGATATGTTCTGACCTTCGTGTGTTGGTGAGTATGCGTGCTGCTCCATTTTGCAGCATTTGCAATGGCAGGATAGTGGTTTTGGGTAGGCCTAGGAGGAGGGGCGTTACAGTAGTCAACTTTTGCAAATATAAGGGATTGCAGTACGGTGCGGAAATCACATTGGTATAGTAGGGGTTTTAGTTTTTTTAGGGTATGTAATTTAAAGTAACCATCTTTTATAGTGTTATTAATGCGTTTTTTAAAGTTAAGATGGTTGTCTATTGTGACTCCAAGGTTTTTTACGTTTTGTGTAAAGGCGACTGAGGGGAATAACATGTGTGCAGAGGAATCAGGGTTATTGCCTTTCTGAGGGGAGATGATCATGATTTCCATTTTATCAGGGTTGATGGCAAGGTTAATGCTTGTAAGGAGTGTGCTAATAGTTGTAAGGGCTGTGTCCCATGCTTTGAGGGCATTGTTAAGGGAGTCATTGATGGGGATGACGATTTGTACATCATCAGCATAAATGAAGTACATGAGGCCAAGTTCTGACAGAAGGTGACAGAGGGGGAGGATGTATATATTAAAAAGGGTAGAAGAAAGGCGGATCCTTGCGGTACTCCATGGCTTATATTATATATTTGTGATTCTTTGTTTCCAAAGTTGACTTTGTATTGTCTTCCATGCAGGTAGGATTCAAACCAACGTAGTGGGGTATCAGCTATGCCTATTTCCTTAAGCCTGGTGATGAGAATATTGTGATTAATGGTGTCAAATGCTGCCGATATGTCGAGTATGGCTAGAAGATAAGATTGCCCTTTGTCTAGCCCAGTGAGGATGGGTTAGTGAGGGAGATAAGTAGGGTTTCGGTGCTGAGATGCTTACGAAAACCAAATTGTGCGGGTGAGAGGAATTCATGTTTTTCTAAGTGATCCGTGAGCTGCATGTTTACAATTTTTTCAATAATTTTCGCCAAGAAAGGTAGGTTGGAAATGGGTTGGTAGTTGGTTAGGTTGTTGGCATCGGCTTTGGTCTTTTTCAGTATAGTTTTGATGATGGCTTGTTTAAGCACGGTAGGGACTTCACCAAAAGCAAGGGAGCAATTGATAATGTCAGCAATGGGAGGTACTATAATTTCTGGGATAGACAGTAGAAGTTTCGTTGGTATGGTGTCACTGGGGTGTGTGGCAGGTTTCATTTTTTTTATGGTATTTTCAATTTCTAAGGAGGCGGTGGGTTGAAAGGAATTGAAGGTGGCATGTGGGATTTGAGAAATAGTTTTGGTTGGGAGGTTGTTGCTTGGGAAACGTGTCATGATTTTAGCTATTTTCTCATGAAAGAATTTGGCTAATTCATCACTTCTATTTCCGGCATCCTTGTCAGAATTGGGTGTAGTATTGATTTTAGTCATTTCAGCTACATATGCAAAGAGAGCATTTGAGTTAAATTGCAAATCATGTATTCTTTTTGCATGGTAGTCCTTTTTCGTGTTGTGGGTTTTCTCACAGTATTTGCGTAGGGATGCTCTGTAAGAATTGAGTCGTACGAGTGAGGGGTCATTACGCCAGTTTCTCTCTAGTTTTCTGAGGGTGCATTTCATCATTTTTAGTTCAGGTGTATACCAAGCTTTTTTGTTGTATTGAGGTTGCTGATTTTCTTTGTGCGTAATGGGCATATTTCATTGGCAATGTTATTGGTAAGTGAATTCCATGATGCAATTGCAGTGTTAGTATCTGATAGGTCAAGGTTGTGCAGTTCCTTATTGAGAGCATTAGTAAGGTCATCTTTAGAGCATGGTTTGTGAACCTGTATGGTCTTACATTCCGGGAGTTTGGGTGATGTGGTATGTTGCAGGGTGAGTGGGTGAGTGTGAGGAATGAGAGTGTGAGGGCCAGAGATGTGCTCGGAGAGAGTAGGGAGGGGGGAATGAGAGTGTGGGGGGCCAGAGATGTGCTCGGAGGGGGTAGGGAGGGGGGAATGAGAGTGTGGGGGGCCAGAGATGTGCTCGGAGGGGGTAGGGAGGGGGGAATCAGTGTGTGGGGGACCAGAGATGTGCTCGGAGGGCTTAGGGAGGGGGGAAATGAGTGTGGGGGCCAGAGATGTGCTTGGAGGGGGTAGGGAGGGGGGAATCAGTGTGTGGGGTCCAGAGATGTGGTGGGGAGGGGGGGAATCAGTGTATGGGGCTGGTGTTTTTTTAATCTGTTCTACACCACTTGATTTCATCTATTTTATTTTTTCTTCATTTCTTCTCCCTGCAGCAAATCACCTTTGTAAGAAATCCTTATTTTGACAAAAATAAAGCTTGTCCATACCTGCTGACTACAGGTAAAAAATAATGTGACATGGAAACTTGTAATCTTTTTTTTTTTTTTATTTGTTCTACAACCAAGTGTTGACCCAAAATTTTGAAGCATAGGTAACGCTGATGAGCTTGACAAATTGGTATGTGGAGATACGCCTCCGTGAGATCCAACGAAGCCAAGAATTCTCCCGGATGAACTGCCGCTAACACTGAACGGAGTGTCTCCATGCGGAAACGAGGGACTCTGAGGGACCGGTTGACCTGCTTGAGGTCCAGGATAGGACGAAAAGTACCTTCCTTCTTGGGAACCACAAAGTAGATTGAATAATGCCCCCGGCCCAGTTCGGCGGCTGGCACCGGCACTATGGCCCCCAATTGAAGGAGACGATCGAGGGTCTGCCGCACGGCTCCCTGTTTGATTAAGGACCCGCAAGGGGAAAACAAGAACCGGTCCCGAGGAGCGCAAACAAAATCCAAAGCGTAACCGTGTCTTAGAATATCCAGAACCCATTGATCCGACGTGATTTGGACCCACTCTTCGTAGAAGAGAGCAAGGCGACCCCCCCAGTCGAGGGACCACCTCGCGGGTCCGTCTGGCATCAATGGGTAGATTTAGCGGATGTACCAGCACCCTGCGCTTCCTTACCCTGGCGGCGCCCACGAAAGGGCCGGTTCCAGGAGTGCGAACGAGAAGAGGGAGCCCGAGGTGGCTGTTGCCTCTGAGGACGTGCTCTCCACTGGTTACGATAACGGTTTCTGGAGTAATTATATGATCTTGACGAACGGGGTCGATCTTCGGGCAACTTGTGCACCGCGTTCTCATTAAGGGACTTGATGATCTGATCCAAGTCTTCACCAAAAAGATACCTACCCTTAAAAGGAAGGGACCCCAAACGTGTCTTGGAAGAGGCATCAGCCGACCAATTGTGAAGCCATAGGAGCCGACGCGCTGAGACCGCCGCCCCCATGGTTTGGGCTAGGACCCTTAAAAGATCATATAAAGCATCCGCTCCATAGGCAACCACGGCTTCCAGTCTGTCCGCCTGGTGAGCCTCAGCGTCTGGTAAGGACTGGGAGGTGAGAAGATGCTGCACCCACCGAAGACCCCGCTCGCTGTGCGAGGGAACTGCAGATAGCCGCCCGCATCCCTAATGCCGAGACCTCAAAGATACGGTTGAGGTAAACCTCCAGCTTCCGATCCTGCATATCCTTCAACGCCGTCCCTCCAGTGACAGGAATAGTGGTATGCTTTGTGACCACTGATACCGCAGAATCTACAGCGGGAACTTTGAGAATTTCCAAAAAATCTGCCGGCAGAGGATACAATTTTTCCATGGCTCTACCGACCCTAAGGTTGGCCTCCGGGGAATCCCATTCCCGAGTGATCAACTGCAAGATCTTGTGATGAGTGGGAAAAGACTTGGCTAGAGGCTGCAGTCCTGCTAGGAGGGGGTCCCCCTTCTTGAGAGCCGGGTCAGGCCCCACTGGTTCCGGAGGGGGATCAATATCCATTTCCTGGAGGATGTAGGGAATTAGGTCATCTAACTCCGCCGCTTGGAAGATGCGGAGGACCCTAGGGTCGTCCCCCTCCACCTGGGCCGCCAAAGTGGGGTCGTCCACGTCAGGGTCCTGGGATTGTCCTTCCCCCGAAGTCTGTATTATCAATGGTGTCCCCGCTCCCCCGCCTACTAAAGGGGGGCGAGCCTGAGGGAGGGTCCCACCCAGGAGGGGGGTAGGACATGGTATCTTGGGGGGAGAGGGTTCCCAGGTCCCGAAGGTTGTGTCTCTGCTCTGAAGAAAAGCCCTGTGCATCAGGACTATGAGTTCAGGGGAAAAGGCCTGGCATCCTGAGGGGGTCACCCCCCCCCCGGGGGATCCCCCCTCTGCCTACCAGGATTAGACTCGGAGTAAGGGTCCAAAACGGGCCTAGAAGTGGGAAACGGATTATCCGTGTCTTCCTCAGAAAGCGCGGCATCAGAATCTTGCAACAAAATGGCCGCCGTTCCCGCATTGAGAGGGAACGGGGCCTGGTGCTTCCTTCCCACGCGGTCTGCAGCTCGAAAGTCCTTGTTAGTAGCTGGCGCACATTCCCCCTCGGGGAAACAGCCTGAGCACAGACCTTCTTCAGAAAATAATCCGGCCCTGTCGGAGCCCTCACAAGGCGCCGCGGACTGCATCGCCGCAGGGAGAGAGAGAGGGGGGAGGGAGGCTCTACAGGTGGCTCATGCCTAAAATGAGCGCCGACCCAGCAACGGACACTTGCCGCGGTCCCCCACCGACCTGAAGAAGAACTGACGGTTCCCTCCTTGGGCGGGTCGATGGTTATGCGTTGGCGACCCATCCGGATGTCATTTGGTTCCTCAGGGGGGCTAAGCACTTGAACCCACCTGCCCGGGCTACTTGTCCGTCGTGAACAGCGGCGGATTCCTGAGGAAGACCGGCCCGGGGATTCGCTGCACAAGCTGGCCCAGGACACATCACGTGGTCTGCCGAGCACGGCTCCGTCATAGCTGTGCACAGAAGACCACGTGACTGGAGCGACCGGCCCACCGGGGGATGCCCGATCCCCCGATAGGCCAATCCGCCCCTGGTCGTGAAGCCTTAACTTTGTTCTCCACGTTCTTTGCGAGGCGCCCTTCAAACCCCTTCGGCGAGTCATACTTAAGGATCTGACCCTTAAGACTGTCTTTCTGGTCTCTATTTCCTCAGCCAGGAGGAGCTCCAAGCCTTGTCTTGTAGGGAGTCTTTCCTTCGCTTTTCTGATTCAGGTGTTTCCCTCCAAACAGTCCCATCCTCCCTGCCAAAGTTTGTGTCCTCCTTTCATGTAAATCAGTCAGTGGAGCTCTCTGCTTTTTCTCAAGAGGACATTGCGAACACGCCTGGCGCGGATATACGGCGCCTTGATGTGAAGAGGGTCCTACTGCAATATTTGCAGGTGATGAATGATTTTCGAGTCTGATCATCTCTTTGTCTTATAGAGCGCGCCAAGTAAGGGGAATAAGGCTTCTAAAGCTACTATCGCTCGCTGGCTAAAAGAGGCGATTGCATCGGCGTATATTTGTCGGGGCCGGTCGGTTCCGGAGAGCTTTAAGGCTCACTCTTTACGTTCTCAGGCTACCTCTTGGGTGGAGAATCGGTCAGTCTCGCCACAAGAAATCTGCAGAGCAGCTACTTGGAAATCCCTAAATACCTTTGCGTGTCATTATTGCCTCGATGTTCAGGCGCCAGTCTTTGGCTCTTTCGGCAGATAGGTACTTCGAGCGGGACCTTTTCGGTCCCAACCTGTTTAGGGAAGCTTTGGTAAATTCCACTGTCTGGACTGATTCGGGTACGTACAGGGAAAGGAAAATTGGTTCTTACCTGCTAATTTTTGTTCCTGCAGTACCACGGATCAGCCCAGACTCCCGTCCTGAATACATCTACATTGCTACGTCCGCTCGAAGTTTTTCTTTCACAGGTTCTTTTTGGGATTCTCTACTTCCTATTTGAGCTTTAAGACACTGGAAGTTCATACGAATTGTAAGGCACCGGATGTATCTGCTATATATATATATATTGATAGCTGTGTAAGAGCGTTTTTCATACATGTTTGAATTTCTTGTTTCATTTTGATAGTTACAGTTTACTTGCTTGATCTTATCCTGGTTCTCTATGTTTTTTGGCTGTTTTGATATCGATTATACTGAAAGGACGCAGGGTGAGCACTGTCCTGATACAGGATACCTTTTCAATTTTTCTCTGCCTCCCTCTGCTGGACAGGAGGCTCAACTCACTGTCTGGACTGATCCGTGGTACTACAGGAACAAAAATTAGCTGGTAAGAACTAATTTTCCTTTATGTATTCTGTGCACCATGTGCTCTCCTTAGCTGTCTTTCCTCCCTCCCCCCAGGGCACAGCCCTTCAGGTACAGAGAAACCACATAAGTTAATAAGCAGCAAGATATGTAATAGTATGAAAATGCTGAATTAAGTAATGTTACTCTCATGCAAAGAAATGCACTGGTACTCATGTCTCTCCTATTTTCTCTCTGTTTCCACAGAACATTCTGGTCCCAGTCAGGAGCCTCCAGTAGACAGGTGGGAAGGCCCAGGGCCCAGCCGTGATCCACCCGGGACAAGGCGGCCACCTATGCTGTCACGGCCATTCTACGTGGATGCTATGACACAGTGGTCGGAGGAGGAGGAGGAGGAAGAGGTGGGCCTCATGACAGCAGCACAAAGCAGCTCACTCAAACTGTCCGGTGCCTTGGACTGTCTAGATTGGGAGGGCTCCCTGCAACATCCGCAGACAAGCAGCCCACTCTGCATTGATATCAGTCCGTCCATGCCTGCATTACAGCCGCTTACCCAGCAAACACCACCTTTTATAGCACCACCCACCCCAGCACCTGACCACCAATACTACCACCAGCACCAGCATCAGAACCACCAACACCAGCACCACTTTTCCTGCCTTCTCAGGATCCAATTACAGGCACACAGGTAGAGCAATTGAGGATGGAAATGCACGGCCGAAGGATAGCCCTCACACAGCACAACCAGCTCCTAGAGCTACACACAGCATCATCCACACAGTCATTCACCAGCATCACAGCAGCAATTGGCACTCTCAACACCATCATGCTAAAGATCCTGCAGTGGCTGCCGGACCAGCAGTCAGCATCCTCAGCAACATCAACACCCGAGGCAGTCCCTCAGGGTCCTGAGGCCGCAGGGGCTGTCCCCCCAAGACCATGCCACCCCCACAGGTCATGCACGACTTGGCAAAGGGCCCTGACGGGAAAAGAAGCCGAGCATAAAATGGCAAGGTAATAAGGTCACAAGCACCACGGGGATGTCCATCCCGCAGAGTTGCTGTGCCGTTGAGATGGAAGTAACTACTTATGCTAACATTCATCTTAGTAAATGCACAATCAGTCGCAAAAAAATTCCCAATCATCATGGATTTACTGTATGACAATAAACAAAACTTTGTTGCAATAACTGAATCATGGTTAAAAAAAGCTGACGTAGTTCTAAAAAATCAAATAGCACACAAAAATTATGAGGTGTTTTCAGTCCCCAGAATAAATAAGCATGGAGGAGGTCTCTTACTAATTATTGAAAAAACTTTTAAATGTAAACCTTTCCAAATAACACCCCCCCCCCCCCAAATCATGAAATTGCCATTTTTGATACTAACAATATACAAATATGTCTTATCTACTGCCCACCAAGCCTCCTACAATTAAATATCTCACCACTAATTGAGTTCCTTACTACACACTTAAACATCTCTATACCAACCATAGTGCTAGGAGATTTTAATTTTCACATGAACGCCCACCCATTATCAAACGCATGCCAAACACTAATAGACGCTCTGACAGCATTAGGTTTCTCACTAATAACAAACAAATCAACACATAAAGCTGGACACTCACTGGATCTCACCTTCATCAACCACAACTGTTTAGAACACTATAAAACTGACTACACACAAATTCCCTGGTCAGACCACTTCCTTATTCATTCCAACGTAAAATTCCTTAAACTGCAAATCAAACAAAATCATAAACCCATAGAATTTAAATATCGACCACCTTTTAATATGGAAAAACGAAACGACAAACTAGAGGAAAAACTAACTAATATTGACTACAGTAACTGCAGTTCTGCCACGGAAACATGGTTAGACACAACCAAAAAAATAGCTGACGAAATAAACCCTATCAAATCAATACGGAAAAGAGAAGCAATACAAAACAAACCCTGGCATAATGAAAAAGTAAAAGATGCAAAAAGGACTCTCAGATCAATGGAAAAAAGATGGAGAAAACACAAAACAACCGATACCCTAACCAAATACAGAAAACATCTAGCTTTTTACAAATAACTAATTCTCAATGTTAAGAAAGAATACTTTAGCAATAAAATAGAAAAGTTTGCTAACAATCCAAGAACCCTATTCTCAATAGTATCAAACCTAACCAATGACAAACAAGAATCACCTCAAAATCTACCAGAATCAAAATGTAACGAAATCGCTAAATTTTTCAGTGACGAAATTACTAACTTAAGAAACCAAGAAATTAAAATGCAAAAAAGAGATGTCAAACAATGGTCATTATTTACTGAGATATCCGAGTTGGAGGTGGAACACATGCTAAAAAACATTAACACAGCCCCACACAAAATTGACTCAATACCAACATTTGAACTTAAGAAATCAGCTAACACAGTCTCCCATACATTAGCTAAGATCATAAACCTATCCCTAGAAGAAGGATCTATGCCAGATATACTGAAAGGAGCAATTATAAAACCAATCTTAAAGAAAAAAAAGTGACCCCCTGATCCTGAACAACTACCGCCCAGTATCAAATCTTCCCTTAATAGCTAAACTAATAGAAAAAACAATACAAAAACAGCTGGCTGAACACCTAGATGACAATAACATACTATACCCATCTCAACATGGATTTCGAAAGCACTACAGCACTGAGACACTACTTCTCTCGCTAACAGATAACATTCTAAGAGGTTTTGATAGCGGTAAATACTATATTCTAATAATGCTAGACTTATCTGCAGCCTTCGACACAGTGAACCAAAAAATACTACTAAACAGACTAGAACACCGGGTGCCTGCGCACCCGGTGTTCTAGTCTAGTCTAGGGATGCCACACACCATCACCACCGGGCTCCCTGAACTAACTAACAGTGATGAGAAAGACAGAAAGAAAGAAAAAAAGGTGAAAGAATCCATCTGGAACTGAGAGGGGAGGAGCGGTGTGTGATCCTTGATTGGGAGACCCGCCCCCTCTGATGTCACTGAGGACTGTGACGGACATTAAACGGCGCCAGAACACCGGGTGCCTGCGCACAGGGATGCCACACACCATCACCACCGGCTCCCTGAAATAACTAACAGTGATGAGAAAGACAGAAACAAAGAAAAAAAGGTGAAAGAATCCATCTGGAACTGAGAGGGGAGGGGCGGTGTGTGATCCTTGATTGAGAGACCCGCCCCCCTCTGATGTCACTGAGGACTGTGACGGACATTAAACGGCGCCAGAACACTGTGTGCCTGCGCACAGGGATGCCACACACCATCACCACCGGGCTCCCTGAAATAACTAACAGTGATGATAGAAAGAAAGAAAAAAAGGTGAAAGAATCCATCTGGAACTGAGAGGGGAGGGGCGGTGTGTGATCCTCGATTGAGAGACCCGCCCCCCTCTGATGTCACTGAGGACTGTGACGGACATTAAACGGCGCCAGAACACCGGGTGCCTGCGCACAGGGATGCCACACACCATCACCACCGGGCTCCCTGAAATAACTAACAGTGATGATAAAGACAGAAAGAAAGAAAAAAAGGTGAAAGAATCCATCTGGAACTGAGAGAGGAGGAGTGGTGTGTGATCCTTGATTGGGAGACCCACCCTCTCTGATGTCACTGAGGACTGTGACGGACGTTAAACGGCGCCAGAACACCAGGCGTCGCGCGCTGAAGGGGCGCAACAAAGGGGCACTCCCCTTTGTGCATCCCTTCGTGCATCCCGTAGTGTTAGCCATTCCCCATGTTCTTTTATATCCCTTGTTAACAATCCCCATATTTAAATGTTTAATGTATTTGACAAAGGTAACGCATAAGTTCCTGCAAATTTTGTTTAAATGTAAACCGATGTGATATGTAAAATCGAACACCGCTATATAAAAGTAAATAAATAAAAAAATAAATAAAAAATAGAAGAAATGGGATTACACGGCAAAACAATAAACTGGTTCAGTTCATATCTAAATAATAGGTTTTTCCAAGTTCAGATCAACAACACATTATCAGAAAAAATAATCTCAAAACAGGAGTACCGCAGGGATCAGCCCTGTCTGCAACCCTCTTTAACATATACATGCTGCCCTTATGCCATCTGCTTGCAGGACTAGGAATCATACATTATATTTATGCAGACGATATTCAACTAATTCTACCCATAGAAGACACATTAGAGAAAACCTTAAACCTAGCTAACATGTACCTAGACATTATAAGACAACTACTAAACCAAATGGAACTTGTGATTAATATTGATAAAACAGAATTTCTACACTTAGGGGCGGATTTTAAAAGGCCCGCGCGCGCTGGCGCGCCTATTTTGCATAGGCCGCCGGCGCGCATAAAGCCCTGGGACACGCGTAAGTCCCGGGACTTTCGAAAAGAGGAGGGAGGGGGCGTGTCTGGGGGCGTTCCCAAAACGATGCGGCGTTTTGGGGGCGTGCCCCGGCATTTTGGGGGCGGGCCATGGGCGTGGCGCTGGCCCAGGGGCATGGTCGAGGCCTCCGGACCAGCCCCCGGGACCGGAGAACAGAGCGGGGCTGCCGGCGACGCGCGCAAAGTTAAGGGGGGGTTTAGATAGGGCCGGGGGGGTTGGTTAGGTAGGGGAAGGGAGGGCAAAAAAAAGTTCCCTCCGAGGCCGCTCTGAAATCGGAGCGGCCTCGGAGGGAACAGGCAGGCCGTGCTGGGCTCGGCGCACGCAGGTTGCACAAATGTGCACCCCCTTGCGCGCGCCGACCCTGGATTTTATAGGCTACGCGCGTATCTTATAAAATCCAGCGTACTTTTGTTCGCGTCTGGTGCGCGAACAAAAGTACGCACTCACGTATTTTTAAAAAATCTGCCCCTTAGAAAAGAAAAATACTAAAATCAGCCAAACTTCAATAATCCTCAAAGACAACCAGAAAATTGAACTAGCTGAAAAAGTACGTAACCTTGGAATAATAATGGACCCTGAAATAAATCTAAAACAGCACATATCACTAAAAGTAAAGGAAGGCTATGCAAAACTCATGATACTCAGAAAACTAAAACCTCTACTAACACTAACTGATTTCCGAACAGTTCTACAGGCTCTAGTTTTCTCCAGCAGGGACTACTGTAATGCCCTTCTACTAGGACTCTCGAATACAATATTAAGACCACTTCAAATACTTCAAAACACAGCTGCTAGAATACTAACCGGAAAAAAGAAGAGGGACCATATAACTGAAACCCTGGTGGAATTGCATTGGTTACCTATTGAATACAGGATTAAATACAAAACCCTATGTACCATATATAAACTAATACATGATGAAAAATCGGACTGGCTAAACACAGCATTACGAGTACACGTCCCACAAAGAAACCTTCGATCAGCAAATAAAGCACTCTTAACCATTCCTTCAGTAAAAACGGCAAGACTAACCCAAGTGAGAGAAAGAGCCTTATCATTAGCAGGCCCCACACTTTGGAACACAATGCCTACAGAGATCAGATTACAAAGAGATCTCAAAACATTTAAGAAAAGTTTGAAAACATGGCTTTTTAAACAAGCATTTTATAAAGAGATGGGAAAATAGAAAACATTCAGGAATAGGCAGAAGAGCACCGACGCACAGCACTTAGAAATGTGCAGTAGAGGGGTCTATGAACTCTACATCACTATAAACATAATTGTAACACTATGAATAATGAATTTTACCCGTAAACAGTACTTTACTGGTACACTTGGTCATGACTTACTTCACTAAACAATTGATTGTCTTTAATGATATATTGTAACTGAACCTTTGACGGCACCTGTTAGAATATACTGTAGTACACTTTTCCCTACATTAATTTATGTGCCAACATGTAAACCGTTGCGATGGCATATAACTTAGCGACGGTCTAGAAAAGATTTTAAATAAATAAAATCAAAATAAATAACTGGATCATCATCTGCTCCCCGCAGAGTTGCTGTGCCGTCGAGATGGAAGAAGATGCATGAGCCAAAGCAGATGAGCTGCCACGTCCCACTCCTGGTCAGCTGTGCCATCTGCATCCGCTGCGCCACCTGCTGTGTGCTGCCTTCTGTTCTCAAGGGCTGCAAATGCCACTTGGGCTGTCTCATCCTGGGCCTCCTTCTGCCGCCATGCCGCTGCTGCCTCTTCCTGGGCCTCCTTCTGCCGCCATGCTGCTGCTGTCTCGTCCTGCTCCTTCACTGCTGTTGCCATATCTTTGCTGGTTCTTCTGCTGCCTACATGCTGAACTGTCTGCTACTTTGTCTGGACTCTCACTCTGCTGCCGTGGCTCTCAGGCTGTCCCCTTTCAGTGCACTCTTTCAACATGGACCGCCTGGGTCCTCTGCCAGTTTACACATTGTATACTGTACTGCAGTTCTCTTTGTATTGCAGTACTTGAGCTATTGGGGTGCCACTTCCTGTTTCTCTGTTCCTAGCTAATCATGCTTTGCCAGTACAGAAAACACCCCACTACCTGCATATGTTTCTGAAGTATACTATTTATGTGGGAGCGATATCCAACGATAGGTGATGTTGCACAGAAATAGCCCATTTGGTAGCTATTTGTTATCTAGTACTTGCAGATTATGACTACCTACGAATTTCTAATCTATGGTTAAACTGCTGATCAAATTATTCACAATACACTGCGCAATGGTTTCAGGAATAAATATCCTGTTATACCTACCACTTTGTGTGTGCCCTCTTTATGTTCTGATTGTGCACTTGGTTTACACCCACCACACCTAGCATGCTGCATCTCACCCCTTAGGTAGCACGTTGGACCAATGCAGTTTCCTAAACACCCCCTGGCTGAGAATCTGTACAGCAGGCTCTGCAGCTGCCATTGACATACCAAACAGTTAGGTTCATGTACAAGGAGGGTGCTAAGGAGGAACCTGCAGTATAAACGTTATGGGAGTACATGACATCTTCATCACAGTAGGAAAGCTAGTGTCTCTCAGTACATACAATGTACAGTCAGAGAGTGGCCTTATTTATGCATGATGTTAAGATCTGTGAAGAAAGGGGAAGGGGTGGGCAGCAGTCTATCCTAATTGCAGTGCTCATTTCAGCCACTGTTGGTGGTAAGGACTATAAACATTTTTTCTTAGCTGTGTTCAGAAATGGAGAAATTACTTACCTGATAATTTCGTTTTCCTTAGTGTAGACAGATGGACTCAGGACCAATGGGTATAGTGTACTCCTGTTAGCAGTTGGAGACGGATCAGATTTCAATCTGATGTCAGCCCCTAGTACATATACCCCTGCAGGAAGTGCAGCTCCTCAGTATTCTTCCTTGCAAAGCATTGTGGATATATGTGTGACTGACTGATTAACTTAATATGATTAACTTAGATAACTTTTGTTAGAATGTTAAAACTTGATTAACTTGATTAACTTGAACAGGTTGGTTGACTATAGCTGGAGACCGCCAGTGTGCTCAACTGGAAAGCGTCGACACCCGGCAGGGTGGATGTCCTAGGGAAAAGAAAGCATGGCTTACCTTTACATCATTGAAGGACCATGTATAGTGGCAGCCGCGGGTGGGCTGCTAAGTCCATCTGTCTACACTAAGGAAAATGAAATTATTAGGTAAGTAATTTCTCCATGTCCTAGCGTGTAGCAGATGGACTCAGGACCAATGGGATGTATAAAAGCTACTCCCGAACTGGGTGGGAGGCTGCCCGTGGTCCATTAAGGATTGCTCTTGCAAATGCTGTGTCCTCCCAAGCTTGAACATCCAGACGGTAGAATCTGGAGAAGGTATGGATGGAGGACCACGTTGCCGCCCTGCAGATCTCGGCAGGTGACAGCATTCTAGTTTCTGCCCAGGAAACCGCCTGGGCCCTGGTGGAATGGGCCTTGACCTGTAGAGGTGGTGGTTTTCCCGCTTCTACGTAGGCCGCCTTGATGACTTCCTTGATCCAGCGGGCAATGGTTGCCCGCGAGGCCGCTTCCCCTTGTCTCTTTCCGCTGTGGAGGACGAAAAGGTGGTCTGTCTTTCGTACTAGTTCCGACATTTCCAGATATCTTGATAGGAGTCTGCCGATGTCGAGATGGCGCAGACCACGTGCTTCTTCCGGCTTCGTCAAGCCGTCCATCGCAGGTAGTGAGATGGTTTGGTTAAGGTGGAAGTGTGAGACCACTTTGGGGAGGAAGGAGGGAACCGTGCGTAGCTGAATGGTCCCCGGGGTGGGTCTGAGAAATGGCTCACGGCAGGATAGGGCCTGTAGCTCTGAAATACGGCAGGCCGAGCACACGGCTAGCAAGAGCACCGTCTTTAAGGTTAGCAGACAGAGGGACAGGCCTCGGAGGGGTCTGAATGCGGATCCCGCTAGGAATTCCAGGACAAGGTTAAGGTTCCACAGGGGCACTGGCCACTTTAGTGGTGGGCGAATGTGCTTGACTCCTTTCAGGAAGCGTGATACATCTGGGTGCGAGGCAAAGCTGTCGTCCTCGATCCTGGGGCCGTAGCATGACAATGCGGCCACCTGTACCTTGATGGAGTTGAGGGACTGACCCTTCTGTAGTCCGTTCTGTAAGAATTCCAGGATCACGGGAACTTTAGAGGAATGTGGTTTGACATTGTGGTCTTCGCACCAGGCCTCGAAGACTCTCCAGATCCTTATGTATGTTAGAGATGTGGAGAATTTGCATGCTCGGAGGAGAGTATCTATTACTGCCCCTGAGTATCCCCTCTTTCTCAGGTGGGCCTTCTCAATGGCCAGACCATAAGAGAGAATTGAGCTGGGTCCTCGTGGAGATTGGGAACTTGTTGTGGCAGATCCCTGTGTGGAGGCAGGAGTAGTGGACTCCCTGCTAGTAGCCTTCTCATGTCTGCGTACCAGGGTCTTCTTGGCCAGTCCGGGGCCATCAGAAGAACTAGTCCCCTGTGCCGCTGAATCTTGTGAATGATTGCGCCCAGTAAGGGCCACGGCGGAAAGGCGTATAGCAGGGTCCCCGGTGGCCAGGTCTGTACCAGGGCGTCGATCCCCTGGGACTGCGGATCCCGCCTGCGGCTGAAGTATCTGGGTACTTGAGTGTTGGATCTGTTTGCTAGAAGATCCATGTCTGGAGTCCCCCACCGCTGCACTATCATCTTGAAGACTGTGGGTGACAGCTTCCATTCTCCTGGGTTTAGACTTTCCCTGCTGAGGAAGTCTGCCGTGGTGTTGCTTTCCCGGCAATGTGGACGGCGGAGATGTCCTGGAGATTTGTTTCCGCCCAAGCCATCAGCGGGTCTATTTCTAAGGACACCTGTTGGCTTCTGGTTCCGCCCTGCCGGTTGATGTAGGCTACTGTCGTGGCGTTGTCCGACATCACTCTGACCGCCTTGTCTCAAAGTCTGTGGGCGAACCGCAGGCAGGCTAATCTGACCGCCCGTGCTTCTAGGCGGTTGATGTTCCACCCCGTCTCGTCTTCGTTCCACCGCCCTTGAGCGGTTAACTCTTCGCAGTGTGCTCCCCACCCGTGTAGGCTGGCATCTGTGGTGAGCAGGGTCCAGGTTGGGGAGGATAGTCTTGATCCCCGGCTCCTGTGGCTGGTCTGTAGCCACCACCTTAGTTTGGTCCAG